>NC_064645.1:282319877-282674877 GCF_023864345.2 Schistocerca serialis cubense | reverse complement strand
AGCTGTTTACAGTTTATTGGAGGACTTAAGCGAAATGCCTGATGTTCAGGAACATAACGCCGAATATTGACGGTGATAATTATTTAGTTTTATTGGATGTATTATGCTCTTCACGGGCGGATTATGTACTGCTGCTGTTCGTAAATACTTCAGCAACTGTAACAAGAGGAGCTTAAAGGACAGATCACCATCAGCAGTGTTGCATGCTCTCACTCCGTGAGACTGTGCAGCTGTTTACAGTTTATTGGAGGACTTAAGCGAAATGCCTGATGTTCAGGAACATAACGCCGAATATTGACGGTGATAATTATTTAGTTTTATTGGATGTATTATGCTCTTCACGGGCGGATTATGTACTGCTGCTGTTCGTAAATACTTCAGCAACTGTAACAAGAGGAGCTTAAAGGACAGATCACCATCAGCAGTGTTGCATGCTCTCACTCCGTGAGACTGTGCAGCTGTTTACAGTTTATTGGAGGACTTAAGCGAAATGCCTGATGTTCAGGAACATAACGCCGAATATTGACGGTGATAATTATTTAGTTTTATTGGATGTATTATGCTCTTCACGGGCGGATTATGTACTGCTGCTGTTCGTAAATACTTCAGCAACTGTAACAAGAGGAGCTTAAAGGACAGATCACCATCAGCAGTGTTGCATGCTCTCACTCCGTGAGACTGTGCAGCTGTTTACAGTTTATTGGAGGACTTAAGCGAAATGCCTGATGTTCAGGAACATAACGCCGAATATTGACGGTGATAATTATTTAGTTTTATTGGATGTATTATGCTCTTCACGGGCGGATTATGTACTGCTGCTGTTCGTAAATACTTCAGCAACTGTAACAAGAGGAGCTTAAAGGACAGATCACCATCAGCAGTGTTGCATGCTCTCACTCCGTGAGACTGTGCAGCTGTTTACAGTTTATTGGAGGACTTAAGCGAAATGCCTGATGTTCAGGAACATAACGCCGAATATTGACGGTGATAATTATTTAGTTTTATTGGATGTATTATGCTCTTCACGGGCGGATTATGTACTGCTGCTGTTCGTAAATACTTCAGCAACTGTAACAAGAGGAGCTTAAAGGACAGATCACCATCAGCAGTGTTGCATGCTCTCACTCCGTGAGACTGTGCAGCTGTTTACAGTTTATTGGAGGACTTAAGCGAAATGCCTGATGTTCAGGAACATAACGCCGAATATTGACGGTGATAATTATTTAGTTTTACTGGATGTATTATGCTCTTCACGGGCGGATTATGTACTGCTGCTGTTCGTAAATACTTCAGCAACTGTAACAAGAGGAGCTTAAAGGACAGATCACCTTCAGCAGTGTTGCATGCTCTCACTCCGTGAGACTGTGCAGCTGTTTACAGTTTATTGGAGGACTTAAGCGAAATGCCTGATGTTCAGGAACACAACGCCGAATATTGACGGTGATAATTATTTAGTTTTACTGGATGTATTATGCTCTTCACGGGCGGATTATGTACTGCTGCTGTTCGTAAATACTTCAGCAACTGCCTTATATCGACACCTTTCCTTCAAAATCTGATTGATGATTCTACGAAGTAGCATTTAACCGTTATCCATTTCACTCACACACACGGAGGTCAAAATCTGATTGATGATTCTACGAAGTAGCATTTAACCGTTATCCATTTCACTCACACACACGGAGTTTCAGTGTGGGCTGTAGTTATCTTATGGCAGCGAAACTTGGTAGGTATGTTAATGCCTTAATGCGGAACCGATTTTAGTTGGAAAACAAGTTGGTTCCAGTTGTGCGCAGAAGGTGGAAATCTGGCGCTGTGCCGCGCGGGATTAGCCGAGCGGTCTCAGGCGCTGCAGTCACGGACTGTGCGGCTGGTCCCGGCGGAGGTTCGAGTCCTCCCTCGGGCACGGGTGTGTGTGTGTCTGTCTGTCCTTAGGATAATTTAGATTAAGTAGTGTGTAAGCTTAGGGACTGATGACCTTAGCAGTTAAGTCCCATAAGATTTCACACACATTTCTGGCGCTGTATGCTGTTTTTATCGCAGTATGACATTCACCCTATCGTTTGACAAGCTATAACGTCAGTGAGCAGTATGTCTATCGAGGAGAAAGACCGAGCGTTGTTAGTGAAACCGTTTTATGTGGACGGCAGCAATTAGAGTGCTGCATTGAGACAGTATCGCCGACTGAAAGAGCTGAGGAGGGCTCTGACGTCATTAAACGGTTTAAAAGTGTTGATAATAAAATTAGAAAACGCGGTTGAGCGTGGTATGGCACCTGGAACAGAGAGTCATTCTATCCCAGTATACGTTATTGACGACGTTGCCGCTGACGTAACTGACCATGCAGCACGTGTACCGAGTAGTGTCACGTGAATTGTCCATCACATGGCCAACAGCACGGAAAGCTTTGCAGTGTCTTTTACTCTGGCATCGGTACAGCAATTGAAACCTCATGATCCTCAAGCAACGTTCTGAATTTGCTCTTAGGTCCTGCCACAGATCGAAGATGATGACATATGACCGGGCTGTAGTCTGTGGAGTGAGGTTCAAAATGGTTCAAATGGCTCTGAGCACTATGGGACTCAACTTCTGTGGTCATTAGTCCCCTAGAACTTAGAACTAGTTAAACCTAACTAACCTAAGGACATCACAAACATCCATGCCCGAAGCAGGATTCGAACCTGCGACCGTAGCGGTCTTGCGGTTCCAGACTGCAGCGCCTTAAACCGCACGGCCACTTCGGCCGGCTGTGGAGTGAGGAGACACGTTTTACACTACAGGATGCAGTGGATACACAGAGCTCCTAAACTTGGGGTACTGTTAAACCACGTGTTGTGACTTTTCGGTATGGATTCATAAACACTTTATTCTCGGCTCGTTCTTCTTTCAAAAGAATACACTCAGAGGGCCTGCCAGGTGTACGGCGGCGTCTGAACGCTATCCAGAGCTGCTTGTATAGCATGTGATTCTCGCACTGGAAGAGAACAACTGTGTGGAAACCACTGCTTGCATGCGAGATAGGTCAACGTCTCAAGTCGCTTGCCCAATGAAAGACCTGCGCAGCGCAACCTTACACGAACGTGTTATCTCGAGGTTTTCCAAATGCGTGGCCAGGTGACTTTTGGTTCTGGAGATGTCTAAAAGAATGCTTTTTCATGGATACATTAGGTTTCTACCTGACTTGAAGACCAGTATACTGTACTGGATGACATTGCTCAGATTGCATCGAATCGCTGCGAGCAACAGTTGATCGTGTCGTTTCACGGATGATCATATTGAAGAAACTGTGGAAGTGGCGGTTAATATTAAAATCAATATTACGTCTCTCTTACTTGATTGATCTTTCCTGTCTACTTCTCGTTCCTGATCCATTACATATGGTAACATTTCTATACGTCTTTCTTCTATACATAGCCCCATATTGGCACCTAGTGACCAAAATTGGCATTAATTTTACTTTTCAGCGTAAAACGCCTCCGCATTAACGCATTAGCATACTTATCAGGTCCGCAGCTCGTGGTCGTGCGGTAGCGTTCTCGCTTCCCACGCCCGGGTTCCCGGGTTCCCGGGTTCGATTCCCGGCGGGGTCAGGGATTTTCTCTGCCTCGTGATGACTGGGTTTTGTGTGATGTCCTTAGGTTAGTTAGGTTTAAGTAGTTCTAAGTTCTAGGGGACTGATGACCATAGATGTTAAGTCCCATAGTGCTCAGAGCCATTTGAACCATTTGAACCATACTTACCAAGTATCGCTGCCATACGTTGATTAAAGCCCACACTGGACTTCCGTCAGTGGCTGCTCTGTGTTTATATCCATGACATGAAATATTATGTGAAAAAATCTGCAAAACTATTAGATCAGACCTTGAAAAGATTTTAAAGTAGTACAGTTACTGACAACTCGCTTTCAGTGTTCAGAAAAGTGAAATCATGCACTTCTGAAACGGAGAAAAAGAGTCGCAGTTGTAATCATTCAGATGTCAAGATGTAACAAATTGTAGGGATATGTAATGCAGTGATCTCGTTGGCTCAGTCGTAGTTGAGGTGGTGGCACACGTTTGTTCATTGGAAGGATTATGGGAAAATGCAATGTCCACAAAAGAGAGAGCTTGAGAATCACTATTGCATCCAATCTTACGTTATTACTCATGTCTGTGAAAACTAACAGGTGAACGCTCGTTTGACTCGTGGGAGAATGCTATGGAGATGTTTGTTGTAAAATCTCAATTGACACACACATGAGGACAGACGCCAATACCCGCGAATGCCTGCTTGGTTTCAAAAACCAATATTAAGACAACACACTGACTTGACAAAAGTCATGGAATAGCGACATGCAAATATACAGGGGGCGGTAATATCGCACACACAAGGTATAAAAAGGCACTCCATTGGTAGAACTGTCACTTGCACTCAGGTAATTAATGTGAAATGGTTTCCAACATGAATATGGCCGCACGACGAGAATTAACAGAATACTAAAGTGGAATGGTAGTTGGAGCTAGACGCATTGACATTACATTTCGGAAACCGTTACGGAATTCAGCATTCCGAGATCCACAGTCGCAAGAGATTGCCGAGAATACCGAATTTCAAACATTACCTCTCACTACTGACAACGATCGAGAGCAGTGGCTTTTGCGTAGATTTGTCAGTGCTGACAGACAAGCAACACTATGTGTGAAATCAATGCAGGACCTATCCGTTGGGACAGTGCGGCGAAATCTGGCGTTAATAGGCTGTGGCAGCAGACGACCAACTCTAGTACCTTTGCTGATAGCATGATATCGCCCGCAGGGTCTTTCATAGGCTGGTGAACATATCGGTCAGATCTTAGACAACTGGAAAACTATAACCTAGTCACATGATTCCCTGTTCCAGTTTTTAACAGCTGATGGTAGAGTTCGAGTGTGGTACAGATTCCAGGAAGCTTCGGATCTATATTGTCAACATGTCACTGTGCATGTTGGTGATGGCTCCATAATGGTTTGGGATGCGTTAACATGGAATGGACTGGGTCCACTGCTCCAAATGTTCAGATCATTAACTGGAAATTGTTATATCCCCACACTTAGATACCATTTTCAGCAAAAAATTATGGAATTTTTATGGAAGGCAATGCACCATGCCACCGTGCTACAATTTTCGCGACTGGTTTGAAGAACATTCTCCACAATTCGAGCGAATGATTTGACCACCCAGATCGCCCGACATGAATCCGATCGAAAATTTATGATATACGCTACTGGCCATTAAAACTGCTACACCACGAAGATTACGTGCTACAGACGTGAAGTTTAAGTGACACGAAGAAAATGCTGTGATATGCAAATGATTAGCTTTTCAGAGCATTCTCACGAGGTCGGCGCCGGTGGCGACACCTACAACGTGCTGATATGAGGAACGTTTCCAACCGATTTCTCGTACACAAACAGCAGTTGACCGGCGTTGCGTGACGAGACGCTGTTGTGATGCCTCGTGTAAGTAGGAGACATTGCATACCATCACGTTTCCGACTTTGATAAAGGTCGGATTGTAGATTGCTGCTCGCGTTGGTCGAGATCCAATGACTCTTAGCAGAATATGGAATCGGTGGGTTCACGAGGGTAATACGGAACGCCGTGCTGGATACCAACGGCCTCGTATCACTAGCAGTCGAGATCACAGGCTTCTTATCCGAATGGCTGTAACGGATCGTGCAGCCACGTCTCGATCCCTGAGTCAACAGATGGGGACGTTTGCAAGACAACAACCATCTGCACGAACAGTTCGACGACGTTTGCAGCAGCATGGACTGTCAGCTCGGAGACCATGGCTGCGGTTACCCTTGACGCTGCATCACACACAGGAGCGCCTGCGATCGTGTACTCAACGACGAACATGGGTGCACGAATGGCAAAACGTCATTTTTTCGGATGAATCAGGTTCTTTTTACAGCATCGTGATGGTCGCATCCGTGCTTGGCGACATCGCGGTGAACGCACATTGGAAGCGTGTATTCGTCATCGCCATACCGGCATATCACCCGGCGTGGTGGTATGGGGTGCCATTTGTTACACTTCTCGGTCACCTCTTGTTCGCATTGACGGCACTTTGAACAGTGGACGTTACATTTCAGATGTTTTACGACCAGTGGCTTTCGATCCCTGCGAAACCCTATACTTCAGCAGGCTAATGCACGACCGCATGTTGCAGGTCCTGTACGGGCCTTTCTGGATACAGAAAATGTTCGACTGACGCCCTGGCCAGCACATTCTCCAGATCTCTCACCAATTGAAATCGTCTGGTCAATGGTGGCTGAGCAACTGGCTGGTCACAATACCCCAGTCACTACTCTTGATGAACTGTGGTACCGCGTTGAAGCTGCATTGGCAGCTGTACCTGTACACGTCATCCAAGCTCTGTTTGACTCAATGTCCAGGCGTATCAAGGCCGTTATTACGGCCAGGGATGGTTGTTCTGGGTACTGATTTCTCAGGATCTATGCACCCAGACTGCGTGAAAATGTTAATCACATGGCAGTTCTAGTATAATATATTTGTCCAATGAATACCCGTTTATCATCTGCGTTTCTTCTTGGTGTAGCAATTTTAATGGCCAGTAGTGTATAATCGAGGGGTCAACTCGTGCACAAAATCCTGCACCGGCAACAATTTCGTCATTATGGACGGCTACAAAGGCAGTATGACTCAGTATTTCTGCAGGTGAGTTCTAGCGACTTGTTGAGTCCTTGTCACGTCCTGTTGCTGCGCTACGCTGGGTGAAAGGATGTCCGACACGACATTAGGATGTATCCTAAAACTCTCTTCACTTCATAGACATTCGTCAACAGCTTATGTATCACTCCTATATGGATAGTGAAGATAAAAATAGGGTAACTCCAGCACGCAAAAAAGGATTTCGTCAGTCATTCCTCCCGCGCTTCATTAGCGATTGCAACGGATAAGAAACCCTAACGTCTGACACCAAGCTTGTAGGTCACGGACGTAGCAGACATAGATTCAGCGCTGCGCCTCTTAAATACACTTTCAGGACACGTTTACATCTTCCACGGCAATTTCCGTTACCAGTAGAGCCGTTTTATTCTAGAAAACCTTATCGCCTTGTCAGTGAATAAGGTGTCCACATGAAAAATCCATGATTTGCAAATACAGTTTAAAAAGCTTTGTGACACAAATGCTAGAGGTTTGCGACAATATATAAAATGTGACTCAAAGTTCTGTACAAGACATTCTGTATAGGCTCTTCACGTAACCCGTAAAACGTCTGGACGATGGTCTATCTTCGCCCATTGGCGCACAAGCATGCGCTGTTTGATGTAGATGGGAGCAGTCACTCTGCTGGTCCATCACGACCTATCCATCACTGTGAAAGTTTACTGACCAGGAAGCAATAACCCAGTGCGATAGTGTGCCGTCCTACTGGAAAACTACATTTGGCTGCAATGGGAAGAGGTTCAGGACCACAAGTTGCTCAAGCACGTCAGTTAAATGGATCCTGTTACTGTATGCTCGGTGAAGAAAAATGGTCCATCTATGCTGTCTTTCATCAGTGCACACCACATTTTAGTGCCTCTGAAATATTTCCGAGGACAGTACGGGTTTTCCCGTCAATTAACCTTCCCAAATCTGTGGAAAGTGGCTTCGTTGGAAGAAACTATACTTTTTGGATAGTGGAAGTTTTGCCCCATCAACATCTCAACAGTACAACGTGGCGAAGCTGGGAGTTATTTCGCTTCAGTGCTTGCACAATTTGAAGTTTTTAAGTACGCAAACGAAGTCGTTTATATAGCACCTCGGGGACTTTCGAGCTAGGGATGTCTAGCTCTCGTGATTCTCGGCGAACTGACTTTGTTGGGCTTCTTTGGAAAGTATCTCCTCTTCCATTTGAGCACAAGTGGATTTTCTACCTGAAACTGTTTACCAGTTCACACTCCCAGGTGCTAAGTATTAGTCGTCTTGAAGTCTGAAGGCTCCATTTAAAATACAATACGGAAATCGTATGAGATGGCAATGGATGATTTCATTCCCGCATACCAGACAACGCTTTGGGCTCTCTCTTCAGTTGTAGTCATCTCTCGCAATTAATAAGCACCTGCAATATAGCAATTCGTTCAGAAAAAAACTCTGCACAAAACTTTCAGTTGTTTTATGTGATGCTCCAAACCGCAAGTTTGTCTTTTAGCCTTTTACATTTCATTAGGAAATCAGATGTTTCTTGTGGACATCATGTGCTTCCGATCTCTTCCTTTTCTTTGTTCCGCCATCCTTCCTAATCTCACTCCTAAAGAGATAATTCTGTCATTTGTTCCATCACTGTGGCGTTCTTAATTTTGGTCTTAGGCGTCTTTACCCTTCCGCCTTCTACCCTTCAGCTTTATTTACCCTTAAGTCGTTTTTGATAGTAAGTTTGTTATCCATTTCTTTCAGTGGCTTTGCTTGATATTCTTTATATCTGGCAAGAGCTACGTCATCTGTATACTTTAGCACGGTTTTAAAGTGAACATACCTTTCGAAACATCGACGTCACCTCTCATTTTTATTAAATGTCGGGTAATTAAAACTTCCACAGAGCCCTAATTTGACATAGAGGTCTCATAAGAAAAAGCACCTTTAAAAGGAGGAAATTGTTTAGAAGAACATTGACATTGGCACATCATATAAAACCATATGGTGTAATCGACGAATAACAGAACAAGCAACTTAAAGAAGATAAATTCCTTCGTGGGGAGGGGGGGAAGTGGGGGGGGGGGGGGGGGGGGAGGCCACAGCTACATCGATAGCGTCACCTCAGAAGGTGGAGAAGGGTTGGACGGGAGAGTGCTGTAGAAATATTTGAGATATTAGGCAGTTTTAAACAATACTAAGGGCATAAGATGACTGTAGATTAACAACATTACTGAATATGTTTTATTTTTACAAAACGCTGATCGGAGATACTTAAAGACAACGCATTGTAAGGGTGTATGATTAAGTTAGAGCCAAAAATAACTAACTGAAATAAGCGTTAACTCAAATTAAAGAATTTTATATCTATTATTTCGTTTAATCACTCACATACGAAATAACAAGAAAAGACTGATGTATTCAAGCTGAGCTCACCATCATTATAAAGGTAACAAGGAGTGGACTTAATGCAAGTGTAACTCTACAAGTCTTCCAAAATACTCAGGAATTTCAGTTATAAGAAATTAAAAGTTTGTGTGTAGCAGATTCTGCATAATAGTCAGATGACGTTACATGAGCAAAAGAGGTAAAAAATACGTTGCTCAAATAACGAATAAAAAATTGACACTAAAATGTTCATAGAGAGATTTAATGTAACTTACCGTTATACCCAGCTTCCCATGCCAAGACAAGCTAAACTCTGCTTCACGTGCCAGAATTTTAACAAGCAGAGCCAGTATACACAGTTTACCACGAAAGAGCAAGTTAAATTGTTATTGGGCAGTCTTCAATTTTTATTCTCCTTCCAAAATTTTATTCCACTACCCGTTATACAATGGGTCGCTACCATATAAGTTGAACAACAGTGGTGAATCTGTACTTAATCAACAATTTTCTAAGGGTTGTGCTAGTCCTAACTTAAATGTCCAAATGTTCCATCTTCTAACTACTGAATGTTAAAATATTATTAAAAGAAATTGTTCGGTGAGTGGTTCTATCGGCAAAATATTTCAGTACATATCGTACGAACAATAATAAACAATATACATGGCTTACAAGTTCAATAACGATGTCCAGGATTCTTAACTGAATTAAATAACGGCACTCATAATTCACAAAACTTTCCATTTATTCACTCTAGATGTGCCAGATGAGTTCAGGACTTTCTAGAATTACCATTTCCAGTTTTCATAAAACAACAAGTCCAATCTTTATCCCTATAATGCCGTATTAAATACAGGAAGTATTATCAGCAAAAATATGAAATAAACTATGCCAGATAACACAATACTGAGTTAAACTAAGCCACACGGTCGCGGTTGCATTCACGTGTTCAACGTTATGAAAATCAATTTGCCCTCTTCTTTATTACAACTTGGACACAAAAAGATTTATACAGTTGATTTAATTTGACAACGCATTTCCTATTAAAATGACTTGCTTCTTTCAACCAATGGAACTAACATGAAAAAAATTGATTAATGCAGTTTTTTTTCGGCAAATTACAAAATCTTAAAGTTTAATTTCTCGCTTCTTTCCAGTTGACAATTTTTTTACTGTAACATTAACCACAGAATTTAGAGTACTACTTAGGAAGGTCATTCTTCAAATAAATAAGACAATTAGAAAAATAATTACATGTTACGTGACGTCAATTACACTTCGTCACGCATGCTTCTTATTGATTTATGCTATTAATTTCTCCATACATTGAGTAATGACTATAAATCAAAGACACGTAAATGTCGCGTTATATATATATCGTGTTCTCTATTAGCAGTCCTTTTTTTCTCATCAGTCTTCTGCCTGGTTTGATATGGCCCGCCGCGAATTTCTTTCCTGTGCTAACCTCTTCATCTCAGAGTAGAGCTTGCAACCTACGTCCTCAATTATTTGATGGACGTATTCCAATCTCTGTCTCCTTTATAGTTTTCGCCCTCTACACCTCCCTCTAGTGCCATGGAAGTCGTTCCCTCATGTCTTAACAGATGTCCTATCATCCTGTACCTTCTCCTTATCATTGTTTTCCACATATTCCTTTACTCTCCTATTCTACGCGGAATCTCCTCATTCCTTACCTTATCAGTCCACCTAATTTTCAACATTCGTCTGTAGCACCACATATCAAGTGCTTCGATTCTCTTCTGTTCCGGTTTTCCCACAGTCCACGTTTCACTACCGTACAATGCTGTACTCCAGACGTATATTCTCAGGAATTTCTTCCTCAAATTAAGGCCGATATTTAATATTAGTAGACTTCTCTTGGCCAGGAATTCCCTTTTTTCCAGTGCTAGGCTGCTTTTGATGTCCTCCTTGCTCCGTCCGTCGTTGGTTATTTTGCTACCTAGGTAACAGAATTCCTTAACTTCAGCAACTTTGTGATCCTCAACCCTGACGTTAAGTTCCTCGCTGTTCTCTTTTCTGCTGTTCCCATTTCGTCTGTCTTCGATTTACTCTCAATCTATACTCTGTACTCATTAGACTGTTCATTCCGTTCATCAGATAATGTAATTATTTTTCACTTTCACTCAGGATGGCAATGTCATCAGCGAATCGTATCATTGATATCCTTTCACCTTGAATTTTAATTCCGCTCCTGAACCTTTTATTTCCATCATTTCTTTCGCCATATACAGATTGAGCCGTAGCGGTGAAAGGCTACATCCTTGTCTTACACCCTTTTTAATACGAGCACTTCGTTCTTGGTTGTCCACTCTTATTATTCCCTCTTGGCAGTTTTACATTTTGTATAAGACCCGTCTCTCCCTATAGTTTACCCCTACTTTTCTCAGAATTTCGAAGATCTTGCACCATTTTACATTGTCGATTGCTTTTTTCAGGTAGACAAATCATACAAACGCGTCTTGATTTTTCTTTAGTCTTGCTTACATTATTAACAGTAACTCGTGCCTTTACCTTCCCTAAAGCCAAACTGATCTTCATCTTGCGTATCCTCAATTTTCTTTTCCATTCTTCTGTATATTGTTCTTGTAAGCAGCTTCGATGCATGAGCTGTTAAGCTGATTGCGCAGTAATTCTCGAACTTCTCAGCTCTTACAGTCTTTGTAATAGTGTGGATGATGCTTTCTCGAAAGTCAGATGGCATATCGCCATACTCATACATTCGACGCCAACCTGAACAGTCGTTTTGTTGCCACTTCCCTCAATGATTCAGATGGAATGTTATCCATCCCTTCCACCTAATTTGATATTAAGCTCTCCAACGCTCATTTAAATTCTGATTCTAATACAGCATCACCTAACTCTTCTAAAACTACTTCTGTTTCTTCTTCTATCGCATCAGACAAATTTTCCCCCTCAAAGAGGCTTTCAATGTAATCTTTCCACCTATCTGCTCTTTCCTCTGCATTTAACAGTGGAATTTCCGTTGCACTCTTAATGTTATCACACCTGTTTTTTTTAATCTCAACGAAGGTTGTTATGACTTTACTGTATGCTGAGTCTGGCCTTCCGGCAATCATTTCTTTTTCGATGTCTTCACATTTTTCCTGCATCCATTTCGTCTTAGCTTCCCTGCACTTCCTATTTATTTAATTCCTCAGCTGCTTGTCTTTCTGTATTCCTGAGTTTTCTGGCACATTTTTGTACGTCCTCCTTTCATCGATCAATTGAAGTATTTCTTTTTTTATCCAAGGGTTCTTCCTAGTTACCTTCTTTGTACCTGCATTTTCCTTCCCAACCTCTGTGATGGCCCTTTTTACAGATGTCCATTTCTCTTCAACTGTACTGTACCTATAGCGTTAGAGAACTTCAACCGAATCTCGTTATTCCTTAGTACTTCGGGATCCCACTTCTTTGAGTATTGATTATTCCTGACTAATGTCTTAAACTTCAGCCTACTCTTCATCACTACTATACTGTGATCTGAGTTTATATATGCTCCTGGGTACTCCTTACAATCCAGTATCTGATTTTGGAATCTCTGTCTGACCATGATGTACTCTAACTTAAATCTCCCCGTATCAGATTGCCTTTTCAAGTATACCTCCTCCTCGTGTGATTCTTGAACAGAGTATTTACTATTACTAGCCGAAACTTGTTACAGAACTCATTTAGTTTTTCGACCCTCTCATTCCTTGTCCCAAGCCCACATTCTCCTGTAACATTTTTTTCTGCTCCTTTAACTACAACTGCATTTAAGTCTCCCATGACTATTAGATTTCCATGTCCCTTTACATACTGTATTAGCCTTTCAATATTCTCGCCAGCCGCTGTGGCTAGCGGTTCTAGGCGCTTCAGTCCGGAACCGCGTTGTTGCTACGATCGCAGGTTCGAATCCTGTCTCGGGCATGGATGTGTGTAATGTCCTTAGGTTCTAAGTCTAGGAGACTGTTGACCTCCGGTGTTAAGTCCCATAGTGATTAGAGCCATTTGACACATTTTCAATATCCTCCTACTTTCTCTGTCTCTTTACCTTCAGCTTGCGACGTCGTCATGTATACCTGAATTATCGTTGTCGGTGATAGTTTGCTGTCGATTCTGATAAGAACAACTCTATCACCGAACTGTTCACAGTAACACACTTTCTGCCCTACCTTACTATTCATAAAGAATCCTACTCCGGTTATACCATTTTCTGCTGCTGTTGATATTACCCTATACTCATCTGACAAGAAATCCTTGTCTTCTTTCCACTTCACTGACCCCTACTATATCTAGCTTGAGCCTTTGCATTTCCGTTTTCAGTTTTTCTAGTTTCCCTACTACGTTCAAGCTTCTGACATTCCACGCCCCGAGTCGTAGAACATTGTCCTTCCGTTGATTATTCAATCTTTTTCTCACGGTAACCTCCCTCTCCGCAGTCCCATCGCGGAGATCCGAATGGGGGACTAATCCTAAATCTTTTGGCAATGGAGAGATCATCTTGACACCTTCTCAATTACAGGCTATATGTCTTTAACGCAGTGGTTTCCGTTGTCTTCTGCATAATCATGCCATTGATCATTGCTGATTTTTCTGCCTTTAGGGGCAGCTTCCCACCCCTAGGACAAAGAGTGCCCTAAACTTTTGTCCGCTCCTTCGCCCTCTTTGACAAGGCCGTTGGCGGAATGAGGGGTGACTTCTTATGCCGGAAGTCTTCGTCCGCCAATGCTGATTATTAATCGAAATTTAAGCAGTGACGGTATTCGAACCCGGGACCGAAGACGTTTTGATTATGGATCAAAGGCGTTATTCATAGACCATGGGTATAAGTAGTGTGTATCGTATAATCAAATACTATATGATACTGACAATTCAAATATCTTGTACCATTTTTCATTTACGAAGGCCTTATCCAGGAGCACCAATCAGGTCAAGCCTCAGTAACTTTTCTTCCATCTACTTTTCTTTATTATTAAGCACACTGAAGGAACGGGGAGAGAGCTCGTCCACATTCTGAGATAGCAGCCAACTTCGTTACCGTGTAAGATTTCACCGGGATACCGCGGTTGGGTGTTACGGAGCCACCAGTTAACAGTTTGCGGATCAACAGCGAGGTGAATCTGCACAACCCGAAGAGTAACCTACGGGTTTGTCCTTTGCTGTCGAAAGTCGAGTGTTTAACAAAGTCAACCCACGCAGCCTACGATCTCTGGTGCGCCTGTCTCACCCCCTTGAGGTAGAGCAGTTTCCTGATTGACGTATTACAGACAGTGGCGTAATTAGCAAGGAAAAACAAGACGTTTCATTTCAGAAATACATAATTATCTCCTTGATGCTGCAGCCCTATTATCCGGTTGCTGTGCACTGTGGGAATGATTGGCGCCCGTTCGCTGCGCGTATTGCCTGTAAGCAGGTAAGTGCGGCCGCTAGTTCCATTCCAGTTTAATCTAAGAGAAAGATCTCTGTTTGTAGCTGCCAAAACAGAACAAAAGAGTTTTAAAATTCGGAAATGTGTTTATCATAAAAGACATCAACGTAATTTATCTGTAAATGTATTTGTGTACAGTCGATGTGTGAAGATTAACAGAGACTACAGCACAGGTCGATAAGGAAACGATATGTGTAACAGGCAAGTATGACCAGCGGAACCACACAAGCTAGGAGTGTAATATTATTTGGAAAAGTGTCAGCCATGGTCTGAAAGGTGTCCTTTGTACTTGTGAGTGGATTATACTGGAGCTAAGTGAATTCGAAAGTGTGCAAATTGCTGGTGTTTTATGGTGCATGCTTCTTTAACCTAGGAAGCCGAAGTGTTTGGCGTTTCAAGAGAAATAAGATCGAAGATTTAAACTGCACACAGGGGAGGCGGGGAAACATCATCCGCTAAGTCTCAACGTGGAGGAAAGTATGTGTTGACTGATCGTGATGGACGCTCACTGAAGGCAGTTGTGGCAGCTGCAACAGTCACTGCGTAACTCAATGTTGCACTCGCGAACCCAATCAGGACCAAAGAATTCGAAAGGATCTCCATAATCTGGGAATCGGAGGAAGAGTTGTTATTCAAAAACAACTCATGAGTGATGCAAATACCTGTAACAGGGCCGGGCGTTGTAGCCGAGCGGTTCTAGGCGCTTCAGTCTGGAACTGCGCTGCTGCTACGGTTGCAGGTTCGAAACCTTCTTCGCGCATGGATGTGTGTGATGTCCTTAAGTTAGTTAGGTGTAAGTAATTCTAAGTCTAGGGGACTGATGACCTCAGATGTTAAGTCCCACAGTGCTTAGAGACACCTGAACCATTTGAACCTCTAACAGGAAAACGTGGTGCTTGAGCAGTAAAACAGGGACTATTTAGCAATGGAGGAATGTCCTTTGGTTGGATCAGTCTTGGTTCACACTGTTTCCAACTTCTGGCCGAGTTCACGTCTCAAGAGTGAAAAATGAGGGTGGCGTGATGATGATTTGGGTAGTAAAGTCGTGGTATTCCATGGAGGACGTAGTTACTCCTCAAGGCCACACTAGTGCCAAGGATCATGCAACCATTTTGGCTCACCAGGTTCCCTAAAGGTTATGCAGTGTTCCAAGACGACAAGACTCCTGTTCACACAGCTCTCATCACCCAGGGCTGTTTTAATGAGCAGAATAATGAACTCTCGCATCTCCCGTGGCCACCACAGTCAGCAGATCTCGGTATTGTTAAGCCTTAGTGGTCTACTTTGGAGAGAAGGATGCTTCATCGCTAACCACCACATTTTCGTTACCATAATTTGCCACTATTTTGCAGGAATACTGGTATGAGACTACCTGCAAAATCATACAGAAATTGTATTTATTCATTCCGATACGTCTGGAGCCTGTGTTGAATGCCAACAGGTTTTCTGCATAGTATTACATATGATAATGTATTGTGGTTTTCGTTTTTCCATATTTTCGTCCAACCACTATATAAAAAACACGATGCTTGGGGTACCCTTGTGCTCATTTATACAGCAGTGTGGTCTATCACGGCATTAATATCCATAAAAGTATTGGTATTTGGGAACACGAAGTCCATAAATAGCTGCAAATAGTCTCCAAATAGCCAAACATAAATATTTCCAGTCAAGGATCGGTTCAGTTGGACCAAAGGTTCCAGTTTGTTCCATGTGAACACAGCCCACACCATTATGGAGCCAGCAGTATGTTGCACAGTGCAACCGCCAGGGTACGTGAGAGCGCTAACGCACTGCTTCCTGGACTCGGGTAGGCCCGGCGGATTAACGACGAAGGGCGGTATGCCGGCCAGCCTGGATGTGGTTTTTAGGCGGTTTT
Organism: Schistocerca serialis cubense; assembly: GCF_023864345.2. Lineage (NCBI taxonomy): Eukaryota > Metazoa > Arthropoda > Insecta > Orthoptera > Acrididae > Schistocerca > Schistocerca serialis. The sequence continues at coordinate 282,658,523 of NC_064645.1, read as the reverse complement.
CCACATCCTACTACGTGAATACCGGGCTGGCCCCCACATCCCGTCTCAGTTACACGACTCGCAGACATTTGAAAGACATTCACACTATTTCACGATTTCCACTGGATGCAGACAGCTGGGGCACACTAATTCCGTCCCGGTGTGTATGGGGTGGTGGCAGGAAGGGCATCCGGCCACCCCTTAAAATTAACCATGCCAAATCCGTACTTAACCCTGCCGACCCTGCGCACAATTCAGGATAAAGGCAGTAGCAAAAGAAAGAAAGAAAGAAAGAAAGTATCTTGTTCAGTGCCTTGTTGACAACTTGGGTCCATGACTTCTCAGGGTCTTCGCCACGCTCGTACCCTACCATCAGCAATTACCAACTGATACAGGGACTCATCTGACCAGGCCACAATTTTTCAGTCGCCTAGGATCCAAATGATATGGTCACAAGCTCAGGAGAGGCGCTGCAGGCGCAGGAAAAGGACTCACGTCGGTCGTCTGCTACCATAGCCCATCAACGCCAGATTTCACCGCACTGTCGTAACAGATACGTTCGTCGTACTTCCCATATTGAGTTCTGCGGTCCCTTCAGTAGTGTTGCTAGCCTGTTAGCAATGACGACTGTACGCAGACACCACGGCTCTCGGTCGCGGTGAGAAGTAATGCCTGAAATTTGGTTTTCTCGGCACACTCTGGACTCCGTAGATCCGAAAATATTAAATTCCCTAACGATTTCCAAAATGAAACATCCCACGCCTCTAGCTGCAACTACCATTCCGCGTTCAAAGTCTGTTAATTCCCGTCTGCGGCCATAATAACGTCGGAAACCTTATCATACGAATCACCAACGCTCTTCCCTTTACCGTATGTACGCGATACTATCGCCAGCTGTATATTCACAAATAGCTATCCCATGACTTTTTGTCAGCTCAGAGTTACTCTCCAATGCTGCTGTGGCCCATTCAGGCGATCCTCACGTCATGTTGTGTGTATGGTGGGAATGCGTGCAGTCTACCATCTTTGTGTGCGAGGTTGCGAACATCCTGTTGTAACGAAGACCTTACGCTTCGTATGAATAGCTGTAGGACTGTGCATTTGTCTTCCTCTACGTCGTAGATTCGATGCTGTTCCAAAACGTATATACTCGCTGGTACTCTCTACCGGAACACAGTGTCGTGACGTATTGATCAGAACTGCCGCTTCATGCACGCATGTCTCTGCCTCTCGAACTTGCAGCACGTGCTTTGGTGTTCCGTCAATGCGTCCCGCTTTATCTGGTGGTGCGGTGCTGCTACTGCGACGTCCCTTTGATCATTTACATTTCCCATTTGTGTGATGCGTGCACTTGACGTTACTGACGGCAGATGTCTCTCGTGTTGCAGTGGTCCCTGCCATTCTGTCTCGCCTAATCTGATGAAACGAGCTGTGTTCACTAACTTATAACACAGTTTATGGATTCCACAACCACTTAAAGTTTGTCAATTTAATAGTAAAGAAAAATAATATACTGAGAAACCGAATTTTAGTGCATTAGTTCGATCAGCCACATGAATATATCACCTCAAGTTGTATTGCCACCAAACGAAGTCGCGAATTTAACGGGTTTGCGTCTAACTATGGTACGTCACATTCCTTTATAACCATGTTTTCCCAAGAGCATGAACAGTATCAGCCAGTCGTTTGTAAACTCATTTCGTAGATGCATTTCCAAGTGTTGCAGTGTCGGAAGGCTAAATACGTATTATTCGAACGTTTCCAGGAATGCGAATCAGTTCCAGAGAAGAGGAGAAACGAGAGCCCTACCATTTGCTCGGGTGCTAAATCTCACAAATCTCATTTTTCGTGTAGTAATGATTAGGAAACTGTGCAGAAGTCGAAATATCTGGCACATCATGTTCGTAGCGTGCAGGAAATGACAGTGCTGAAATGAGCAAACAATATAGCGTACTGTACACGATTCTGGTCGTTTATTGACATCCATGGGACCGTAGAACTCGCGATGAAGGTCGACCCTCCCCCTCTTCACTCTTTTTTGAGTAGTCAGTCTTCTGACTCATTTAATATGGCTCGCCACGGTTTCCTGTCCTGTGCTAACCTCTTCCTCTCAGAGTAGCACTTCCAATCTGCGTCCTCAATTCTGTTCTGCATGTTTTCCAATCTCTGTACTCCTATACAGCTTTTATCGTTTACGGCTCCCTCTAGAACCATGGAAGTTATTCCCTCGTGTCTTAATAGATGCTTATCATCCTGTAACTTCTTCTTGTCAGTATTTTCCATTTAGTCCGTTCCTCGTCGATGAAGGCTACATTTGTTGTACCGAAAGCATCATATGCACATTCATACAGCGCCATGTGGATGTGGTAATAACCGCCTCTTATCAGAACACCCAATTTCCAACATTCGTTTGTAGCACCACATCTCAAATGCTTCGATTCTCTTCTGTTCCAGTTTTCCCACATTCCACGTTTAACTACCATACAATATTGGGGTGCAAACGTACATTCTTAGAAATTTCTTCCTCAAACTAGGGCCTACGTTTGACAGTAGTAAACTTCTCTTGGGACGGAATGTCCGTTTAGCCGTGGTCCAGGGGTAACTTCGATGATCAGTAACCAGTACGTTCTCGGTCCTGTGTTCGTATCCCGTCGTATCTTGCATTTTGAATAAAAACTATTAGCATTGGCGGCCGAAGACTTCCGGTGTAATAAGTCATCCCCATTCTGCATACGGTCTTGTAAAAGAGGGCAGAGGAGCAGACAGAGGTTCAGGGCACTCTCTTGTCCTAGGGGTGCGAAACCGCCCCTTAATGAGGAAGAATGAGCAGTTATCAACGGCATAAGAATGCAGAAGACAATGGAAACCACTGCATTAAAGACACACAATGTGCGGCCTGTAATTGAAAAACGATCGTGATGACCGCTCTATTCACAAAATATTTCGGAATAGTCCCCCATTCGGATCTCCGGGAAGGGACTGCCGAGATGGAGGTGACCATGAGAAAAAAGATTACCCAACCTACGAAAGGATAACACTCCACGAGTCGGAATGTGGAATGACAGAAATTTGAGCATGGTAGGAAAATTAGAAGTCTGAAAAGGGAAATGCCAGAGTATAGACTACATATTGTGGGTGTCAGTCAGGTGAAAGGGAAAGAAGACAAGGATTTCTAGTGGGATGGATATAGGGAATTACCAGCAGCGACAGAAAATGGTATAACGGGAGTAGGTTTCGTTATGAGTAAGAGTGTTGGGGCAGGGTGTGTTACTGTGAATAGTTCAGGGACAAGTTTATTCTCATTTGAATCGACAGCAAATCAACACCGACAACTAGATTTTCATCTCTGTTTATGTATTGAATTAACCGTTCAATATCCTCATGTACTTTCTCTATCTCTTCATCTTCAACTTGTGACGTCAGCATGTATACCTGTTTATTGTATACATGCTGACGTCACAAGTTGAAGATGAAGAAATGGAGAAAGTATATGAGGATATTGAACGGTTAAAGAGAGATGAAAATCTACTAGTCGTAGGGGCCTGGAATGCGGCTGCTGGGGAAGGAGCAGAACAAAGGGTTACAGAACAATACAGGCTACAAACTAGGAGGCAGAGAGGAGAAAGACTCTCCAATAAATTTAAGCTAGTAATAACGAATACTGTTTTCAAGAATGACAAGAAAAAGGGGAAGACTTGGGAAAGGAGGGTAGACCCAGGAAGATCTCAGTTAAATTACGTCATGATCAGTCAGAGATTCCGAAATCAATTACTGGATTGTAAGGCGTAGCCGGTAGCAGATGTAGAGTCAGATCACAAATTATGAAGAGTAGGCTGATGATCAAGAGATTATTCAGGAATAATGAACACACAAAGAAGCGGGATACGGAAGTACTAAGGAATGACGAGATACGCTTGACGCCCTCGAGGGTTATAGATACTGCGATAAGGAATAAATCAGTAGGCAGTTCAGCCGAAATGGACGTCTCTAAATATGGAAATGACAGAAACTGGAATGAAAAATACGAGTGAAAAGAAGGTAACTCCGAAGAAACCATGGCTAACAGAAGGAATACATCCGTTAATCGACGAAGGAATTTAGTAGAGAAATGTTCAGGGGAATTCAAGAACACAGAAATGCAAGTCGCTGAGGAATGAAATAAATAGGAAGAGCAGCGAAGCTAAGACGAAATGGCTGCATGAAAAATGTGAAGAAATCTAAAAAGAAATTACTGTCGGAACGACTGACTCAGCAAATAGGAAAGTGAGCGAAATTGAAAGCATGGGTGGTAACATTAAGTTCGCAACGGAAATACCACTGTTAAATGCAGAGGAGAGAGAGGATAGGTGGAAGGAGTACATTGATGGCTTCTATAAGGGGTAAGATTTGCCTGATGTGATAGAAGAAAAAACAGGAGTCGATTTGAAGAGATAGGAGATCCCGTATTAGAATCAGAATTTAAAAGGGCTTTGGATGACTTAAGATCAAATAAAGCAGTAGGGATAGATAACATTCCATCAGACTTTCTAAAATCATTGGGGGGAAGTGGCAACAAAGACTATTCACGTTGGTGTGTAGAATGTATTAGTCTCGCAACAAACCATCTACCTTTGGAAAAATATCATCCCCACAATCCCGAAGACTGCAAGAGCTGACAAGTGTGAGAATTATCACACAATCAGCTTAACAGCTCATGCCTCCAAGTCGCAGACAAGAATCATATACAGAGGAATGGAAAAGAAAATTGAGGATAAGCTAGATAACGATCAGTTTGGCTTTAGGAAAGGTAAATGCACGAGAGTGGACGACCAAGACCGAAGTGCTCGTATTAAAAAGGCAGTTAAGACAAGGATATAGCCTTTCACCCCTACTGTTCAATCTGTACATTGAGGGAGCAATGATGGAAATAAAAGAAAGCTTCAGGCGTGGAATTAAAATTCAAGCTGAAAGGATATCAGTGATACGATTCGCTGATGACATTGCTATCCTAAGTGAAAGTGAAGTAGACTTACATATACTGCTGAACGGAATGAACAGTGTAATGAGTACAGAGCATGAATTGAGAGTAAATCGAAGAAAGACGAAGGTAATGAGAAGTAATAGAAATGATAACAGGGAGGAACTTAACATCAGGATTGATGGTAACGAAGTAGATGTAGCAGTAAAATAACTAATGATGGACGGAGGAAGGAGGACATCAAAAGTGGACAGCGATGGCAAAAAGGGAATTCCTGGCTATGAGAAGTCTAATAATATCAAATATCTGGCTTAATTTGAGGAAGAAATTTCTGAGGATGTACGTCTGGAGTACAGTGATGAATGGTAGTGAAACATGGACTGTGGGAAAACCGGAACAGAAGAGAATCGAAGTATTTGAGATGTGGTGCTACAGCCGAATGTTGAAAATTAGGTGGACTGATCAGGTAAGAAATGACGAGGTTCTGCGCAGAATCGGAGAGGAAATGAATATGTGGAAAACACTGATAAGGAGAAATGACAGGATGATAGGACATTTGCCGTGTGACTAGTGCCTCCCGTCGGGTAAACCGTTCGCCTGGTGCAAGTCTTTAGAGTTGACGCCACTGCGGCGATTTGCGTGTCGACGGGGATGAAATGATTATGATAAGGACAACACAGCACACAGTCCCTGAGCGGAGAAAATCTCCGACCCAGCCGGTAATCGAACCTAGGCCTTTAGGTATGACCTTCCGTCGAGCTGACCAGTAAGCTACCGGAGACGGACGTAGGACATTTCTTAAGACATGAGGGAATTATTTCCATGGTACTAGAGGGAGCTGTAGAGGGCAAAAACTGTAGAGGAAGACAGAGGTTGGAATATATGCGGCAAATAATTGAGGATATAGGTTGCAAGTGCTACTCTGAGATGAAGAGGTTAGCACAGGGGAGGAATTCATGGCGGGCCACATCAAACAGAAGACTGATGACCAAAAAAACAGATCCCACTCATTTTTGTGTTGATTCGTTCTGAGTAATCTCGTCAATTTCAGCCTAATCTTCATTTTAAATTGTGAGCTGAGTCTATAACTGCTTCCGGCAATGCCTCACAATCCAGTATCTCACTTATGAATCTTTGCTGGTCACGATGTAATCTAACTGGAATCTTTCTAGTCATTCTCCTCTCTCATTCCTAGTATCAATCGGTATTCTCCCGTAACTCTTTCTTATACTAATCCCTACAACCGCATTCCAATTTCCCATTCCTATCAGATTTTAATCTCCCTTTACGTACAAAATTACCTTTCAGTATTCTCATGTACTTTCTCTACCTCTACCTCTTCAGCTTGCGACGTGAGTTTGTATACCTGAATTATCGTTGTCGGTATCAGGTTTGTTCTCATCAGAATAGAAAGCAGACTATCACTGAACTGTGCACAATAGCTCAGTCTCTGTCCTACCTCCTTGTTCATAACGAATCCTTCTCCTGTTATACCATTTTCTCCTGCTGTTGGTATTACCTACTCTCATCTGACCAGAAATTCTTGACTTCTTTCCATTCCACTTCACTGAGGTCCACAGTATCTAGACTGGACTTAGCATTTCCCTTTTCATATTTTCTAGATTTCCTATCATGCTCAAACTTTTGACATTCCACGCCCCGATTCGTGGAACGTCATCCTTTTGTTGGTTATGTAATCTTTTTTCTCATGGTCTTCTTCCCCTTGGCAGTTCCTTCCCGGAGATGTGAATGAGGGACCACTCTGGAATCTTTTTCCAATGGAGAGATCATCATGACACATTTTCAGTTACAGGCCTCTTGTCCTGTGGATACACGTAAGTCGTCTTTAATGCAGTGGTTTCCATTACCTTCTGCATCCTCATGCCGTCGATCATACCTGATTCTTCCACTTTTAGTGGCAGTTTCCCACTCCATGGACAAGAGAGCATCCTGAACCTCTGTCCCCCTCTTCCGCCCTCTTTCACAAATCCGTTGGCAGAATTAGGGTGACTTCTTATGCTGTAAGTCTTCGGCCGCCGATGCAAACGATTTATTTAAATATATAATATGCGGCGGGGTGGAACCCGGGACCGAGGAATTTTTAATTATTAATCGAAGACGCTACCTAACGCCACGGGCGTGTGATAGGTACCGTTATCTGCTTTTGTGAGTGTATCAAATTTATCTCCTACGATGAATAATCAACCTTCGGGGCGAATCTTGGAAGATGCTCCCCAAGAAGTTCGAAAAGTATTGACTGTACTTACGGTTCTTCACAATAGCACGACGACGATCGTATAAATAGTTCCAAAAATCCATGAGTCCTAAGACACCACCTCCGTATACACAATGAATAGCGTGACCTCTGATCCACGTAACAGCGTTGTTTTTTGTCCTCGGGTAATAAACAGCGTCCGAGTATAGGAGAGTGCGGGAATTGACGTAAGCGGGTGACATCCTTAAAAAGAGAGCCAACATTTAACGCACGTAATACCAGACGCCTTCAGCCAGCCCACAATGTAGCCGATGTTCGTCTGTATCCCGGACGTTGTTGTTCACACGTAAGGTCGAATCTGCAAGATGGATCCTATGGAGATTCTCTCGAGTAATTTGTTCACCGTCAAGTACCACTACGTTTGAATCTAGAGTTACCGCGTTGACAGTGCGCCATACTACGTTCCAGTGCACGGTATGACATGCCAGTTAGTCGGCATTAGGCGACCACCGGCGAAGGAGTGTGCGATAGATGCCACTGGACATTGGGAAGCGAGAGAAGGGGAGAACGACCTATAGGTCTCTCAGTAAGCGCCACCGGAGGGTGAAGGGAGGGTGGTGTCTCTATCAGTGAGCCCGTGAGGCTTGAGTATCATTCTAGTGCTGACAAATGAACCGAATGCCGCCATGATGCTCAGAGCTATGTGATTCGTCATCGATAGTGCTTATGCTTCATGCGGAATTCGTGGTGCCTGATAGACATTAATAAATTTGGTGCGTTGATGAAGCTCCAGAGCACCGATACGATGATCCATAAGTCCAGCACGGATGTGCTGCAAGAGGCTCCGATAATTAAGGGTCGTCGTGAGTGAGCGGTCGTACGTGAAGTCGGTACCAAGAAAGCGGATTTCATCGGTCAGTCTGAGTGGGACGACGCTTGCAGGTGTCATCCCAGTGCCAATATTCAAGGCCATCGATTTATGTTCATTTATAGGGCTCCCCGAAGCTTCGCCATAAGTGGCTAACAACATTATGTTTGTGGCGAAGAGATAACATCAGATCATCTGCATACGCAGTACAACTAGAAACGAAGCCACCAACCGACAAATCCGTGAGGCGGTGTCTCAGAGCACACAACAAAGGTTCTAATGCTAAAACGTACAGTATTCCCTTGACCACTGGTCCTTCTCTCAATTGTTGCGAAAAATAACGTTAAACGTGTTAGAATTTGGAAAAGTCAAGTCAATTTCCCTTTTATTTAGCAGTGACTACGCTAGTATAGTGGAGCTAAAGAAAGTCTGAAATCGAAGGTCGTGCAATAATAAATAGCATTACTTATTTGCTTCTTGTGGCTTCTCGCAGAAAACATGGCTCGCTGAGAAACATGTCTTGCTGTAACAACAATTTGCGTCTAGGAAGTGTGATTCTGGTTTCCATCTTTCGGATAAGAACATTTAGAAGATTAAATTACTAGTATATCTTCCGTTGTGGTTTATTTTCTTCGTTTCAAATTTTCTGTTTCTACAATGATGAAATCAGAATTGTTCAGTACGGCAATATACGCCAACATCAACCACATCACTCTCTCGCCAAGTACATACACCAGCTTCAGCTAACAACAGAATGGAACAGAATCAAGACTACTATTAACAAGCACCACAAAACATTACGTCAAGATGATCAGAGATGTAAATACTCGCAGCACAGCAATGTAACAGAGTATCGATTTATTCATCCACAAAAATATCTTTAACAAATGCTCTCGCGATATTGCCCACGATAAATTACAGAAACAACAATAATTAAAATAATCTCAAATGTAATTACAATCTTGAATTAAATTTAAGATATGAAATATAAACCGTTTGAAAGATAATTAAATTAATAATGTTTGTCAGTCATCATACGAATATAAATTTTTCTATTTGAATATAAATAAAACAAAACGAAGGCTTACTAATTTTCGTGTGAAAATTGTTAGTTCTTTTTTAAATATAACTGAAGTTATTTACATTCTGCATCTTTGTTCATCATGTCTATACATTTATTTCCTAACACGGTCACCCTGGCGACGTACACATTTCTCCAAACGAGAGACCAGTTTGTTGATACCATCAATGTAAAATGACTTTGTTGACGGAGGCACAACGTCACGTCAGCTTGCCTTGCTTCATCACCGTCAACGTGAAATCCTCGAAGGTGTTCTTTAAGCGTTAGAAACAGATGAAAATCGGATGGGACAAAGTCGATACTATGTGGAGGATGATCGATGACAGTGAACCGAAGGCGTCGGTTTGTTGTAGATGTCGCACCGCTCGTGTGTGGTCTGGTATTAGCATGCTGAAGGAGAGGGTGCTCCACGTGTGGACGAACTCCTAGAATTTGAAACTTGATTGCGGCCTCTTGTTTCTGACTCAATGACATAGTTACGTGGCACACCGCCGTGTTACACACTTCAGTTAGGAGCTATCTAGTGGCAGAGGGCTGCAAATGTGTAGACATGAAGAATAAAGATGTAGGATGTTATTAACGTTAGTTTTATTTAAGGGGGATAGGACGTGAAACGGGCCGAATTGGAGCAGTAGAGGCACCACAGGACATTTTAATTTACACTGTCTATTGTCTGTACTTTTACATATAAATTCATAAAACTTTGTTAGAATGACCAGGAAGGTTTCAGGATTCACACTCATAGCAGAGGAAGTCCAAAAACATAACAAAACAATTTTTTTTACATTTGAAATTTCTTCATTTTTTCACTTGCTATTAGCTGCATTTGTTGCTGTAGGTACACTTTTCTTCATAAGTAAGAGAGCTTCTTCGATGAATTTTGCACAGCATACAAACCATACTTACAGGTGTATGAAACCCTAGAATTTCCCAAATCTGTTAAAAACTGTGGTAAAAATTGAGATAATTAACTATAAAATTCGAGTTTTCTCTAAACACAAAGTTTAAAACGTAACATCCCAGTCATTTTTCCATAGATTAAATAAATTCTAGAGTTTCGTACACCTGTAAGTATTGTTTGTAAGCTGTGCAAAATTCATCGAAGAATCTCTCTTACTTATGAGAAAAGTATACCTATAGCAACAAATGCAGCCAACAGTAAGTGAAAAAAATAATGAAATTTCACATTTAAAAAATATTATTTTTTCGTGTTCTCAAACTTCCACTGCCATGAGTGTGAATCCTGAATCCTTCCTGGTCATGCTGACAAAGTTTTATTAATTTATTTGTAAAACTATAGACAGTGCAAATTAAAATGTCCTGTGGTTCCTCTCCCTCTCGAAGCCGGCCCGTTCGACGTCCTACCCCCCTTAAAGAGATTCAAGAGATTTCACATAAAAATTGAAAGGAATTAATTTTCAGTACGCCCTCGTATTTTATTGTTTGTTCACTCAATAGCTAAAATGTGTGTTACGAGGGCTATCCACAAAGTACATTACGTTTTGGAATTAAAAATAAATAAAGTATTGGAAATTTTTTTATTATATACAGATGAAAGCCACACTCAAATACTACTTTTCTACATAGTTGTCATTTAAATTAAGGCACTTATCGTAGCGATGGACGAGCTTGGAAATTCCTTCGTCGTAAAATTCTGCCGCCTGCGCCTTCAACCACGTAAAGACTGCCTTTTGGGACAGAAAAGGTGTGATTTTTGTGGATTTCCTGGAAAGAAGCACTACAATAAACTCTCAAAGGTATTGCCAAACTCTGCACAACCTCAGAAGAGCCATACAAAACAAGCGCAGTGGAAAGTTGGGATCAAAGATCTTGCTGATTCACGACAACGCCCCGGCCCACACGGCAAATGCCACTCGTGAAGTTCTCGAATCTTTTAAGTGGGAGTTGTTTCCTCATCCGCCGTACAGTCCCGTTACCGTTACACCGAGCGACTTCCACTTATTCCCAGCAATGAAGAAGTGGTTGGCTATGCAGCGTTTTCATGACGACGCACTGATTCAAGAAGAGGTAACCACGTGGTTGAAGGCGCAGGCGGCCGAATTTTACGACGAAGGAATTTCCAAGCTCGTCCATCGCTACGATAAATGTCTTAATTTAAATGGCAACTATGTAGAAAAGTAGTATTTAAGTGTGGCTTTCATCTGTATATAACAAAAAAAATTTCCAATACTTTATTTATTTTTAATTCCAAAACGTAATGTACTTTGTGGATAGCCCTCGTATTTCAACAAAAAGGTTGTATATCGGATACGCATTGCATTTGTTTGTATCGAGTACTCCAGTTGTTTGAATGTATTGTGAATTGTGAAGAAAATAGTGGCACTGACCTGTTTCCTTACTAAATGCCGGCCGATGTGGCCGAGCGGTTCTAGGCGCTTCAGTCCGGAACCGCGCGACTGCTACGATCGCAGGTTCGAATCCTGCACCGGGCATTGATGTGTGTGATGTCGTTAGGTTAGGTTTAAGTAGTTCTAAGTTATAGGGGACTGATGACCTCAGATGTTAAGTCCCATAGTGCTCAGAGCTATTTGAACCTTCACTAATGAGGTGTAATTTCACCTCAGTGGATGCATGAGTAGCGAAAACACAAGAATTTGGTCAACCGAAAAGAACATATTCTTCACGAAGAACCTGGCACTGTGAGAACATTGATGTGTGGTGTGCCAAATCGCGTTGTCGAATAATGGGCCGAACTCTTTGAGACAACAGTGAAAAATTTTGCGTTCGAGACATCGTTACACATCTTGAGGTGGATAAATGTTATTTTGGTTGCAGCAGAATGGTGCTACTTACAACACATATCTAATGAAACAATTCATTTCTTTACCTAATTTTGACATGAGAACGTATATTCGTTCATCTATCGAACTTCTTGTGTGACAAAACAACGTCAGATTTGAATTAGCAATAACTACGACGCTAATACAGCGTAAACAGTGACTGACACCGCGACCGATTGACCATGTCTGTACTTGTCTCCCATTATTTGTTTAACCTGTGACGTCATCGCTGTAAGCTATAAATTGGTTTAGTTAGGACGTTGATTCCGGTGTCATTGTGAAGAGCTGACGGAGCTAGAGGACCGGAGGGAGATAAAAATTTTCGCCGGAATATTAAACTGAAAATTACAAAATAATGAAAGATGTCATCTCATATGACTCGTAAATATGTTCGGAATTGCAGAAAAAGCACGTCATAGGGCAGTTCGGGTGGAAAGGAATTCAAAAATCCGAAAAACTCCAGTGCCGAGCGAATACGAGAGCTATGGCAGTGTCGAAAACGAAACGAAAAAACGGCGCAAAGCCATTACGTAGCTGACACATCCGCATACGGAGAGCAGTGACAATATGAATTGGTACTTTATCTGTCTGTAACCATATACTTCTCAACGTTACCACTATATTAAAGCGATGTGTAGTTAAATTACGTACTCAAACGAAACACTTGTTATGCTTACATCCCGACGTGTTCACGAAAAATCTACAGCCTGGAGCCGAACTGGGCATACAATTATTTATTATTACTATTATTATTATTATTATTATTATTATTGAATCATATCTGAAGAATTATGGCCCCACATCATATCAGTTTAGCGTCTTCAGACGTCTTCCTGTGGTTTTATAATAACAGGCTCGTATGCTCATTGAAATAAAGGTTAACACAACAACAGAAATAAACAACTTCAGTATTAAGCCTCCTCAAAGTAGCTTAAAACATGGTAAAACGAGTTCCTGAACAGAGGAAAGCTTTTCAGTATATGTTCTAAACAATGTGTGAGAAGTTACGAGATAATATACTCTTGATTACTTTTAATATGAGCAAACTTTCAATTACACCGTGTAAAATATCATACTACTGACAACACACATCATCTGCCAAATGAAAACTAAATGTGTATTACTAGCGTGCACAACATGCACAACACAGCCACTGTGGTTTCGTTGTGAATGTTTTGTAAAATATGCTATTAAGGCTTGCAGTGAGCACGCTATAAAACATAAATAACTTTCAAATTGAAAAGAAAGTTTAAGATCTGTTCGATGAAAATCAGTGCGCCTTTCAGAAAAGTAAGGACAGCAGACAGACGGTTCTGGGGTTGCGATTGGTAATGGAAGCATAACTTGGGAAGAATCAAAATGCTTTATTGGATTTATCGAAGTGAGGAAAGCTTTCGACGATATGAAAGGGTAAAAGATGTCTGAAATTCTGAGCAGAATCGGAGTAAGCTATAGGGAATGGTGGATAATGTACAATATGAGCGAGAAGCAAGAGGGAACAACGAGACTGGAAGACAAAGTACGAAGTTCTAGAATTAAAAATTGTGTAAGGTATGATGTAGTCTTTCACCCCATTCCATTTATTGAAAAAGCAATGAAGAGAATAAAACAAAGGTTCAAGAGTGGAATTAAAATCCGTGTTGAAAAGATATAAATGATGAGATTTGTTGATGAAATTGCTGTCCTCACTGAAAGCAAAGATGAATTACAGGATACGTGTGTGGAATGACTAGGCTAATGCTTACAAAATCTGGACTGAGAGTAAACCGAGGAAAGATCAACAAAGTGAAGAATGGAAGAACTGAGTTTAACAACAAAATTGGGAACCACGAAGTGGGCAAAATTAACTAATTCTTTTACTTTGGAAGCAAAATAACCCCTGACGTACGAAGAAAGGAGGCGAAAAGGGTATTCCTGGCCAAGAGAAGTCTACTGATGTCAAACACAGGCTTTAATTTGAGAAAGAAATTTCTGAGAACGTACGTTTTGTGCAGAGCATTATATAGCAGTGACTCACAGACTGAGGGAAAACCGGAGCAGAAGAGAACCGAAGGGTTGAGATGAGGTGCTACAGAGGATTGTGGAGAATTTGGTGGACCGATAAGGTAAGGAATGAGATGGTTATCCTCAAAATCAGCTGGAAAAGGAACATATAGAAAACGTTGGCAAGTAGTATTACGCCCAGTCTGAGTTGGGGTTTTTTGGGGGAGGAGACCAGACAGCGAGGTCATCGGTCTCATCGGATTAGGGAAGGATGGGGAAGGAAGTCGGCCGTGCCATTTCAAAGGAACCGTCCCGGCATTTGCCTGGAGCGATTTAGGGAAATTACGGAAAACCTAAATCAGGATGGCCGGACGCGGGATTGAACCGCGCCCAGTCTGTCAACCAAACTACAGATTTGGGTTCCCTGTAGAGGAGATGAAGCAGCACTACTCCACCCTGATGGTGGCTACATGTCACAGAGGCCACAATGTTACTCCGCGTCTTATTCGTGCTAGCTATTGTTAATGCACGTTATTAGGGTGGATATACTTTATGATTCCTACTGCTTTATTTTCCAATGAAGGTATTGTTTTTTATGTAATCTTTGTCGACGTAGTTCCTGTGACAACGACATCTAGACTCATGTTTATCTTCGTTGTCACGTGTGTCGTAATGGAAAGTATAGGGAAAGAGAGAATTCTGGGCTAAAACAAGTCTACCGATGTTAAACATAGTTCATAATTTAAGGAAGAGATTCCTTAGAATGTATATTTTGAGCACAGTATTGTATGGTAGTGAATCGTAGATAGAGAAAAAAACTGGAGAAGAAGACAATTGAAGTATTTGAGATGTCGTGTTGTATAGGAATGTTGAAAATTAGGTGGACTGACAAGGTAAGGAACGAGTAGGCACTATGCAGATACAGTGAAGAAAGGAAAATATGGAAAACATTGACAAGAAGGAGGGACAGGATGAAAGGACATCTGTCAAGATATTAGAGAATATCCTCCATGGTACCACAGACGGCAGAGATTGTAATGGAAGACAGAGATTGGAATACGTTCAGCAAATAATCGAGGACGTAGGATTCAAGTGCTACACTGAGATGAAGACTTTGACGCAGGAGAGGAATTGATGGTCGATAGCATCAGATCAGTCAGAAGATGATAAAAAACGAGAAGAAGAAGAAGAAGAAATGAAGAGAAACTCAGAGACCAAAGAACCCTCTGTTAGTACTCCACCGTTACGCAGTCAGACGAAAATTATATCCGGTATGCGTAATAAATGAGCATATATTAGAACAACAGCATATCACGCGATTAATGAAAACTAGTCGATTACAAAACCACATTTTAACTGATTATTGCTGCCACGAGGGAAAATAAAGTTTGCTCTAGTTTCTGTAAATTTCATAGGGACCCCGCATGAGCACATTCGTCTAGATAAATATGTAAAGGCCGTTGTAATTTTTAATGTGCTATTTTCTGCGTGCTTAAATAGCTCGATATGGCACAAAGCACAATTATTTTCCCTAGCTATAACAGCGTTACGTGACTTTTTGCGCGTTTTGCCATTCATTGAGTTTTAATGGGCAGCAAAATAATTCCTGCGATATCTGTTTTGCTGGAGATGAGATATGTGCTGTAGGCTCGCTATCATTTCACCGCCGCTGCATTTCATTTGGAGTTATCAGCGGTGTCTGCATGGACGTGCATTCGGCCGCACACCGGCGCGATGGCTGACACAACGGGGGTCCAGGGTCGTTACTGTCCTTCACATGGGACGTTTGCTGTCAGCAGCCCACGAAAAAGTGATGACCCTTCCACCTAATGTACAGTGCGGCAGACTAATAAAAATTAAGCCCTGCATCGTCAGAGTAAATTCCCTGTTCAAACGTATAATGGAGGAAGGTAATATCAGGTACCCTAGGGTTCAGTATTAGGTCCTATACCATTTTCATTGTATGTAAATGATGTGTGACCGGTTTTCTCCTACTGAAAATGCCACATGTACCCCGATGACCTCCAGTTGTATCTAAGTGTAAAACCACAACTACCGAGAATGTAGCTTTGAGCCTTCTACGTAGTCCTGTGTAAAATTTTTAATTTTACCTGATACATGTGGTTTTATTTACTAGTTCTGCTTATATTTGGCATCCTAGACTTGACTTTTAGGTGTAGTCTCTTTTTTTCCTTATTTTTCTCATCGGTTTTTCCTTTTTCGCTGTGATTTATGGTGTGATAAAATTGATAGCCAGCCAGCCATCCAATCACAGAAGCGTCTTCAAAACGTCTGCAATTCCGATGCTGCGACGCGTCTCTACAAACCTTGACATGGAATGGGTGACGACACGACGTGTCTTGTTTTGGACGACACAGTCATCGTCGTTAAAGTTACTAAACGTATCCATTTTTTTCTCACAACAAGAAATGATAGTTGTTTGTTCGACGGCACATAATGAAAAGATAGGGCACATACGCTGGAGGAGCAGCTCATAAAAATTGCGTACAAAACAAATTTGAAAACTACGCTTAGCGCGCCCACGTACGACTTTGTGCGGCAAGCAATTAACACCGACTCTGCCTCTTACTATAGCGCTGTCGGAATAGGTGAGGTTACACAGTAACCTATACTAAGATGGCCAGCCTGGCGGCTGCTACCCGGATATGTTTCTGTCATAAATTCGACTAGGAGTAAAGCCGGGCGATCCTAAAAGACAGTTGTCATTGCCTTCCTGGCGACGTCGTGTCTGTTGGTATTACTGTATCCTGAAGGAGAATTCGTGTGATGTCTCATTACTGACCGCCTCCAAAATTTAGGTGTTTCATACGAAAGTTGTCTCGCACAAATAACAAGACAGCTAAATCATGCAACACTGTTTTCCCCGTATTGGCTAAGAAATCAAAGAGCTGCCCCCATTGACATTGTTTTGTGTACTTCTGTCAACAGTTTGGGAACTAATCGATAAAACATTTTATTATGGTGTTGATTTTATCTGACCGATTCACGTAGGAGACATCTTGAAATTTCTACGAATACCTGTGTAACGTGTGCAATGTTCAACTGTCGTTCTTCAGGATTTTTGATAAACAATATATTCCAAGTGGATGGTACCTAGTCATGACCTGACGTGTTTTCTACGTGCAAATTTGTTCATGTTTAGTTTAGCATTTTATTTATTTATTTCACACCATCTGATTAGGAGTCATCAAGCCCTCTCTTACAATATACCAGGGTTTCACACATGTGATACATTTTTACATCATAATTAACTAGGAAATAAAAGTTTCAGCTATGGCAAGCTTCAGGTCATCTGTTATCTTCATTAAGATATGTTGCGCTGTGAAGTTTATGAAAACTACATTGGCTTCTTTTTCTCCCTTACAAAGCACTTATTCATCATTGTTTCGTCATACATATGGTTCAAATGGCTCTGAGCACTATGGGACTTAACATCTGTGGTCATCGGTACCCTAGAACTTAGAACTACTTAAACCAAACTAACCTAAGGACATCACACACATCCATGCCCGAGGCAGGATTCGAACCTGCGACCGTAGCAGTCGCGCGGTTCCGGACTGAGCGCCTAGAACCGCTAGACCACCGCGGCCGGCCGTCATACATATGTTTGTTCCACATACAAACTGCGACTGACTAAATGTTTGAGAGGAACGGAATAACGATTTTCACGAAAACTCTACATATTATAAAAATGTATAATACATACTTACATACTTGTATGTATACTTATATACATATATGTTCCACATCTCCCCCTAAACCACTGAACCGATTTCAACCAAACTGGTTACACACATCACATACTGTGTGGAAACACGTGCTGTGGCGTTAAGAACGTATGCTTCCCATAGGTATTTCGGGTCAGAAAGTAGAAGGAAAGAAGAAGAATATGGTTCTGCGTTCAGTCGACATTGAGATCATTAGAGACGGAGCAAAAGAAGCGTTTGTTTGGAAGATGGGAAGGAAGTCAGCCGTGCCCTTTCAAAGGAAGCATCTCAGCATTTCCTTGGAGTGATTTAGGAAAATCACGGAAAAGCAGGACTTGGATTTGAACGGTCGTCCTCCCGTATGTGTGTCCACTGCGTTAACCAATGCGTCACCTAATTCACTATGGAAAAAAGTAGTTCTTTCTTGCTGTGAAAAAATTTGTTTTTCCTTACTGTGAAGTACACAGAACTGCCAGTACAGTCAGATTTCTTACAGGACTGGTGTGTTATGTGGGTTGTGTTGGAATGCGTTGCCAGCGGTATACATAGCCATGGCTGTGCAGAGATAAGGGTGGGGGGAGAGGAGATGAAAGGGGGATGAGAAGATGGATAGAAGAGAGAGAGGAAAAGGAGATTGACAGACAGAAGATTGACAGGTCAAAGGATGGGAGGAGGAGACGGACAGAGACAGAGGAGACGGACAGAGACAGGAGGAGGAGGAGGAGGAGGAGGAGGTGGAAAGGAGAGGAACAGGAGGAGATGGACAGAGATAGGGAGGAGGAAGCGGACAGAGAGAGGTGTAAAGGGAGGAAGACAGATAGAGGAGGCAAGAGGCCACAGAGAATGCAGGAGGAAATGGCATAATAGAATACTGAAATAATTAAATGCCCAGCTAGTTTAAGATAAAATTCATGTAATCGAAATCTGATCAGACATTTTTCATTTAATTTCTTTTTTGTTCACAATGATACTCGGAGTTTCAAATAGGATAATAGGAAATATAATCCTGTACTGGGTAGCAAAGAGTAATAGTGTTCCAGAGCGAGAGAGGAGTGGAGCCCCCGATTCATTACACAATATTTATTAAAAACCGCTGCACAATGCTTACGTAATATTGTCGCCAAGCGTGTCTTATGCAGCCCGTTTTGCAATATAAAATTCCGCTACTTTCTTACCAGAGGTCATGCCTAATCTCAGAAGATTAGCAATGTTAATTATTTAGCCAGGTTAATTTCGCTCAAGCTGTCGAGTTGTGGGCACTGACACTTCAAAAAATTGTCTTCCAAATCTAATTATGTGAGATAAATTATGGAATCTCTCCTATCAGTTTACTTTGTTACTATGCCGACGAAGGTTTACTGTTAACGGCAAGATCAGTGAGTGCAGTTACTTGTTGCGGAAGTATTAAAAATTCTCAAATATGTAAAATTATTAGCGTAATTCTTGATCACTTAGTTTTCAGTCATATACCCTGTCCTCACCAAAGATTTCAATAAACAAAGTTTCATAACCAGTTTTCGTGATTTCGCTAAGTCAGAGATTAAGTAGCACTTTGCTTTATCGTCAGAATAGATTTCAAATTTTCGGTAAAAAATCACTTCTAGTCATGACCTCCAAACACATTTCAGCATAAATAAATCTGATACAGTATGCCTATTTTTCAAAATAAACCATTCCTAACACATTTGTCTCTATTCCCCTGAGTCACAAACATTTATTTTTTTTACAATACAGTCAATCAATGTAACTTTTCGTAACTTTTTACCAGTTAATGGCTCTTGGTAACGCTTACCTTTTCTCTGCGTAACCCAAACTAAAATGGTACTAATGTAAAAGGCGAATACCAAAATATTAACATGTCGCTTTGGGCTGCTGCTCTACCTAATTGCACTGTTTTGTACTAAAATTAATAGTTTTATTACCTCTGAGATATCTAGGTAGTATTTCAGTTATCGTTCACTTTCTTACAAGTTCTGAGGCCTGTGATTATGCGTTAATTGCATTGCCTGTTAAGAGAGCCTCTGGCTACTGTGATTTAAGTTAAACAATTCCAGGTCTATATGTTGACATTAGAAAATAAACCTGCAATAATGAATCGACACTGTTTGTTTTTTCTTCTTAATTACATTCCATTTCTCTCTGGTAATTAGCTACATTTACCCGTAGCTTTAGGTATAGGAAAAATATTACGATTTTTAAGATTCGTCTAGAGTTACCTTATATGACAGTGTTATTTCGTGCCAGTATTAAAATATAAATTTTAATCAATTAGGACATAGTCAGTGCACATTTTAAGTTTCCTAAGCACTCATTAACTATAGATATTAAATGTTAAAGTGGGTATTGTGATGCGTAACTTATTTTGTGTCCAGTATTTTCAAAACATGGAAAAAGATAATACTAAGATACCATAATTGTTTATGAAGACTACTGCCAACTAAGTCGATTTACATGTTTGCCGGCCGATGTGGCCGAGCGGTTCTAGGCGCTTCAGTCTGGAACCGGACGACCGCTACGGTCGCAGGTTCGAATCCTGCCTCGGGGATGGATGTGTGTGATGTCCTTAGGTTAGTTAGATTTAAGTATTTCTAAGTTCTAGGGTACTGATGACCTCAGATGTTAAGTCCCATAGTCCTCAGAGCCATTTGAAACCACACATACATGTGTATGTGGCTGTCATAGAACTGAATTTACCCTTCACTTTTCGTTGTGCAATACATTTACATTCTTCAAATATCATCATCATCATCATCAGTGTTCTGCCAAAAGGCAGGTTTTCACATGGTAGTTCTCCAGGCTGTCCGATCTTCTGCCATCATCTTCAGGTCTGCATAATTTCCTCTTCCCTTTATGTCATCTATCACCTAGTATCTCCTTCTTCCTCTCACTCTTCTCCCACAAACCAATCCTTCCAAAGCAGCTGCTAGCATGCACTCCCTTCTCAATGAAATGTCCCAACCAGTTCTTTTTCCTTTCTCTTACAACCTTCAGCAGACATCTTCTCTCACCAACCCTTTCCAATACTCTTTCATTACTCACTCTTTCCATCCAGAATATTCTCTCCATTCTCCTCCACATCCACATCTCAAATGCTTCTAACCTTTTTTCATACTCTCGCCTCAGCATCCATGTTTCTGCCACATATAGTGCCACATTCCACACAAAATATTTGCCAAGCCTTTTCCTTACTCCTTTATCTAATTTGCCACATAAAAGACTCCTCTTTCTGTTGAATACCTCCTTTGCTATGGCAATTCGAGTTTTCACCTCCTGGTGACATCTCACGTCTTCAGTTATTGTGCTTCCAAGATATTTAAATTCACTTACTTGGCTAATTGGTAGATTGTGCTATTTTAGTATTGGATGGTCTGCGTCTTGTACTGATGACCATACTACAGGCCGTAGTAACCAAGGGAATCTTCCGCTATCTTCTTTTTGCTCGGCCGTCGGATCTCTGAAGTTTACATCCGTAGACGTCAACATTCCGGGCGCTCTGAAGATTTCTTCGGCTGCCACATAGCTACTGCGTCCCTGATGAATCATAAGAAACAAAAATTATACCCTGTTGTAGTTTTGGAAATTAATATCATTTTTCTAACCATTGGTTTTGCTACGTAATCCGTAAAATTAATAAACCCGGGCTGACATTTACCGAATGTCGTTAATTCGATAACTGATACAGTAAAAAGCCCTGTATCACCACTACATCAAAGATAATAAAGAGCTGCCAGGCAGATGGTGTTAAGAACGAGGGGCACCAGTTTTACCTGTAGGTCGTCTTCGAAATGTTGACGCATGTGGTCGGACAAAGCTGCTGAACAATAATATAAAACTAACTATATAAGAATCATGAATATGGTTAACATGAAATCCAATAGAAATTCTATTTCGCAGGGGATGGTCCCTCACAAAATAAAATTTTATTCCCAGTATTAGCAGATGACCTTGAAACAATTTAAATTATATATCAGTGTACCAAATTTCAAGTCTGTACTGTCGTAAACATTTCTCGAGAGAGCGTCGCCAGTGGCTACGCTGTAACTGGTGGCACAGAATGTACGGGACTGTGTTTGAGTCCGACCACATGCGTCAACCTTTCGAAGACGACCTACAGGTAAACCTGGTGCCCCTCGCTCTTACCGCCATCTGCCTGGCAGCTGCCGTGCCGTCAGATTCGGGCTGAAGACACCGCCGCCACGGTGCATCTGCTTTCGCCTCGCACAGTGCAGGAATAACCACGCACTCTGTTTGCTACAGCGGTGTCGCTTGTCGCTGCAGCCCCGGAATTAAAATACAAGCCGGTACCATTGGAACTGTGCCGCGCCATCGCGGCTCAAACTGTTTACCATTAAACTATAGTCTGACAAAACTGTATTTAGAAATTAAAGCACAAAAGAATTATCACCGAAGCATCTATACAGCTTCCATCTTTCTAAATCGTTATTCTAACTCAGGTGATTCTGGTGACGATGAAAATGTAGCAGTGATGTCGTCATGTGCGAAACGATGTGCAAAGTTTCATCACACTTTTCTTAAATCGGGCTACTCTAGATCATCACACAGTCATTGTAATCAGGAGTCAATATCCTTTCACTGACGCCCGTTTTCGCTACCACCACCGACTGGTACGACCATACATCACCTACATGCGTCGGAAGCGCCGACACTCCGTCATCTGAGCTCACGGAAACCCTGGTATGTAATACGCAAACTATCAGTGTCCACTGATGGTCAGTGGTTTAAAATGGTTAAAATGGCTCTAAGCACCATGGGACTTAACATCTCAGGGCATCAGTCCCCTAGACTTAGAACTACTTAAACCTAACTAACCTAAGAACATCACACACATCCATGCCCGAGGCAGGTTTCGAACCTGCGACCTTAGCAGCCGTCCACTACTGATCGACCAAAGTAATGATTTGAAGTTATCCTACTCTTGACTGTTTCAATACATCAAGCAATACCCCGCGATATCCACTGCTGGCCGTCAATATTGCAACACCAGTTAGCTATTAAATAATTAAATTTTACTTAGTGTGCGTGGATAATAGAAATGGAAGAATATGTGATCAAATTTGTGGATGATATACACAATGCGAAATGTAGTACCAGGAATGACATTTTAAGAACATGTTTTTTACCATAGTACTTATTTATTTGCTCGTAGTGGTACAAGTTACTCTATGAGCTCGTTTCGGCGTTTTGCCATTACAAGTGTACTGTGTAGATGGTATAATAGTGTTCATTACGTCTATATCAGTCTATGTCCACGTACGCTTACGTCTTAGCTGGTATGACGTGGTCTATATGTAGACTATCATAGAAACCGTTATACCTTGTTGACAGATATACCTGATATGACAAAATCCCGAAACAAGCTTGTAGTGTAACTTGTATGAACACAAATAAGTAAATAAATACTGAGTAGGCAAAACACTATGACCACCTGCTTTATAGTTCGTTTGTCCGTCTTTGTAACGAAATACGTCACTGATTCTGCGTATCACGGTTCCGACAATTCGTTGGTAGATTTGTGGAGATATGTGGCATTAGATGTCTACGCACAGGCCATTTAATACGCGTAAATGACAGGGCACTGGTTTGCGTTGTAACGGCACCCAGTAGCGATACAGATAGGTTCCAAACAATTTACATCAGGCAAATTTGGTCGCAAAGCCATCAAAGTCAGTTCACTATAACGCTCCTCAAACTACTGTAGCACGGTTGTAGCTTCGAGACACGGACAATTATACTGATGAAGATGAGATCTCTGTCGGGGAAGACATCAAACATGAAGGGATGCAGATGGTTCGCAGCTGTCAGCATGTCCTAAGTTACTGCCATAGACCTTATGCAAGTGCAGAGCAGTGTCTCCCGTAGCATAATACTGCTCCCACCCAGCCTGCCTCCGTGGCGTGCTGCACGTTTCGACTTGGCATTTGACTATCGACCTAATGTAGCAAAAACGTAATATAAACGAAGACCCGACAAGTCTCCATTGTCCGTCGGTCGAATCCCGATGGTTCCGAGCCCACGTTAATCGTAAATGACAGTGTCGTTGGGTCAACATATTAACACGTACAGGTGGTCTGCTGTGGAGCTCACTGTTCGGTCTACGATGAACGGTGTGCTCCGAAACACTTGTGCTTGCACCAGCATTGTGCTCTTTCGGCAGAGAGGCCGCAGATCACCATGTATCGCACTTTACAGAGCAGACAAGTCTCCGAACGCCACGTTCTGTGAATAGTCCTTGGAGTGCAACCATTATACGACTAGTGATAGAGTCACTGTCCTACTTCTTTCCGTAAATGCTCACGACACTAGTACGTGATATCCTACTTCTTTCCGTAGATGCTCACGACAGTAGTACGTGAACGTTCCACCAGCTTCACTACACAGCGTGACATAATTCTGTCGGAACCTCCATTCCTTCCTAGTCTATTTGCACTTTTATACTAATTAGTAAGGTATCTTAGTAGTAACGGGGGTAATAAAATGAATTTCTCTACTACAGCTAAAAACCGCCTCGTTCAAGATCTAACATGTATGCCGTTAGTGAGTATTCCTATTTTTCTGCAAACGAATCTAAATGGTATAAACACTAAAGGCGAATGCAAAAATATTAACATATCTCTTATGGGAAGAACCTGTTGTGTCTAGACAAGACAGCCTAGACACAATTGAGAGGAAGCCGAAAGGCACGCGCTTAAACTCACGCAGGCTGGCGTGAGGTCTGAAACAGGATACGTAATGAATGCTATAAAGAAAAGTACGTAGCTTCTGGAATACTTAACTTTAATCCATAATTGTAGAACATCGCTCTTGATGATACATGCTTCATGTAATAAATATCAATTGAATACGGCGCCTTGCTAGGTCGTAGCAATTGACTTAGCTGAAGGCTATGCTAACTATCTTCTCGGCAAATGAGAGAGCCTTCGTCAGTGTAGCAAAATTGGCTGTCCAACTGGGGCGAGTGCCAGTACGTCTCTCTAGACCTGCCGTGTGGTGGCGCTCGGTCTGCTATCACTGACAGTGGCGACACGCGGGTCCGACGTATACTAATGGACCGCGGCCGATTTAAAGGCTACCACCTAGGAAGTGTGGTGTCTGGCGGTGACACCACAGAACCTACGTTAGTATGCCAGTACCAGATATTTTGGATTAAGAACTTGTAAACTGCCAGTTATTATTGGATATAAAGCTATGTATGTATTTATGAGTTTGTTCATAGATGTAGTGCAGCAGCTGCAGAATGTTCTTTCAACAAGGATAAAATGTCAGGCGTCAGCTGCACAAAAACTATTATTTGATTCATTTTACCGGTTTCAACAATATTCAGAAGTCAAATAGGCTCAGATCATTGATTAGCCAATTTCAAAATAAGAATCATACGATGGTGTCCCACAAAGAATAGACAACAAATACATAAATAAAATAAGCATGTTAAAAAGAAATCATGAAAGATTGAAAAGCAGAAGTGTAACAGATTTGGTAAGACAAACGTAAAATAGTTTAGTCGAAGTACCAGTATGGATCTTGTGTGTATTGTGTATTGATACGGGTACCTAGCCGGCCGCGGTGGTCTCGCGGTTAAGGCGCTCAGTCCGGAACCGCGCGACTGCTACGGTCGCAGGTTCGAATCCCGCCTCGGACATGGATGTGTGTGATGTCCTTAGGCTGGTAGGCTGGTTAGGTTTAAGTAGTTCTACGTTCTAGGGGACTGATGACCACAGAAGTTAAGTCCCATAGTGCTCAGAGCCATTTGAACCATTTTGAACTGGGGACCTAGAAACGACGGAGAGGCTTCATCCCCGCCGTGGCCCTCAGTGGTTCATATCCCCACAACAGGCTAACATAGTCCATTTACGCCACCGCACACAGAACCCGGGGTTATTGTGCGGTTTGCCCTCCAGTGCACTCCCCTGGGAGCGTCTCACACCGGACGAGTGTAACCCCAAATGTTTGTGTGGTAGAGTAATATGGTGTACGCGTACTTGGAGACAGTACGGCTACATAGTGTAGCTGAGGCGGAATAAGGGGAACTAGCCAGCATTCCATGAGGAAGATGGAAAACCGCCTTAAAAACCATCCGCCGGGCGGATTCGTGCCAGGGACCGGCGCGCCTTCCCGCTCGTGAAGCGCTGCGTTAGACCGAGCAGCTAGCCGTGAGGGCACGACGTACTTTTGTTACAAATTCAATAAATGCTCACATGGAAAAAAGAAGTGATGGGTCATGAGTAAAAAAACAGTACCGGGTGATCAAAAAGTCAGTATACAGTTGAAAACTTAATAAATCACGGAATAATGTAGATAGAGAGGTACAAATTGACACACATGCTTGGAATGACATGGGGGTTTTATTAGAACCAAAAAAAGACAAAAGTTCAAAAAATGTCCGACAGATAGCGCTTCATCTGATCAGACTAGCAATAATTAGCATAACAAAGTAAGACAAAGCAAAGATAATGTTCTTTATAGGAAATACTCAATATGTCCACCATCATTCCTCAACAATAGCTGTAATCGAGGAATAATGTTGTGAACAGCACTGTAAAGCATGTCCGGAGTTGCGGGGGGCGTCGGATGTTGTCTTTCAGCATCCCTAGAAATGTCGGTCGATAACGATACACTTGCGACTTCAGGTAACCCCAAAGGCAATAATCGCACGGACTGAGGTCTGGGGACCTGGGAGGCCAAGCATGACGAAAGTGGCGGCTGAGCACACGATCATCACAAACGACGCGCGCAAGAGGTCTTTTACGCTTCTAGCAATATGGGGTGTTTTTTTTTTGTTCTAATAAAACCCCATGTCATTCTAAGCATGTGTGTCAATTTTTACCTCTCTATCTACATTATTCCGTGGTTTATTAAGTTTTCAAATTTATACTGATTTTTTGATCACCCGGTATATATGACGGAAGGCTCACAACATACTGGTCACATGAAGAGCATTTTCACTCCTATACACAAAGTGCGAGTGCTAATGTTCATAGAACGTTAACAAAAGTAAGTAACAGTACGAGCGCAAGTTTTCATGGCCCCTTATGACACTTTAATTCAATCTTATGACATCATATAAAATGTTTAACGTAAGCGTTTAAACTGACAAACTAAGGATTAAGGGTAACACAAATAGACTAATATAAAAAGATTGTATCTTTACCTGTACAGGGTACAAAATAAATGTAAAAAAAGAATGTTCAGATTTTATCATCAGTTGATGGTGGCGCCTTGGGCATTGGAGAAGCGGCAATGCGTTGAAGTAAGTGTGCTGCACTCGGGCTTCGCCGTCAGGGAGTAGAGACCGATGACCCGAAAGCTCGTGAGGGGCCTCAATGCGCGTTTATAAGTTGACTTATCGTGTAGATCCGTGCCTTTAGCGCGAACAGATGTTAAGTAAAGCTTAGTGTGTGAAAGCTAAACTTTGCTTTGCATTTGAGCAATTTTGCCTGTGACAGTCACATGTTAAACTATGTGGTATCTTGTGGCTATGACAAGAAAACAGTTATAAAGTAAAAGGTCTACTGGATAGAGGTAATAATATGAAGTACTTAAAAATCTGTGGGCACGCCAGCTTCTAACGTGTAATCAGATATAACGAGAGTTGAAACCTTTAAAGTGAACTAAATAAAGACTTTTATGCAGCTGACGACTGACTTTTTATGTTGCTGAAAAAAAACATTTTTTCAGTTCGATCCCAGGAAAATTACAAAGAGGGTACCCCACATGAAGTTAGCAGTAAAGAAATTCTTAAGTATTGAGCATTAAATAAAGGAATTCTTCGTTTCAGAAAATTTGTACTATTTGCTGTAACGGCAGATGAGACAAAAGTTTCATTTCGGATGTATTCTCACGAAACGTATCAGAATATTAATTTTCATGATGCTTCAATGGTCTTCCAGTTATGTGATGTTTGTAGCACTGTCTTCTAACGCAACTTCGCGTTGCAGAGTATAGGCAGGGTGCAATCTGGAAACGAATCTGCATTACGCAAAATAAATGTTAGAGAACTGGAACTCTTGCAAAATCCTTTCCCCCATCCAAGACAGGTGTGCTCGGAATCAGGGATGTCAGCATAAGATATGCACTACGCAAACAAGAAAAGCAGTTAGGTGCATACGAATTCATCAAAGGCCTCTGAGTGCTTGATGGCAAGGTAGAAGAGAGAGAGAAAGCAGAATACTTTTTCCGATGGATAACTCAATTTCCACTTTTCTCTAAGAGCTGTTATGCAGCCTTAAAATTCAAATTACGCTACAGAAGTTATAATTAAATTTTCGTCGGTGAATTTACTAACAGTTTCAAGCATCTGCCTTAGTCGCCATAGAAATGCCAAGCAATTTAAAAGCGTTAATGTTATGTAAACTACATTTCCAATGAGAGGATGTTAATGAATTCTATATAGTCAAGTTTCCTGATTAGTTAACACTTCAGAAATTTCATGTTTTATTCATAAGCTAATGATGTAATCACCTTTTTTCTATTCATAACGTAGTAAAAATTTGCACGAAGGCACAATTCGTAAGACTTATTCCGGCAACATGAAAAGGAGTGCAAAGTGTGAGAAAGAGCAACATTTGTCTGGTGTTAGACTGCCGTAATAATCTGTCCTTTTTCAATGTCATTACGGCCGTGGCTTTCCAAATTTGAGGCTCACGTCGAATCTGCTTACATGCTTACCTTACCACGCCACGTGACCTCAGTCGACATTCATGGGCAGTGGTTCTATTTAGCCGCTGACCTTACAAGAGAATGTTTCCTTTCTTCTTGAGTCCCACTTAGATTCTTTGAACGCAACTGTTACATCTTCGTACTCGCTAGCTGTATCATGGATGCGTGCTGGTGAATTTCCTCGACCTCTGCTGTCAAGTCTACATGATACGATCTGTCACATTGGACCACTACTCTAGAATGGGTCGCATTACGGTCTAACAAGCTCGTCCTTTGCAAATACACAGTTTTTTTCCAAGAATCCTCCAAACAAGTATTAGCCTTCCATTGGCCTTCCCCCCTGTTGACTTCCGGTATTCGAAAATTTCCATATAGCTTCGCTTTATTATTCTTGTGTCTTTAAATGATGTGACATTTTTCTGAAATGTACCACTAATTCTGTAATCGGGTAGGTCCGCTTCGTTCATAGAAACATGTCGAAAAATATCCGAGGAGGAACGCCATATTTGAGTGAATGACCATCTCCAAAACATATAAAATAATTTATCTTGTGTTCTGTTCTGAGAGAGTCCCTTTGAAAGAGCACGGCTGATATCATTCCAGTGCTCTCCAACCAGAGTCTGTGCTCCGATCGCTAATGATCTTGCCGTCCACTGGACGCTGAACCCTGATCTTCCTCCTCTATTTCATGACAGTTGACGTTCAAGGCAACATGGCTAACATGATGCAAACATAAAATCAATAACAAAAATCATCTAGCACACTGTGATAGCAGACTCACATGTGATTTTCGACCCTCAGCTTCATTCTTGAGTTAAAAGGGTTTTGGTTAACATTATTGTTGGTGAAAGGCCGGATTGAACAAAAATAAAGTACCATATTAGGTGGTGACCCTTGCCGACTGACTGCTCTTTTGTTGTTAATCGCAATATATATTTAATTGAACTGAGACATGGCGTAGAAGACAAGAAGGATGACATATAACTATAAAAATAACTACTTTTCCAGAAAAAAATTGGTAAATCTAATTTCCTGACGAATGTCACTCACGTGCAGTTTATGCGTAAAGGTGTCTCCTGGTAAAGGTGTCTCCTGGCATGAACATCTTCATGCGATAAATGTTTATGACAAATTAATGACTTAATGTTTTTGCATAAAGTAGTTCATAAATTTCATAATAAAATTAATTAAACAATTAATACATTTTCACGAAAAAATTACCTTTTCCGTACAACTTACTGTTTACACTGAAGTAGTTTGATACCTTCCATCTTCTGCAATAACGCAACTACTCTGGTATGTGGCGTAATGAAAATGACGTAGTACGAACTCTGAAAATCAGTACATACATGATTTTGCGGCTTGGGCATCCAGAGCTTAGATACATGATAGCAAAATATTTGAAAAAAAAGTTCAAAGACTGCTAGAATCTTCCAAAAAGTTTTTAGTGGCCGCATTAGCTGTCAATAGTTCGCGATGAATTAATGGCACCTCAAGTGTTTACATATAAATAACTTAAACTTTGTTCGTTAAAAATACGCGGTCAGCCAACGGAGTTCGATTTGCCAGAACCGCCTAAATTGGATGGTTACAAGATGAAAAATCAAAAATTCCAATGTTTTTACCATGTAACCATCCGAACGTTGGGAGAGCGTGCATTTTTAACAAACTAACGTTATATTAGTTGTAGAATGTGTATACATCTGAGGATGCGATTAAATCGTAGCGAAACAGGTTGTATATGATCGTGTAATAAAAGAACTACTAACAGCTAATGCGGCTACCAAATGTTTTTCAGAAGATTTTAATAGGCTTTTTTTGTTTTAAAATATTTCTGTCACTACGAATTAGATGTAGTGGATCAATTTACTGAAGAAACCTCTTCCGTGCCCTATTATGTCTCTATGAAGTACTGTACTAAGGTCTTTCAGTAAACATCAGTGTAATTTGCAGTGTACACCTAACAGACAACTGCACATTTACTCAGTCACCAAGACGAGTAAATTTGCTTAGTGTAATGGGTATCACACAAATTAAAAAATTACAAGCCAAATCATGATGTACTTAGCACAATGTTGTATGTAATCAAAACTGTGCTGAATTATTACGTAAATTTAGGGTATTAATCAAAGGCGTTCAGTCCGAAGAAGTCAGTACTTACAGGCACTCGACCTATTACGTATAAATGACAGCAGATAACTGAAATTATATTGCATTCCTAGTGTTACAGATCTCTGGCTTGCGCCAATCCTCATTGGAAGATAGCTACCATTCAGTAAGTCAAAAGTAAATCCTGTGAAATGTGACGTTCCTTTCCTGTAGCGAATGGCGTCATCAACAATCAAATAACGCCACAGGGCATGTGAGATATGTCTTTCATACATCTGGAGAACGTTAAAAGCCTACTACTGTATCTTAGGTAACACCAGACGTTACTTTCGCTATCCAGAGTGATATTATAGACCATGACATTTTTGAAAAGATATTTTATACGATAGTCCACGAAATGCAGCAGTTGAAACATCTTTAATAACTGTAATAAGACAGCATTTACCTGGATGTTTTAGACTATCACTGTCAATCGTAAAGGAAGGAGATCAAACTCTACATTGATAGAAATCCAAGATATTAATTTTCATTGCAGGTCATCGGCACATAAGATGTGTGCTGAAATTTTTTACGTTACGAATACTGCATGGTGATCACTGTTAGGAGCACTTCTGCGACGACCTGGATGCGTCGTAATGAAGAGTCCAAACAACAAAACAAAATTTCCTTACTCTCCATATGCCTACATTCTCATTTGCGTCGCTTTGTGAGTTCCTTCTACGTTTATGCATGAGCCAATTTCCCTTGTTTTCTCTTCGTTCCTTTCTCCCTGGCCGCGCTAATGATCTCGACAGAAAATTATTCATATTGACGCATATTCCCGTTTGTATGCTTAACTGTGCGCTTGTTTCTCTCTTTGAAAGTCCACCCGAGCATACATTCGAACCTGCGTTATTCAGTGCTACCGTAACGAAAAACAGACAGAGAATACGAAAAGAGGGTGCAAAGGAGAGTATTAGGATTAAGGATGCGATGAGAACAGCTAAGCCTAACTGATAACATGAATGTACGCCACGTTCTGTACGAGATCATGTTGATACGGGGTCCGCCCCGGTAGCTGAGTGGTCAGCATGACAGACTGTCAATCCTAAGGGCCCGGGTTCGATTCCCGGCTGGGTCGGAGATTTTCTCCGGTCAGGGACTGGGTGTTGTGTTGTCCTAATCATCATCATTTCATTCCCATCGACGCGCAGGTCGCCGAAGTGGCGCCAAATCGAAAGACCTGCACCAGGCGAACGGTCTACCCGACGGGAGGCTCCAGCCACACGACATTTCCATTTTTTATGTTGATACGGGTATCAATAGTGAATAATGCGATCTTGCAGGATAACAGGGAGCAGTACTTTATTGATGCTCAAGACATACCATGGGAGAAGTCTTATCCATTTACAATTAAATCCAATGTCCTTTACATATGAACACTGCATATGTCAAAAGACACCTATACGCATAAAATGCAAGTGAGTGACATGCATCAGCAAATTAGGTATGCTTATGACAAAGGCCGAGCGAGGTGGCGCAGTGGTTAGCACACAGGACTTACATTCGGGAGCACGACGGTTCAAACCCGCGTCCGGCCATCTTAGTTTAGGTTTTCCGTGATTTCCCTAAATCGCTCCAGGCAAATGCCGGGATGGTTCCTTTGAAAGGGCACTGCCGATTCCCCTTATCATCCTTGACACAATCCGAGCTTGTGTTTCTTCCTTCTCCCTTTCCGCTCATGAAAAGAAATTACGTATTTTGAATAATTTGAATGAATATTAAATTGCCAGAAAGCAAATTGAGGTTAAAAGATGAAAATTATTGCTGCACTTTTATTCATATGAAGCATTATTTCATCTAGCCACCGAAAAACTACCAGTATAACATATCACTCATCAGGAAAAATGATTCATTTCATTGTGAGGGGGAACGAGAAGGAACAGATGGTAGCACTGATTAAGAGAAAAGGAATTCGTCTTGGCGAGCTGACAATTGGCAGGAACATTCTTGAACAAGAAGTCGCAAACAAAAACACGGTAAGTCACGACACGCAAAGGCCTCTTAATTTTTACGGGGTATCCCAGAAGGAATTGTCAAAATTGAGGGATATGACAGAAAAAAACATTCGAAAGGAAAAACTTCGTATGGACATAGGCGCTACCCCGAATGGTTTCCTTGTTAGAACGTATTTACTGTACATTGTTATTTATTTTCTGTGTCAGTTCTACACATATAAATATGTACAGCAGTTCGTAAACATTGTAACTTCGGGTTTAGAGTATCATTTAAAAATACACTCCTGGAAATGGAAAAAAGAACACATTGACACCGGTGTGTCAGACCCACCATACTTGCTCCGGACACTGCGAGAGGGCTGTACAAGCAATGATCACACGCACGGCACAGCGGACACACCAGGAACCGCGGTGTTGGCCGTCGAATGGCGCTAGCTGCGCAGCATTTGTGCACCGCCGCCGTCAGTGTCAGCCAGTTGGCCGTGGCATACGGAGCTCCATCGCAGTCTTTAACACTGGTAGCATGCCGCGACAGCGTGGACGTGAACCGTATGTGCAGTTGACGAACTTTGAGCGAGGGCGTATAGTGGGCATGCGGGAGGCCGGGTGGACGTACCGCCGAATTGCTCAACACGTGGGGCGTGAGGTCTCCACAGTACATTGATGTTGTCGCCAGTGGTCGGCGGAAGGTGCACGTGCCCGTCGACCTGGGACCGGACCGCAGCGACGCACGGATGCACGCCAAGACCATAGGATCCTACGCAGTGCCGTAGGGGACTGCACCGCCACTTCCCAGCAAATTAGGGTCACTGTTGCTCCTGGGGTATCGGCGAGGACCATTCGCAACCGTCTCCATGAAGCTGGGCTACGGTCCCGCACACCGTTAGGCCGTCTTCCGCTCACGCCCCAACATCGTGCAGCCCGCCTTCAGTGGTGTCGCGACAGTCGTGAATGGAGGGACGAATGGAGACGTGTCGTCTTCAGCGATGAGAGTCGCTTCTGCCTTGGTGCCAATGATGGTCGTATGCGTGTTTGGCGCCGTGCAGGTGAGCGCCACAATCAGGACTGCATACGACCGAGGCACACAGGGCCAACACCCGGCATCATGGTGTGGGGAGCGATCTCCTACACTGGCCGTACACCACTGGTGATCGTCGAGGGGACACTGAATAGTGCACGGTACATCCAAACCGTCATCGAACCCATCGTTCTACCATTCCTAGACCGGCAAGGGAACTTGCTGTTCCAACAGGACAATGCACGTCCGCATGTATCCCGTGCCACCCAACGTGCTCTAGAAGGTGTAAGTCAACTATCCTCGCCAGCAAGATCTCCGGATCTGTCCCCCATTGAGCATGTTTGGGACTGGATGAAGCGTCGTCTCACGCGGTCTGCACGTCCAGCACGAACGCTGGTCCAACTGAGGCGCCAGGTGGAAATGGCATTGCAAGCCGTTCCACAGGACTACATCCAGCATCTCTACGATCGTCTTCATGGGAGAATAGCAGCCTGCATTGCTGTGAAAGGTGGATATACACTGTACTAGTGCCGACATTGTCCATGCTCTGTTGCCTGTGTCTATGTGCCTGTGGTTCTGTCAGTGTGATCATGTGATGTATCTGACCCCAGGAATGTGTTAATAAAGTTTCCCCTTCCTGGGACAGTGAATTCACGGTGTTCTTATTTCAATTTCTAGGAGTGTACATATTTTTAATACACTCACTTCTAAGTGCCATTATAGTTCAGCCACGCCAGGTTGTAGTTAATTATAACATGTGGATTACATTCGAAGACTTAACCATTTCTGTTGTACGGTTCATAATAAATGTTCGAATATATGAGGTGCATGTCTGAGTTTGTTTCTCCGCAAGATTTATAGTGGCCGTGGTTACAAAATTATGAAGTTTTTTGCGTCAAGTATGACATGTAGAAAAGAAAATATGCGGACAGCTAAGCTTTCCTATGCTTTACGGAATACATACAAGATAATAATTTGTTTCACAAAAAGAAAAAGTGCCAGACTAGCAATGCTGACGATGTACTTTGTGACCAAAGGCAGACTGAAGAAAAATTCTAAGACTATCCGCGCGTATGTGAGCCTAAATAAAGAGTTCGACAGTGTAATAGGGAATAGAACGCTCATAAACTTTATAAGACTGAAGCCTAAATACAGACAGGGAATAACAATCTACTACATCTACAACATCAAAGTGGACATTCGAAAAGACAGGTTCGTATTGAGAAGGGTGTGTAGTTGACCTGAAATTTGTCACCTCAGTTATGCATCGTGTACTTCTAAGAAGTTAGTGAAAAAGAGATGCGCAAGAGGAAAATAAGGGAAAGAAGAACAGATACAAATGCTAAGTGCAGAGGACGACATGGTTCATCTGGTAGCATGCGGGACCTTCTGAAGAGGCTGCACACCATACATAGCACAGGATGTTGGTTAAGGCAAGACAAAGTAAAGACGATTGACATCGAGACCAACAGAAACTAATTTAGCCTCCAAACTCTAGAGTGGTGGAAGATTTGCAAGAATTTTTCTCTTAAGGAAACAGTACAGGCGAATTAAGGAAGATAACATGATTAAATTGACACAGAAGACGAAAGGTCTCTTCGTCAAAAGAGTAATAGTGCTTCCCGTCAACAATTAGATCATCGAAGACTGAGTGTAAACTCTGACTGGGGATAGATAGGGAAGAAAACTGGGCGTGCTCCTTCATAAGAAGCTTTAGCTAAATCATGGGGGAAAAAATCAGGATGGAAGGAAGTAAATTTTAAGACGGTGATGAAACAAACGAAAAGCGTTGTTTGCTATACGTACATTACTATCTGCAGGAACAATATGCCACTGCATTGTATTTTAACTGATCATAACTGGGTCCTTGTCTTCTTAGAACTCTTTGAATGCCAATTAAACATCGTTAGCACTTTGTTCAAATCCATCTAAACCAGGCTCATCCAAGAATTGCGCCCGGCGGGCGCGCCCGCGCAAGGCAGTGTAGTTCAGCGCAGCGGCCGCGAACGTGTGTCGGAGTAGGAGCTGCGGCGCGACTGATACCGCACAATACTGCGCTGTCCTGGACTGTCCCCCAGTCATATCCAACGTAAACAAAGTAATAGAGGAGGCCCACCTCTGTAAAGGAGGTCGATGAGCGGTGAAACAAGCAAACCATTTACTGTTTAGGTAACAACTAGTGTTCGTGTGGCAGAATTACTACGCAAAGCTTTAGAAAACAATATCCAAAACAAGAATCGACATGTAGGGGATACAGTTTCTCATTCTTCCTGTTAGCAGGTACAAGTAGAAATTATTTGTTTTACTTCGGCCTACACCTTTATGTATCCATTTACGGAGCAAAGCTTTAGAAAACAATATCCAAAACAAGAATCGACATGTAAGGGATACAGTTTCTCATTCTTCCTGTTAGCAGGTACAAGTAGAAATTATTTGTTTTACTTCGGCCTACACCTTTATGTATCCATTTACGAAGTTTTGCAATCGGATCCTTGGTTTGCTGTTAAGTCAGCAATTAATTTTAACCGACCAAGTTTAAATACTAATCAAAAATAGACTTGCGGCTTTAAGCCGCCTCAATTCTATCAAACAAAATTGTTATGCGACACGCGTGTATAGTTGCATGGCTACGCTAGGCGACCGATCCACACAGCCAGCTAACTTTCACCGGACATACATATACAAAGTTAGTATAGTATTCAACTGCGAGATAAATTACATTGTCTGTGAATTCTGAATAGCTATCGTTAACTTGGGGGTATTTCGGAAGTTTTACACTTTAAGTTTATTTTGTTATTTCTTTGCGTGCTGTATACAAACGTTTTGAGGTGCAAGTAATTCACTTGTCTAATCTGATTTACCGGTGATCGCAAAGTTCGGAGCCGTAGTAAATACGCTTTTGTTATTGATTTCCTGCTTCTGTCAAAACGTATTTCGGAGAAGCTTCTGCACGGCTTCTCTCGCCAGATGCTGTGTAGTTTGTCACTGGACCGCTATGCCGTCACCAAGCTGAGATGGTTACGAAAATGACAGGGTCTCCAGTTCAAAGTAGCAACACCAAGATGAAAATTATTTCACCGTAAAACAATGCTCCGGAAATCCGCTCGACGAACAAAAAATGTAATAAATCGCTCAAGGAATACTTCAAGATGGGATTCGCTGTAGTGTATGGACGAAATTCATATATTATCTTAACAACTTGTACATATGAGCTAAACTTTTATTAGAAGTCACGTGCCTTTTCGTTTAGTTTCATTTTTGAACACAAATCCAACTCAGTATCAATCGAAATTGAGGGTCGTGCCTTAAACTCAGGCATCGGTGCTCAAATCGAATGAAATTGTATGGTTCCAGACACCTTTTCAAGTCTCAAACATCCATGATGTATATATCAAGGTTAGAATTCGAACCCAGGTCACCTGCTCACTAGGCAGGTGAGCTATCCTCTGAGTCATCCCGGTACACTGGCTTCCCTTTTGGACTGAGGACGGAGGCGTGATACCGTATTATGTGCAGTTGTGCAAAGCCACTGTGCCTGATTGGCATAGTGGTTAGCGCAGTTCGATGTACAGGATTAATCAGCTAATAATTGCACTGTGAATTTCGCGCAAGTGGAAATTACTATTGACGTGTGGTTTTTACAGAATGGGCTGGTAGCCAGGAGCTCCAATTGTTAGCCTAATCAATTGTAAAAATATATATAAAGTGTAGTTTTTCAGCAGAGACACAGTTTTCAAATGGAACAATGCCTATTTGCATTACCAAACTAAAATCAGGGTAAATTAAAACGTCAGTGGTGTTTGTTGCAGGAATTTAGTGAGAGTC
Organism: Schistocerca serialis cubense; assembly: GCF_023864345.2. Lineage (NCBI taxonomy): Eukaryota > Metazoa > Arthropoda > Insecta > Orthoptera > Acrididae > Schistocerca > Schistocerca serialis. Next base: position 282,621,288 of record NC_064645.1, on the reverse strand, counting down.
ATTTACGAGATGTATTTTTAAATGTTTCCACGCTGACACTTGTTTGTGCCATTCAACCTGCGTAGTTGCTACATACGATGCTGTTATGTTTGCGTACAGTAGCTTGTGCGAGGACTTGCTAGTCAGTTAGTGTGTGACAGACCAAGCAGTAGGTCATGAGTGGACGATGTGTTTTACCAATGCAGAAAAGGCCAACATTCTCGTGTATGGAGAGTCTACGAAGTATGCAGTTCGTTCACGTACGGTGTCAACCATCTCGGCAATTATTTGTCAACCTCTTCAGCCAGTTACGTGCAAGTGGTAGTGTAACACCTAGACAACCATAACAGACGGAAACAAGTGACGGTAGAAGAGGGGAAAATTAATGTTCGTGCTGCTATCGCAATTGATCCACAGGTTCGCTCCGGCTCAGTGGCACGTGAAAGGGATTAGAATTCTCAATGTGCATAATACGCATTAGCATAAGCCGGCCGTTGTGGCCGAGCGGTTCTAGGCGCTTCAGTCCGGAGATGCACTGCTGCTACTGTCGTAGGTTCGAATCCTGCCTCGGGCATGGATGTGTGTGATGTCCTTAGGTTACTTAGGTTTAAGTAGTTCTAAGTTTAGGGGACTGATGACCTCATAGTGCTTAGAGCCATTGAGTCAGGAAAGTGTCCTCCGCTTTCTCCTTCGACGTAGGTTCCATCCCTATGACATCTCCCTCCATCAAGAGCTATATGGAGACGATTATGAGAATCGTGTTAACTTCTGTACATGGACGGGTTACTCCAAGTTTGTCAAGTATCTTGTTTAGTGATGAAGACACATTTACCTGTCATTACCAGATAAACCGCCGAAACGTGCACGACTGGTTTGTTGACAATCCTGTTGGCATCATGAGGTGGAATGTGAGCGCGCATGTAATGTACACGTGTTGTGGGGATTTGCAAACCATCAGCTGATAGGCCCGTTTTTCTTAGACGAAACATTAAAAGCGCACAAGTATCGGAGCCTCCTAACAGACCACCATCCACGGATCCCAGAAGACGTTCCTCTACTGCCTAGGAGGAACCTGTGGTACCAACGTGATGGGTGCCTGGCCCATAGTGTACGAAGTACTCGTACTACAGCGTGTCATCACGAATTATTTCCAGATCGTTGAAATGGACGCAGGGGATCTATACCTTGGCCTGTCTGTTCCCCAGATTTGACGCCTGTAGACTTTTTCTGTGTGGAAAGCTGAAAGTCGCTGTCTACAATGAGGTACCAACTACACCCGATGATATGCAACGACGTTTTACTGCAGCCCGCTCGGGCATCATCGCTGAAATGTTAGCACGTGTACAGCGGTCGTTCCATACTGGAAGTGTATACTGCTCCTGCTGGTAATTTTGAACACAACCTGTGATCAGTTGTCTCATTGCTACTCAGAATCCACGTAACTACAGCAGCACTTGTGTTATTCCCTAGTAGATGCTACCCCAAGTATTGTACAAGGGTCGGTGTGGGAGCTTTTCAAGACGCGGTACATCGTAAACGACTCTCACTAGATTCCTGCAACAAACGCCACGGACACTGTAATACACCCTGCTTTTAATTTGTTAATATCAATTTATGTATTTATAAAACTATCTATTTGGCCAAAACGGCCGGCCGGGGTGACCGAGCGGTTCTAGACGCTGCAGTCTGGAACTGCGCGACCGCTAGGGTTGCAGGTTCGAATCCTTCCTCGGGCATGGATGTGTGTGATGTCCTTAGGTTAGTTAGGTTTAAGTAGTTCTAAGTTCTAGGGGACTGATGACCTTAGAAGTTAAGTCCCATAGTGTTCAGAGCCATTTGAACCATTTTTGGCCAAAACGTATACTTTCTAATTATTGTTACAATCTGTTGACTGACTCACAATACGAGACCCTGGCTACCAATCCATTCTGTGAAAACCGCACATCTGTAGCACTTTCAATTTCCGGATATATGCGGTACAAGTTTTAGGTGATTCACCATGTGTACATCATACTGATCTAATGTCAAAAACTGACAATTTTTTGGGGATGTTATCAGAATTTTTCTATATTTTACACACAATTTTAGTTAATTTGCTAAATGCAAATCACAACTACAACAAACTCAACATCGACCTCATGAAAGCTGGTGATCAACCTTTTATTATTGTGTGAAAATGTAATGAGTTCGACCTAATTTTAATTAATCTGCCTCTTTTTGTGAATGTTTATACTGCTAACTATATTTAATATTTTGTGTGCTAAAAGACAACTGCAGAAAATTTATAAAAACGTAGCATGGATTGCACTAGGAAGACACGTCGTCTGACGTAACTTATATGTAAGATGAAAAACTTCCAAATGGAAACGGAAAATGTGATTACAATAGTTCGGAAAAATGAGCATCACAACTACACTCCTGGAAATGGAAAAAAGAACACATTGACACCGGTGTGTCAGACCCACCATACTTGCTCCAGACACTGCGAGAGGGCTGTACAAGCAATGATCACACGCACGGCACAGCGGACACACCAGGAACCGCGGTGTTGGCCGTCGAATGGCGCTAGCTGCGCAGCATTTGTGCACCGCCGCCGTCAGTGTCAGCCAGTTTGCCGTGGCATACGGAGCTCCATCGCAGTCTTTAACACTGGTAGCATGCCGCGACAGCGTGGACGTGAACCGTATGTGCAGTTGACGGACTTTGAGCGAGGGCGTATAGTGGGCATGCGGGAGGCCGGGTGGACGTACCGCCGAATTGCTCAACACGTGGGGCGTGAGGTCTCCACAGTACATCGATGTTGTCGCTAGTGGTCGGCGGAAGGTGCACGTGCCCGTCGACCTGGGACCGGACCGCAGCGACGCACGGATGCACGCCAAGACCGTAGGATCCTACGCAGTGCCGTAGGGGACCGCACCGCCACTTCCCAGCAAATTAGGGTCACTGTTGCTCCTGGGGTATCGGCGAGGACCATTCGCAACCGTCTCCATGAAGCTGGGCTACGGTCCCGCACACCGTTAGGCCGTCTTCCGCTCACGCCCCAACATCGTGCAGCCCGCCTCCAGTGGTGTCGCGACAGGCGTGAATGGAGGGACGAATGGAGACGTGTCGTCTTCAGCGATGAGAGTCGCTTCTGCCTTGGTGCCAATGATGGTCGTATGCGTGTTTGGCGCCGTGCAGGTGAGCGCCACAACCAGGACTGCATACGACCGAGGCACACAGGGCCAACACCCGGCATCATGGTGTGAGGAGCGATCTCCTACACTGGCCGTACACCACTGGTGATCGTCGAGGGGACACTGAATAGTGCACGGTACATCCAAACCGTCATCGAACCCATCGTTCTACCATTCCTAGACCGGCAAGGGAACTTCCTGTTCCAACAGGACAATGCACGTCCGCATGTATCCCGTGCCACCCAACGTGCTCTAGAAGGTGTAAGTCAACTACCCTGGCCAGCAAGATCTCCGGATCTGTCCCCCATTGAGCATGTTTGGGACTGGATGAAGCGTCGTCTCACGCGGTCTGCACGTCCAGCACGAACGCTGGTCCAACTGAGGCGCCAGGTGGAAATGGCATGGCAAGCCGTTCCACAGGACTACATCCAGCATCTCTACGATCGTCTCCATGGGAGAATAGCAGCCTGCATTGCTGCGAAAGGTGGATATACACTGTACTATTGCCGACATTGTGCATGCTCTGTTGCCTGTGTCTATTTGCCTGTGGTTCTGTCAGTGTGATCATGTGATGTATCTGACCCCAGGAATGTGTCAATAAAGTTTCCCCTTCCTGGGACAATAAATTCACGGTGTTCTTATTTCAATTTCCAGGAGTGTATAAATAAGAGGTAAAAGAGGGCTCCGGGTTAGTTCCGCTAGACATGGTCGGGGGCAGTCCTCTGAATCTCTAGCTAGCCAGCAGCGGTGCGAAATATGTAAGTGACAGGTGTTCGAAGATGAGCGATGTAACTGCCCCTCTGATGGAGAAATTCTTCTCCCAAGCAGACTTAGAAGTATTCCGGTTGAGGACGGACTTACAAATTTCAGACAGCAGTTGGACTCAATCATTCGTGGTCGTGGGGATATTGATTTGATAAAGTTCACATATTGATTATAAGATTTGAAACGAGAGTTTGGTAGTTGACTGAACATTTGTGCATTGATTTATAGTCATCCAGGCCACATATGTGACTCGTAATGTGCTGTTGTGTTTTGGAAGAGCGATAAATTCAATAAACTCTGATAAACTGATACTTCAGAAATAAGTCGCATTATCTCGGTGTTAATACATTGCTGCGCCAATAAATCATGAATTTACTGATTTTCGATGGGCATGAAGTATAAGTGAACACCTACAGGGGAAAGTCACCATAGACACCTGTAATATCAGAGCCACTTGCAAGGTGACCTTAAGTCCAAGTAAGAGGGAGTAAGATCGCACATCGTGCCTCAGACATGCAAACAGACAATGTTCCTATTGCTACATGTGGTAGATCACTTCGCAATGGCTACAATCGCCTAACCGAACATTTATCCTCTGTGTCATTTGTAGAACTTAGTTGATGGCATTATTTATCTTGTGGAAGCTAATTAATCTTCTAACTAGTGGACTGAATGACCGGTTGGAAAGAAATTTCCCTGTTACAATTTTTCTTTTCTGTTACTTTCGCATCCCCGCCATCCTGCAATAATAAGGTGCCCTCAGACTTCGGCGACGACTCGCATTAATTAGCTTAGCTCCGGTAAGCATTTGTCATGGTCGCAGTTGTTATCTCACAGCAGGAAATAAAAGCGTCACTCAGTGGCGGAACGGCTGGTCCTCACCGTTCATTAAGACTGACTCTGCTGATCTCTCTTCGAACCTGGACTTCAGTAACGATCTCGATTTCGATTGGGTTCGTGTGAGGGCAGAGTTACTGGCCTTCATTCTACGGTGTAGACTGGGTTCAATTTAATAGCGTTAGTACACTCGTCGACCATTACTAGTTCCAGACACGATGTCACCACAATTTTAATACACTCCCAGGTAGTCCTATTTCTACGTATTACAGTGTGTCGAATGAAACAAAAATTGTGTGTGTAAGCAACGAATATCAGTACAGTGAGACAATATCACTACTGCCATTCACATGTCATTCGCTAATGGCGCTAGGGAAAGAATGGCTATCCAGAATGAATAAACATCTCAGAGTGCGATTTTCACCAAGCTATAGCGGACAATATGGCGAATTTCCTGGCATTTGTAAGTAATTTCTTATCGTTTAAAGTCGACGAATTAATGGAATTATTATACTTTCTGTGGGATTTGAAAGAAACTTCTAAAAGAACTTAAACGACGTAACATGAAATGGGCTTGATCAAATAGTATCAAAATAACAGAATCGCAAAAGCACTGTTCCACTGTCAGGGGAAGAGATGGCCGTGCGGTTCTAGGCGCTACAATCTGGAACCGCGTGGCCGCTACGGTCGCAGGTTCGAATCCTGCCTCGGGCATGGATGTGTGTGATGTCCTTAGGTTAGTTAGGTTTAAGTAGTTCTATGTTCTAGGGGACTGATGACCATAGATGTTAAGTCCCATAGTGCTCAGAGCCATTTGAATCAGGGGAAGAGATTCCATAAACGTCTGCCCTGTTATACCAAATGTAAGCCGGAATGTAACTGAGGTACGGTTCGTGTGTTTATCAACACGGCTGCCATGCCGAGTGCCCAGAATGTTGCCCTTGAACACTGCTACACGCTATAATGGGTTTTCGGAGAAGCAACATTGAACGTTGAATTTCATACGGAGGTAACGGCAGGTCATGTCCATGTTATAAGGCGTTTCATGCCTTCAAGAATCGTCGGTGTTTCCTTATAGAATTTTCACCGTAGATAAAAGTACAGAAGTATTAAGCTTGGTGAATGTGCAGAACGTATTTCGTTTTCTGAATGACCGTTCCAATATTCGTCAAATGTTCTCTTAAGAGAGTCTGTCATTACATGTGCGGAATGGGAGGAGCATCCGTCATGTTCGTGCCACATTGATTGCCTTACGTGTAGTGGAAAGTCTTCCAATGAATGCGGCAGCAGCATGTCTTAGGAATTGGGGTACCTGAGTATTTATATTACCACGAATAAACAGGAACCAATGATGTGGGTCTTAGAAAAGACGCGCCGAATGTTGGTAGACCAAGAGTGTTCGTTTTCCCACTTCTTTGAGTAATCGTGAATTTTCAGCTGATTGTTAGTGCATATTGCGAAGCTTAACCGGCTCACGGTTTGTAAACGTTTGCGTAGATATTCCGCATCACTTTGCACTTTTCGTAGATAACATTTGGAGAACTGCAACCAATTTTGGTAAATGCAGCGAAATGTAAACAGGATGAAATGTGTTGAAATGTAGTATTTCCAGAACAGTTGTTTGGCTCTCCAGTGTACAACCTCGTCGCTGCTCTAATAGTTTGGGCACAACCGCCATAAACGATATTCACTTTATCGACAGTCGTATACAATGTGAAAGTGTCAACAGCTTTACGAGCAAGTTGTCTGATTGCTATAGCAGCAGAACATAGGGATTTATGGGCTTCAAGTGCGCAGGTAAACACGAGAACCATACCCGAGTTACGTGTTGGCTTACCTTTGTTATAATAGGGCAGACGTTTGTGTAACTACTTCTCCTGACGGCGGGACAGCCATTTGCGGCGCTATTATCTTAATACTATTTGATCAAGTCCCATACATGTTATGTGTTGAAGTTCTCTTAGAAGCTACTTTCAAGTGCCACAGAAAAACATTTTAAAGAAAAACAAAGTTTGTGTCGTAATCTGGCTACCTTAAAAGAAAAAAATCTTCCGAAAGTCATAAAATTCACCATATTATCCGCTATGACTTGGGAAACATTGCACCTCTATACACGTACTCATTCTGGATGTATTTGTCATAGCCTGCCTTAGCTGACTCACTCTGCACTTTACTGCTGCCATCTACATCCATTTGAAAATGTTTACTGTAGTAAAGTCTTGGTCTCTCTTTTTACCCCCTCCCCTTTCCCCAATTCATAGCATTTCAAAATTCCTTACCAGAGTGCTTCCTGCCAGCCTGTCCATTCGTTTAATCAAGCTGTGCCGTAATTTTTTTTTTTCTTTGTGATTCGATTCAGCAACTCTTCCTAAGTTTCTTGATAACTCCTACATTTCAATTTCTTTTAAGTCTGCACTCCAAACAAATAATTTCAACAAGACTTTTAAACACCTAAATTACATTAAACGTTTGTATATTTCTCTTTTTAGAGCTGAACTTTCTGTATTTCTCAGGAGTTCAGTTTGATTTTTTCCCGCGTCAGATTGTACCAGATGTTTAATTCTTCTGTAGGTAATTCGTGCCCTATTATTCAACGGATGATTCGTTAGGATTCACACCACTCAGTACGTGCCTTACTAGGAATTGGTTTATCGTCTTCTACCCGAAGTCTTAGACTATTCACCTTTTTATATATACATTCTGCGTAGCAGGCGGAAAAGTGTTGCCATTGTTGGTTCTATCAGTTAACAATTATGAGGAATTCTCGTCATCTGTTTGTGATATGTTTTGATTTAGGTCTTTCAGTGCTCTGACAATTTTTACGCGCAGAACTGCATACCCCACACCATTTTCATCCACTTCCTCTTCCTTTCAAATAATTTTGTCTTCAGGTTTCTTTCCTTTATGGAATCGTACTATACATTCCCTCCTGTTATCAATCTTCCCTTCTGTGGTTAGTACTGGCTAGCTACATGCGCTCTCAATTTTCGTACAGCTGGATTCGTTTTCCTCAAAGCTTCCTTCAATTTTCTTACAGGCAACATCTGGCCAAGGTATCACGACAGCCCTATGTAACGTGGAATTGACAATTAGATCTGATGAGAGGCGGACACGCCAGTACAAAAAAAGGGGTGGAGGGGCGGGGGAGGGGGGGGGGGAGTAAATGGCTCTGAGTACTATGGAACTCAACTGCTGTGGTCATCAGTCCCCTAGAACCTAGAACTACTTAAACCTAACTAACCTAAGGACATCACACACACCCATGCCCGAGGCAGGATTCGAACCTGCGACCGTAGCAGCAGCGCGGAGTGCCTAGAGTGCCTAGAACCGGACAGCCACCGCGGCCGGCGGAGAGAGTAAAGTTAGTACAGAAGAGACAACAGCAGAACGGGTCGGAGAGCTGAGTGACGTCGAACCGTCCATTAGTCACTGGATTTCACCTGCGTAACTAATACAACAGTGGCATTTCAATACTTATGAATCTCCCAAGTCGAGTACTGGTGATGTTATTGTGAAATGGAAGCGCGAAGGAACAGCCGCAGCTGAAACAAAACCGGGCAGAGACTACGTACTGATGAACAGGGACCGTCGAACACTGCGGATGGTGGTTGTACAAAATGGCATGAAACAAGCGCAACGAGTGATTCGTGAATTTCAAATGCTTCCAACTGCCCAGCTAGCACAGTGACTGTGCGCAGGCAGTTAAAAAAGAATGGATTGCTATGCTCCAGCAGCTCCTCATTAGCCAAACATTTCTATAGTTGTGCTTGAGGTGGTGTAAAGAGGGAACGCCACTGGAGAGTGGATGACTGGAAACGAGTGAATTTGTGTGATAAATCACGCTATGCGCTGTGGTAATCCGATGGAAGGATTTGGTTTTGGCAAATACCTGGAGAACTTTACCTGCTATCAAGTGCAGTGCCAATTGCGTAACAGTGTGAGGGTGTTTATCGTGGGTAGGGTGTAGTTGCCTTATTGCGTTTAAGAACACGCTAAAAGCGGAAGGATATGAACATACAGGGTGTTTCAAAATTAATATACGGGTTTTAAAGCTTTGTAGCATTTATTACATTCACCTTACAATTACAAAAAAAAAAAATGGTTGAAATGGCTCTGAGCACTATGGGACTTAACATTTGTGGTCATCAGTCCCCTAGAACTTAGAGCTACTTAAACCTAACTAACCTAAGGACATCACACACATCCATGCCCAAGGCAGGATTCGAACCTGCGACCGTAGCGGTCAAGCGGTTCCAGAGCGAAGCGCCTAGAACCGCACGACCACACCGGCTGGCTACAATTATAAATAATATATCAAATGAAAGAGCAACTCAAACAGTTTTGTTTGTGCACCTGTACACAAAGGGAAGAGAATGGAACGGGCCAAGAGTTGGTTCATTACTATTCGCTAGCGCACTTAAGCAGAAGTAATTTCGATGGGTTGCTCACGCGGTGCCTGCGATATGGAATATCTATGCTAAAATATAATCGCAGGTCAGAGCATTGTTGGCAGTAAGTCGAGGTTAGTAGCTCGCAGAGAGCAGTCGTGATTTGTAGCTCACACAGACCACTTGAGTTCTAGAGGTCGGACAGTGCAGCAGTTGACTTGTGTTGGGCCCGTCGTGCAGAACGATGGCAGTGCCTGACCGATGTAGTATAAGGTAATGAGAAAAAAAAATATTATTGTTCTTCGTTGCCGCGCGCATATGTTAATTGCCACAACTGATTTAACCACAATTTTAATATTAAAGTCTCATGTAATTCCTTGCAGAAATGTTTCAATAATAACTTTTGTTCTGAAGAAAACTTTTACCAGTCATTTATCTGAGTTTAAAGATTTTACGAATTTTTCCTGTGCATACTCATATTGAGTAAGCAAAAGACAATCAGTTGTTTTCCTACAAATAATAAACTAGTGTCCAGCATTGCACTGGGATGTACCAAAAATTTCTGATAGGAGCAGATATATAGATAGCGTTATCCGACGACATCATTGTGAGGTAAGAATTTTTCAGTTTATTCAGGATGATTTCACAGGGCCATGACGCAGCGCTGCTGACGTCAAAACTTATTAATCTCGATATGCAGTCTGTCTTTAATGGAAGGTCACATTAAATTTTATTATTGGAAAGAAATTTCTCTACTGGGAACTTAAATGAGATTTTTCTGTTGCGAGGTTACACTAAATGTGAATATTATAATTATTTTTCTGTTGGGAGGTTACAGAGTGACTGAACAGCGTGTTGAACGAGTGAGAGCCTTTCACCAGTAGCCGCAAGAAATCAGTTCGGAGGTCTAGACGTGAATTAGCAGTTCCAGTAATACCTGTGTGGAGACTCCTACAACTGCGTCCTTATAGTTTGCAGTTGTTACAACCACCAAAGCATACAGTGCACGCTTTACGTGCCAACTTTGCAACCGAAACGTTGCTACATGGCGAAGAAGATTTTCTGGATCGTTTCGTCTTCGATAATGAATCGACACTTCACTTAAGTAGAAATGTGAACACAAGTAATGTGCGCATCTAGGGGTCAACAAATACCGCGCGGGATTAGCCGAGCGGTCTAGGGCGCTGCAGTCCTGGACTGTGCGGCTGGTCCCGGTGGAGGATCGAGTCCTCCCTCGGGCATGGGTGTGTGTGTTTGTCCTAGTAGTGTGTAAGCGTAGGGACTGATGATCTTAGCAGTTACGTCCCATAAGATTACACAGACATTTGGACATTTTTGGTCAACAAATCCCCACGAGACGGTATAACTGGAAAGAGAATAAGCTGAATTTTTCTGTGCCGTATCCCGGCGGAAAGTTTATGAGCAGCATTTTTTTCGGTGAAGCAACTGTAACTGGTGTTTCTTATCTTAATGCACTAAAATATGGCTCTTTTCCTTAACTGGAAGAAGGTGAACCACAGAACTTTATTTGGCAGCAGGATGGTGCGCCTCCTCATTGGCATAACTCAGTGCACGATTGGTTAAACGACGTTGCACCTTACCGCTGGATTTACCGCAAGGGCCGTAATGCCAGAGCTTGTTTTGCATGACCTCCACGTTCACACACGAGCTGACTCAACGCGACTTTTACATTTGGGGATTCATAACTGATCTTATGTATATGTCTGCGCTACCCGCTGAGCCACATGACTTTATAAACAGCATCGTTGCAACAATTATATCAGACCCACTGATCATAGTTTGGAAGAACTTCCATACCGACTCGATGTTAGACGAATGGTGGTGACATTGAACGCTCGTAAGAAAAACTGTTTCAGCTGCTCTTTCATTTGATGTATTATTTATAATTGTAAGCTGAATGTAATAAATGCTACAGAGCCTTAGAACCCTTACATTCCTTTTGAAACGCCCTGTATGTTATAGTATTGAGTACAGAGTGCAATGAAACAGTTCAGACACGATGATGGTTTGTCACATCACGGCAATAAGACCTGTAAAGCAATGGTTTGTGGCCTATAATATTCCTGAAATGGACAGAATTGCTCAGAGTCTTCACATGTACCCAACGGAACATCTACGGGGTGGGCTAGAACGTAGACTTCGCTACAGACCACTAAGTCCAAAATCACTGCCTTCTGTGATTTCGGCTGTTGAAGAATTGGCTCTTGTTCCTCTGCAGACGTTCAAACGCCTCGCTGAAATTTCTCCAGCAGAGTTCAAGCAGTCATAAAGGCGTCCATATACTTTTAATCTGACAGTGTTATATTTCCTTTACCCATGAATTCGTATATAGCTTCGTATTTCTCCTGTAGCCATTCCTGCTCCACTACTTTACATCTTCGGTCAATTGCAATTTCTTAGACCTGTATTCCCCTTTACCTCAGCCGTGTGCCGTGCGGGGAAGCCGGGTTCAATCCCAGACGCTGTAGACACATCTTCTTGGTAGGAAGGCTGGAACAGGGGCTGCACTCAGCTTCACGAGCCCAATTGAAGAGATTCCTGAATGAAGAGTAGCGGAAAGCTGGTAAAGACCGAGATAGCGGTGTGCTCACACCATGGCCCTCCGTATCGTTTCTAACCCCCCCCCCCCCCCCCCACTCTCTCTCTCTCTCTCTCTCTCTCTCTCTCTCTCTCTCTCTCTCTCTCTCTCTCTCTCTCTCTCTCTTTATAATACGGACAGCCCAAGTGTATTACTTTGAATGTGCACTTACCAGGTTTATGAGATATGGATATCTCCATAGGTACTGTTACCGTGGAACGCTCCACAACCCAGTGAATTCCAGAAGGCCGACTATTACCGTTCAAGTCAGGAAATTAACAGCTGTTGCCGACGTCGGTAGTCGAGTATTACGACCAGATTAAGCGACGCACCGCTGCCGCTTCATACGTAGCTCCTTCCTGGCTTTTCACATCGACGCTAAAGGCAGACGACGTTCACTGACACCCTGCAGGAGATAAATAAGTCTCCACCACTGCGGAGTGGGGCGTGCTTTGTGCACTGGCAGCACAAATGTTTTGAAGCTACCGTCAACTAACTATGAATTTAAAGAGGCTGTCCTCAAATATACACTTTCTATCGTTTCTTGTTTAATTTCATTTCGCAAGTTCACTTACTTTAAGGTGCCATATTTTTTGACAAAAAACAAGAAGCGTTTCAAAGTAAACCCGCCATATCACTAAAACCGCAAAAGAAGAGAATCCAGGCGTTGATGATGTGCTGCTACAGATAGATGTTATAAACTAAGTAGATTGATCAAAAATTGGCGAGGGAAATCGTGTAAGGAAACTCCTGACTAGAAGAAAAGACAGGATGTTAGGACATGTATTAAGAGGTAAAGGAATAACTTCCGTAATACTAAAGGTTGCCACAGAGGACGAAAACTGTAGGGGACGCAGAGATTGGAATATATTAATGAGCCAAAAGACTATGACGTCCTGTGGATTCTGCTTGGCATAGTTCGAAAAGTTCTTGGTAGGTTTTCAGAGATATGCAGTACGAGAGGTCTACGCACGTTTTACGCACTTCTTCTAAATTACGGGCAAGTGGTTTATGATGGCGGAGATGACTCTTGATAACGCCCCAGATATGTTCCACTGGATTTTTATCAGCCGAATTTGATGGCCACACATGAATGTGCGTTCACTAAAGAGTTCCCCACACAAGTGTAGCGCGATTCTGATCGTGTGACACGGGCCTTTTAACATAACGCTGTCGCCACCTGGGAAGACATTTGAACATGAAGGGATATGCACTAACTGCGAAAATAATCGATGCACTAAAAAACAGTTAATATACAGTGATGAAATTTCTGGAATATTTTTGTCTAGGTAACAAATTAACATTGCAAGATCACGCGTAAGATATTCCATTGCAAATGTGAAATGCTCGTACATTAATTACCGATGTAACAGTTAGAATGTTGAATGGCAAACATACTTGAATTGTGTTGTGCAGGTGCCGCATATCAGTTTATGGGATGGAGTGCCATCTCTTTTGCACTTGTCGGTCACTACTGGGGCCATTCACGCTCTTAACGGTTGAAGCTGTCCGATGATGTCCCATACGTGATCGATTCGAGACACATGCGGCAATCGAGTAGGCCAGGACAGCAAGTCGGCACTCTACAGAGCATGTTGGATTACAATAGCGGTATGTGGGCGACCGTTATCCTGCTGGAAAACACGCCCTGGAATCCTGTTCGTTAAAGGTAGAAAACAAATTATCAGAATGACACACACATTTGCAGTTAGGGTGCGTGGGATAAACAAAAGAATCCTCATGCTGCCATACGAAATCACACCCCAGACCGTAAATCCAGGTGGTCCAATGTATCTAGCATGCACACAGTCTGGTTACAGGTCCTATACTAGTGTCCTTCTAATCAACACACGGCCGACACTGGCACCGAGGTAGAACTAGCTTTCATCAGAAAACGCAACAGACCTCCGTATGCCACACAGGGTAGCCACACAGGCGTCTTGCCATGGTTCGTGAGGCTCCCCCTGTCGGAGGTTCGAGTCCTCCCTCGGGCATGGGTGTGTCTGTTGTCCTTAGCGTAAGCTAGTTTGTTAGAGTAAGTAGTGTATAAGCCTAGGGACCGATGACCTTAGCAGTTTGATCCCATAGGAACTTACCACAAATTTGCAATTTCCAGACCCTCCAATGAGCTCTCGCCTGACACCACTGAAATCGCAAATGGCGGTGCTTTGGGTCAGTGGAATGGCGTCTTGCTCGGAGCTGCCTTCGAAATAAAAGGTTTGTAACAGTTTGTTGTGTCAATGTGGTGCTAAAAGCTTCCCAGATCGATACTGCAGATGGAGTGCGATGCATCAGAGCTGTACGCCAAACACGATGGCCTTCCCTCTCGGTAGACCCACGTCGCCGTCCGCAGCCCTTAGTTACATTCTCGTGACTGCGGCCAGCAGCCATGTACAGTGGCTAAATTTCTGCAACGTCTTTTCGAAATGCTGCGGGAGGAACATCTAGCTTCTCAAAGCATATTACACGACCTTGTTCAAACTTTGTGAGTTGTTGATAATGGCGGCTCTCTCGCCTTAAAGACATCGAATTTCAAAGGTAAGTAACGCTCAGATCGTTACAGCTTGTATTTGAAGCAAAACTGATTTGCATCCTCATAATGGCGCTACTATCGCCACTCTTATACGACTGGCATGGAATCTGAAGAATTACCTTTCAGATGTAGGAACAGCTTCCCAACTTTCATTTATGTCGCACCTTCTTGGTGTTGCGACGTTTCTCCGTCAGTGTAGATGGTCCGCAAAAGTGACCACATAGTCCGCAGCTACCATGGTGCCTCCAAGTACTACCACAGGTCTCCTAGTAGCCCAGGTGAATGATACCACCTCGTAGCTACACAGATCTTCAACCATGTTCACGATAGTAACACCCGAACAACCGCTCAGCGATTCCATTTCCGATACGCTCGTTCCCAGGCACCGGGTCATCTCTGCCAAAGCCGCATACATCAGTGTATTTCCCCATTAGCGACCTGTATTGGTATTACAATGATTTCCTATTCGTCCCTGCTACACATATGTTTTCCTTACCGTATCAAGTGTCCGCAAGCCATTAGGTGGCATACAGTCCCGTGGAATGTTCTGATCATAATGTTTTGGCACATCTGTGTTATAATCAAGCACACTGGGTGTAGCTGTTGCCCTGAGAAGAAGCTGCTGGCACAAGAGAAAAAACTGTGACTGGTCGCATCAAACCAGGCAGAGGATTGCTGACAAAGTTTTGACAAAAACTGGACTGTTATGATTCACCTGTTAGAAGTTTCAAAATTATCTCTTAGGAAACTGATTTGCCACTGTGGATTCATTTACCCCTTTGTTGAGTTTTCCCCATTGTTTGCACCGTCATTTTACATGTAATCCCATGTATTTCATGAATCACAGCCGCATAATGCTTCTGGTTATCCTATGCGCCAGGGAATGTTATCAAACATTGAGCTCATTTACTTACTGATAGTTGAGTTACATGTACCAGTAATTGTCTTGTGGAATCTGTTGAGCCATCTTGTTGAAAGTGGACATTATGAAATTTGGATACGAGGAGCTTTCAATAAGTAATGCAACCCATTTCTTTTTTAGAAAGAAAGTTGGTTTTACTCAGGATTCCAATACACCACATTATTCACCATTCTTTTGGCTAAGAAACCCTATTTTTCAACGTAATCTATGTGCATTGCGGCAGCTTACGCCACTTTATTGCGAGGGCTAGTATTCCCGCATGGTATCACACTTTTGCATCAATCAACTCCACATCATCCACGTACTGCTTCCCTCATATAGCGTCCTTCACATGTACAAACAGATGGACACAGAAAGATGCGAGATCCAGGCTGAAGGGTGGATGAGGAAGAGCAGTCCAACGAAGTTCTGTCAGCTCCTCTCGGGTGCAAAGAATTGTATGGGGCATCGGATCGTCGTGGAGTTTGTTTCCGTTTTTGAGGCGACGAACACACAAAAGTCGTTTCTTCAATTTCCTGAGGCACAATCTTCAGAGTTAGTTGTTGCACCATGAGGGAGGACATCAAACTCTGACGTCCAGTTGAGCAGCGAAGTGTTTAATTGTGATCCGTAGATCACCTCGAACGTGTGTCCGCACGTTCCAACAATGGGGGAGCCACAGCAGTGTGTAGCCGGCTGACCCGAGGGATATCGGACAGCTTTGCGCAACCTTCTTGCGATGATGACAGACGCCAAGCCTTACGACTCACCATACTTTTGTTCACTGCCAGGTCTCCGTAGACATTCTGCAAGAGACCATGAAGATCTGCGATGCTCTGGTTTTCCGTCTAAAGAAACTCGATGACACCTTTCTGCTTGGCACGCACCTCCGTAACAGAGGCAACTTTGAAGCCTTGAAGCGGGAATATGCCACGATCACCCACAATGAACTCCTCATTTTTTCAATAAAAACTGGCCGAGAAAAAAGTGTTTCATTACTTACTGAACGCCCCTCGTATAACAAGGAAAAGTAGGTATTGCGGCATCTGAGCTTATCGATTCTAGGCAACAGATCTTTCAGATCCGTCTGCGCCTTTGACTTAGTATCCGATGACTCCACGTCACCATCATTGTCTGCCGAAGGTAGTTCTCTTCTCGTTGTTTGAGGCAAACAGCAGTACCACGAACTCATCATGTACTTTAATTTATTTCCATACAGAGCCTATCCAGCCACTTACAAATTTATAATTCATACTTCTATAGCATTTAAAGGACTACGAATGGTTCAAATGGCTCTGAGCACTGTAGGACTTAACATCTGAGGTCATCAGTCCCCTAGAACTTAGATTTACTTAAACCTAACCTAAGGACATCACACATATCCATGCCCGAGGCAGGATTCGAACCTGCGGCCTTAGCGGTCTCGCGCCTAGAACCGCTCGGCCACAGCGGCCGGCTAAAGGACTACGTAAATTACGTCTCTTAGTGAATAGAAATGGTAGAATTATCTTTGTGGCCCTTCGGATTTACGTAACCCTTTTTAACAGTGAAAGTTGGGAGTACCTCATAATTATTAAATGCTATCAATCTGCTACCGACAGTTGTGTAAACTGCACATAGTCGCCTACGGTCGGAGAACTGGCGTAATGGAGAGGATCGTCCGGCATAGGTATGATGACGGCAACATTCTTCGTTTACATCACTGTAATCATAGTCCCACTCAGACGAGTAAATCGTTCTAACAGCACGAAATAGTAATACTTCAACTGAAATAAAATGAAGGTTGATGATGTTTTAACCTCTTTCCGTCAAACAGGTCATTATAGACGAAGCACAAGCTTTGATGACGTGAGGGGGAGGGCGGAGTGCAGAAAGTTGGTCGTGTTCTTTTTCAAGGGTTCAGTCCCAGAAACGTGAGTGGATCAGTGAGTAAGGAAAAACAGAATCTTGATGGTCGTATGTCGATTCGAACTACCATCCACCCGAAAGTTGCCCCAGTATCTTAACCATTGTGACGTATGGTTCGGCTGATGGGGAGGGAAAGAGAGGGGGGTGGGAGAAAGGAAGGGAGGGAGATTTCAAATGAAACGCGACTGGTATTAAGGGGAAGGTGAGAGTTCCTGGTAAATGATAAACAAAATTTCTTCGATGACTTCGAAAGGATGTGAGAACAAACAATTAAAATTGTTGTCGTGGCTTGCTGGAGAAGTTTTAATTGTTATACACTGATATAATTAAGCTTCGGAGAGTAGCATACGAACTACTTGTTGACATTATGCAGAAAGCTTGCCCCAGTGCCTCGACTGGAATCCGTGGAATTCTGATAAGTGGCCTACGCACCTCACCTGCTATTGTGACAGGCGGATAATCCCAGCTTGGACTACAGAAGCCCTAAGAGCGTCTCCTCGTCGCTTGACGCTCTGACGCACTGCCCACAGCTACACACTCCGGTACACATCAGGCAAGTCGTCGATTTTATACACCTATCCATCCCCACACACACACATACACACAGAGGGGAAGACAGAGAGAGAGAGAGAGAGAGAGAGAGAGAGAGAGAGAGAGAAAATGGCTCTAAGCACTATGGAAAACATCTGAGGTCATCAGTCTCCTAGACTTAGAAACTACTTAAACCTAACTAACCTACGCACATCACACATATCCATGCCCGAGGCACGAGTCGAACCTGCGACCGTAGCAGGCGCGCGGTTCCGGACAGAAGCGCCTAGAACCGCGCGGCCACAGCTGCCGGCAGAGAGAGAGTGAGAGAGAGAGAGAGAGAGAGAGAGAGAGAGAGAGAGAGTCTGAGATGAGGGGCAGGGAGAGCACGCCACAACAGTCTCAAATGGTCACCGGGCCTCGTTTGAAACGGAGGGCGTCGCTGAAGACAATCCTACTCAAATCAATGAGATTCGAGGCCGAAGACTTGTCTGGAGACGCCCCAGACAGAGGTGTGACAGCAACCGTCGCTCGCCTTACGGCCAACAACCACAAATGATGGTGTGGGGTGTCATTCTTTTTCATCGCAGGACCCCGTTGTTTGTCATCCGCGGCACCCTTGCAACACAGCGCCACGTCGACAATATTCTATGCCCCGTTTTGTTACCATTCGTGGCAACCCATCCTGGACTTATATTTCAGCAAGAAAATACCGGCCTGCCTACGCTGAGAGGTTTTACTGCTTGCCTTCGTATTCGCCAAATCCTACATTTGCCAGAGAGAGAGAGAGAGAGAGCGAGATATCTCCAACTGAGAACGTTTTGAGAACATTATAATGTTATGGGGAGCGCCCTCCAGTAGGCTCGTGATTTTGACGACGGAACGCGACAACTGGACAGACTTTGGCACGAAACGCCCCCAAGGACATCCAACAACTCTGGCAATCAATGGCAAAGAGAATAGCTGCTTGCGTGTGGGCTGGAGGTGGACCGACGCGCTATTGTCTCGCTCAGGTTGTGAGCTCTTTTCTTGAATAAATCATGCAATGTTTCAGAAACTGTAATCGTTTATTTGTATTTGTACGTACATGTACGTCACATCTGCCGATTTCCGTCCCATTCAGATAATTCCTTGTGGTGCGCCTTTTTTTTTCCTTTTGTCTGTCTGTTGTTGCTGCTATGCCGCCTCGATTCTTTCTCGGAAGTTGTTCATGTTCCTCACTCGCCTTGGCTGATGACGGAAGCGTGCAATCAGCTCTAATGAATAAGTCTGCCATATTGGGATTGCTTCACATACTTTCTTTGTATCAATGTCACTTCCTCTGGCAAGCACGCAAATGTCACATTCTTGTTGGCACTCAGATACTTCTCATTTTACAATTTGTCTTATATGTGACGTTCGTTGTCTTTTAGGCGGTTTTTTCTTTTTCCCTTCCAGTTTCGCCTGTGTATACTTTGCATAACGACACGTCACTTCATATTTTCCCTCACTGCAGCAACGATCAGGCACGTCATTTATATTGTGTTGACTGAAAAATTTGGTCCTTATAGTCCTTGTATTGTTATACCGAAAGAATCTGCCTGTTCGGCCGGTAACTCTAAACACAAATGGTAACCATACAGAGTGCTCAGGAAGTTCCTCGTTCTCTTCGTTTGCTTTTCTATTATTAGTAATTACTATTATTATTATTATTTCCTTCACTTTCTCAGACGTTAAGTCCGGTTAAAAATGGAGTGACGCGGACCTTGATCAAGCGTCACTTCCTTTTAACTGTACGGTATGTGTTATATTGCATTTAGGAACTTTCGGGTAATTGAACATGTATCAATAATTACGGATTTCTGTAGTTGTATATATATGTTTGGATGTAGCTGTATTGCATTGATGTACTGGTGGATATTGTGTGGTATGACTCCTGTAGTTGATGGTATAATTGGTATGATGTCAACGTTATCCTGATGCCACATGTCTTTGACTTCCTCAGCCAGTTGGATGTATTTTTCAATTTTTTCTCCTGTTTTCTTTTGTATATTTGTTGTATTGGGTATGGATATTTCGATTAGTTGTGTTAATTTCTTCTTTTTGTTGGTGAGTATGATGTCAGGTTTGTTATGTGGCGTTGTTTTATCTGTTATAATGGTTCTGTTCCAGTATAATTTGTATTCATCATTCTCCAGAACATTTTGTGGTGTATACTTGTATGTAGGAACGTGTTGTTCTAAAAGTTTATGTTGTAAGTCAAGCTGTTGATGTATTATTTTTGCGACATTGTCATGTCTTCTGGGGTATTCTGTATTTGCTAGTATTGTACATCCGCTTGTGATGTGATCTACTGTTTCTATTTGTTGTTTACAAAGTCTGCATTTATCCGTTGTGGTATTGGGATCTTTAATAATATGCTTGCTGTAATACTTGGTGTTTATTGTTTGATCCTGTATTGCAATCATGAATCCTTCTGTCTCACTGTATATATTGCCTTTTCTTAGCCATGTGTTGGATGCGTCTTGATCGATGTGTGGCTGTGTTAGATGATACGGGTGCTTGCCATGAAGTGTTTTCTTTTTCCAATTTACTTTCTTCGTATCTGTTGATGTTATGTGATCTAAAGGGTTGTAGAAGTGGTTATGAAATTGCAGTGGTGTAGCCGATGTATTTATATGAGTGATTGCCTTGTGTATTTTGCTAGTTTCTGCTCGTTCTAGAAAGAATTTTCTTAAATTGTCTACCTGTCCATGATGTAGGTTTTTTATGTCGATAAATCCCCTTCCTCCTTCCTTTCTGCTTAATGTGAATCTTTCTGTTGCTGAATGTATGTGATGTATTCTATATTTGTGGCATTGTGAGCGTGTAAGTGTATTGAGTGCTTCTAGGTCTGTGTTACTCCATTTCACTACTCCAAATGAGTAGGTCAATATTGGTATGGCATAAGTATTTATAGCTTTTGTCTTGTTTCTTGCTGTCAATTCTGTTTTCAGTATTTTTGTTAGTCTTTGTCTATATTTTTCTTTTAGTTCTTCTTTAATATTTGTATTATCTATTCCTATTTTTTGTCTGTATCCTAGATATTTATAGGCATCCGTTTTTTCCATCGCTTCTATGCAGTCGCTGTGGTTATCCAATATGTAATCTTCTTGTTTAGTGTGTTTTCCCTTGACTATGCTATTTTTCTTACATTTGTCTGTTCCAAAAGCTATACTTATATCATTGCTGAATCCTTCTGTTATCTTTAGTAATTGGTTGAGTTGTTGTTTTGTTGCTGCCAGTAGTTTTAGATCATCCATGTATAGCAAATGTGTGATTTTGTGTCGGTATGTTCCAGTAATATTGTATCCATAATTTGTATTATTTAGGATGTTGGATAGTGGGTTCAGTGCAAGGCAGAACCAGAAAGCACTTAATGAGTCTCCTTGGTATATTCCACGCTTAATCTGTATTGGCTGTGATGTGATATTATTTGAATTTGTTTGGATATTAAGTGTGGTTTTCCAATTTTTCGTTACTATGTTTAGGAACTGTATCAATTTAGCATCTACTTTGTATATTTCCAATATTTGTAGTAACCATGAGTGGGGTACACTATCAAAAGCTTTTTGGTAATCAATGTATGCGTAGTGTAGCGACCTTTGTTTAGTTTTAGCTTGATATGTCACCTCTGCATCTATTATCAGTTGCTCTTTACATCCTCATGCTCCTTTGCAACAGCCTTTTTGTTCTTCATTTATAATTTTGTTCTGTGTTGTATGTGTCATTAATTTCTGTTTAATGACTGAAGTTAATATTTTGTATATTGTTGGTAGGCATGTTATGGGGCGATATTTAGCTGGGTTCGCTGTGTCTGCTTGATCTTTAGGTTTCAGATATGTTATTCCGTGTGTAAGTGTATCAGGGAATGTGTATGGGTCTGCAATGTAACTGTTAAATAATTTAGTTAGATGTGAATGTGTTGAGGTGAACTTCTTTAACCAGAAATTTGCTATTTTATCATTTCCAGGGGCTTTCCAATTGTGAGTAGAATTAATTGCTTGGGTGACTTCATGTTGCAAAATTATCACTTCAGGCATTTGTGGTATCATCTTGTATGTGTCTGTTTCTGCTTGTATCCATCGTGCATGCCTGTTATGTTGTACCGGGTTTGACCATATGTTGCTCCAGAAGTGTTCCATGTCTGTTATGTTTGGTGGATTGTTTATTTTAATGTGTGTGTTATCTATTGTCTGGTAAAATTTCTTTTGGTTTGTGTTGAATGTTTGGTTTTGTTTCCTTCTATTTTCACTTTTTTTGTATCTTCTGAGTCGTTTGGCTAATGCTTGTAATTTCTGCTTCTTTTCGTCTAATTGCTCTGTCGCTTCTTGTTGTGAGATTTTACCTAACCTTTTTCGTTTTTTTTCCGAGATTTCATTTCTTATAAATTGTGTTAGCTGTCCGATGTCTTTTCTCAGTTTTTCTATTTTGATTTGTAGCCTGTGTTGCCATGCTGGTTTTGTGGGTTTCTTCTGTGTGTTGGTTGGTTCTGATCTCTGCCTAGTGTGTATATTTAGTGTAGTGAGTGCTCCTATGTAAACCAGTAGTTGTAACTCTTCCATAGTTGTGTTTTCATTTATTTTGTTGTGTATGATTGTGTTGATAGTTTTTATTGTTGTTTCGACTTGTGGGTTATTTGGTGGTCTATGCAAGAATGGTCTAATGTCTGTATTTGTGTCTTTGTATTCTATATATGTTAGCTGAAATTTTTCTTCTATATCTAACATCTGTGTCACTTCGTGTTCTATTTGTGCTTGTTCTGGTGGCTGTCTTAAGATTTCGTTTTCCTCTGATTGTTTAATTGGTGCGTGTTGGTCTTTGTTTGTTTGCTCTGGGATGTTTGAGTCCATTACTGTATTTTCTTCTTCTTCTGATTGCACATTATTTTGTTCCAGTATTTGTTGTACTTGTTGTTTGATGTTTTCTAATTCTGACTGGGGTATCCTGTTATTTTTTATTATTACACGGATCTGATCAGCTAGTCGTTGTTCTGTTAAAAATTTTAATTCCGGGTATCTGGTAATAAATGTTGTGTATACTTGTGATCTGTATCCAGTTGTGTTGGTTCCTAGGTTTGTTGCTTGGTAATAACAGAACATGAGGTGTCGATTAACTTCATCTGACCATCTCATCCTCTGTCTTTGTTTTCCTTCTATGGTGGTTGCCTGCAAAACACCTCTATTTGGATTTAAATCATTTTCCAGTTGGCTAGCAGTGTCGTTACCATTGTGGGCGGGCATAGGGTTCAAGCGTCGTCCCCGACCATGACGGCGCTTGTCCGAGGCTTCTTTAGTTCTGTCCTGAACCAACTAATCACACTAAAAGGGGGGTTAGCCCTATTAGTGGTTTGTTCTTTTCGTCGCCTTTTACGACTGGCAGAACATACCGGAGGCCTATTCTTTTCCCGGGCCTCCACGGCGATTATTATTATTATTATTATTATTATTGTTATAATTATTATCATCACCGCTTTGTATGAATGTCTTACTTATGATGGCAAAGCCATCACAGCCGTTTGCCATCAATGTTTTAGTAATAAAACGTTGCTCTCATAGTGAGCTCTTACTTTCAGTACTGTAGAATGTACGTGATGACTCTGTTCACGGGTACTTGCTTATGGGTTGGGTGGTGGTGTGAAGCTGCGTCTAGATACTTCATTGTTGGTAGGCAGCACAACAATAATAATGTTGTTAATCCTCTCTCACTTTCAGTATCTGCTTTCAGTATTTATCCAATGAGGACGCCCCACCGATAGTAAACTGAAAATATTTACCCAGTAACTTCATTTGCCCCAAAAAATGCGTGAAAATAGCCTATTATAAGTGAACGGTGACACTGTCTTTAGACAGCGTTCAACCATCGAAGGACACCAGTAGCAGCCTGAAGAAGATCTTAGCAGAGGGATCGACACGTTGGTCATTGAAGAAGATTGAATATGAGTATGACACGATCTGACAACTCGGGTTCATGACAAGAGCGGAGAAAACTTGCAAAGTGACATTAAATGGAAATTACTCACTGGTCACTTTGGACCATTTTTCGTCTGACATGTCCAACACACCTACCTGCAAGGTATCGCGTCACGTCACCGCAGATAGCTTTAATTGTTGTTCTATTCACTGCTCGGTTTCCGCTGTAATAACACAGGTGACTGCGTACACAGGCTCTAATTAACGTCAGCCACACCTCATTGCATGAATTGTTCGGTAATCCACAAAATTAATCTGGTTCTGCTGTTAACACTCTACACGATATTTATGTTCTTCAAATGGACTAGAGCCAGTTAGTTCCTGTTCACCGAGATACATTGTTGACACAGGACACACTGAAATGTTCCGCAGCGCCAGATTACTGTCTGAGATTAATGAAACAGCTACTGAACACAGTTCCACGCAATCCTGCATTCAATTAAAGTATCTTTTTGGACAAATCGCCCTTGCTCCGATTTCATTTCGCGGCGCTATTCACTGTTGTTCTAAACCTAGCACACTTGACGTCAAATTGGGACGCACTATACTGGGATTTATAGCTTACACCGTGGTAACGTTGTAACGTCCCCTTAGAAAAATTATATAAGACTGTGCTTAAACTGACACACAATATTTTTAGCGCAACGCAATCTGACTTAATTATCCCTACAAAAGAATGGCCCTGACTAACATTAGCTTATACCTTTCACAAATCACTTGACTCACAAAAATATTCGTTACTCGAACTACTGCAATACAGCGAGCGCCACTACTGCCAGCTAAATAAAAGATTCAAACTACTGAAGGCACTAACTACTGATAGGCATAGTCAGCAAATGAAAGATTTTGATAGAGAACAAACAATGTATTTACCTTAGTAGTGTTGAAAAATCATAATATACATAGCAGTTCATGACATCCAGTCTTACAAATTTCAAAATTCCGCCATCTCTCTCCCCACATCCACCACTGCTGGCGGCTCACCTCCAACTGCGCCACGCTACACGCTGTTAACATCCAGCTGCCCAACACTACAATGGCAGACAACAATGCAAACTAGCCACAGACTGCACACAGCACAGCCAGTGATTTTCATACAGAGCGCTACGTGGCGTTACCAATAAGGAAACCTAAACAGCCTACTTACAACGTATACGCATCTCAAATAAAAATAGTTCCTTAAATGACTTCATATTCGTGAATCCTGCCATTGTTGGGCAGGAGGTGGCGGTCATAATGTAATTTCTTGAGTATAACATTTTTAATGTAAAAACCTTGCATGCCTAGACCATAGTTTTCAGTATATAATTACAGCACAATGACTCGTTTCGATTGTCGTCGGCACCCATCTTCAGATCTGTAAACAAGTGGAGGAAAAGTAGCCTAAGAAAATATTGTGCAACAAAGTAGGATATAAAACAATATACAACAGTTGAACAAATTATATAAGGAGAGCCAATTCCAAAATTAAGAGTAAACATGTAACAGATCCATTTAACAGTAGAGTATAAGTAATATGTTACTGCACTTAAACTGAACGACAGAACGTTCAAATCGTGGAAAAAGGCGAACATGCATCGAGAAACATCACCGTTAAATGCAATTATCTGCAGTCATGCAATGAAATGCATTCAAATTATGGGACAACAAGACTATTAAAGTATGTAGTTAAAAACTTCATCGTGATGGAATGAGGTTGTAAACCTCAAGTTTACAAAAAAGTGTCAAGTTTCATTTTGGTTCGAGGCGAAATCTCACTGGTAATCATTTTCGTTCATACTCATACAGCAAATTGGGTGTAACTTGCGTAATGGCAGCGTAGATTCTATTTTTCGGGTCGAACAAATTGTTTGGTAGGTGATGAACATACACACGGCCTTTAATGAAATACCAGAGAAAGAAATCCAACGGTGTCAGGTCTGGGGAGCGAGGTGGGCGCGCGAAGCATCTGTAAGTTGTAAAGTCCTTTTTGACTCGCCTTGTATTTAGGCGTGACGTTACAAACCATTTGTGCAGAGGGTTAGGTTCCACAGCAGGCCAGACTAAGGGAAGACATCGGAGTCCTAGAGAGGCTTGCTGCTGGATTTGTTACCAGTAGGTTCGACCGGAACTCTAATACTACAGAAATTCTCTCTCAACTCAAACGGGAGCCCCTGAGGGGAAGAAAACGCTCTTTTCGAGAAACACTACTGAGAAAATTTAGGAAACAGACATTTGCGGACTGGAGAACGGTTCTCCTACCAAAAAATACATATCACCTAAAGACCACGAAAGAAAGTAAGAGCTCGTACGGATGCATGTAACAGTCGTTTCTTCCTCACTCCGTTTGCTAGTGGAATACGAAAGAAAAATTGCGAATTAATATAGAAATTTAAAAAATGAAAGATTGCAATTAAATAAAATCTGCAGGTACGTTAAATGATGGGTACAACAGTAGAATTACTTTTGAGAATGCGGTATATTTCTGCAAAACGCTTATTGGTGTCGATGGTCCAGCAATTAAATAAAATATAAGTTGAATAACAGGGAAACAATAGATTCCTACAGCATGTAATTAGTTATGAACAACAACACAGCTCGCGAGATATTCATTACTAAACGCAAACAACACTACATCTTCACTGTAAAAGCCACGGAAATCTTACAAGTGCACAAGTCGGCAGTATTTCTATCCGCCGCGACCACGACCAAACCGCTCCACACTCTCCAAGTCTCTCTCGCGACTGTCTGTGTCCTGTGCAACTGTCCCTCGCGCCACACTGTTCCAAATTACCCCATGTCCTCATCGGAAACGATGGTCCTCGCCAATCTCCATATGTCTCTCTTAGTAACGAGCGCTGTGATTGGCTAGAGCGCTCCCTCCATGTATCCAAGCCAATGTACACTCACAAATACATTGAAACATATTCGAGATACTGGATTTACATTTAAATAACTTGAAGTTAAATAAATATTCCTACGGCTGGACCATAAACACGCTCTAACACACATTATTAAATACATAAACAAATTAAATGTACATATATCAAAGGAATAGCAACAAAAGGTGGGCCAGTAGCCTAATGTCTCTGTGCTTTCTAAACCACAGTAAATATTTAACCAATTTCTTCATGAATAGTATATATCGGATATAAACAAAGACACAGACGAATAAATATATTTATAAGCATGCTGCTACCTGCTTTTCGTGTCACTGTGGAGTACTTATGGTCTGACGCCATCGATAGTAATCAGCCACTTTGACCTCCAATAACTCACGTACAATTCACGTTACATGCCTGTAATTTCTACCAATATAGGTTTACACTGATACCATTCTAAAGACACGTCTATCGACGAAATGGGATGAAGCGTTTACATTTTGGAAATTCGTTGTTGGGTGTTACTTGTATAATTTATCGTCAGATACTAAACTTTAACCTAATATAGATATTGAAAATCTGATTACACCATCCGAATCGTCGTGCAAATAATGGTAATGTACATGTTTGTTTTTGAGGTATCATGATTCATCTGGCTACTATTAATTTCTATACAAACTATGAAATGTCTGCCATTAAGGTTTCACAAAGTCCGCCGTCTTTGGCAGTCCCGGCGTGTCTCCTTAAAGCCAGCTAGGGTGGCCGAACAGTTCTAGGCACTTCAGTCAGTAACTGCATGACAGCTACGGTGATAGGTTCGAATCCTGCCTCGGGCATGGATGTGTGTGATGTCAAATGGTTCAGATGGCTCTGAGCACTATGGGACTTAACTTCTAGAACTTAGAACTACTTAAACCTAACTAACCTAAGGACATCACACACATCCATGCCCGAGGCAGGACTCGAACCTGCGACCGTAGCAGTCGCTTGGTTCCAGACTGAAGCGCCTATAACCGCTCGGTCACTCCGGCCGGCTGTGTGCTGTCCTTAGGTTAGTTAGGTGTAAGTAGTTCTAGGGGACTGAAGACCTCCGATGTTAAGTCTCATAGTGCCCAGAGCCATTTGAAGCACTTTTGTCTCCCTCATCAACGCAGCGTCACCATGGAATTCCCAGCCACGTGGCTGGACCGGTGGTTTTGCGGCATCACGTGGTTGCTAAGCTAACGTTCGGCACCACGTGGCTGCTGCCGGGCCGCGACCCACCGAGAAGCCTCATCTCGGCCACGCCAATTCCGAACTTAGAATATTTTCAGGGCGCCACGACTCGCCTGTTACCTCACAATGCCGCCTGGTGGCATTGTGCGCACGTGACATGGCAACAAAAGTATGTAAGCAGGGCAGACAACGACGGGGCATCATCATAGTGAAGGTATGGGCTGCAAAGGATAGGTTATTATTACGCAAAGCCTGTAAAAGAGTATCTCGGAAACGCCGAAGCTGGTCGAATGTTCACGGGCTACCGTCGTTAGCATATACAGAAAGAGGTATCGTACACACTGTCTGTCAATTACAACCAACATTAGCTCTCTTGCCCTTGACCTTACATTCATTTTCTGTGACATGGTTCTCACGAAGAGAAATTTTTTCATCGCAAGAGTTGAAAAAAAAGTTGAAAATGAAACAACTTTTACAAGAAAAATAATACCTCTTTTCAAGACACGTTTCACTATGTGTATGTGATGAAACATTACTAGTTTTTTTTTTGTCATCAGTCTACTGACTGGTTTGATGCGGCCCGCCACGAATTCCTTTCGTGTGCTAACCTCTTCATCTCAGAGTAGCACTTGCAACCTACGTCCTCAATTATTTGCTTGACGTATTACAATCTCTGTCTTCCTCTACAGTTTTTGCCCTCTACAGCTCCCTCTAGTACCATGGAAGTCATTCCCTCATGTCTTAGCACATCTCCTATCATCCTGTCCCTTCTCCTTATCAGTGTTTTCCACATATTCCTTTCCTCTCAGATTCTGCGTAGAACCTCCTCATTTCTTACCTTATCAGTCCACCTAATTTTCAACATTCGTCTATAGCACCACATCTCAAATGCTTCGATTATCTTCTGTTCGGGTTTTCCCACAGTCCATGTTTCACTACCATACAATGCTGTACTCCAGACGTACATCCTCAGAAATTTCTTCCTCAAATTAAGGCCGGTATTTGATATCAGTAGACTTCTCTTGGCCAGAAATGCCTTTTTTGCCATAGCGAGTCTGCTTTTGATGTCCTCCTTGCTCCGTCCGTCATTGGTTATTTTAATGCCTAGGTAGCAGAATTCCTTAAGTTCATTGACTTCGTGACCATCAATCCTGATGTTAAGTTTCTCGCTGTTCTCAATTCTACTACTTCTCATTACCTTCGTCTTTCTCCGATTTACTCTCAAACCATATTGTGTACTCATTAGACTGTTCATTCCGTTCAGCAGATCATTTAATTCTTCTTCACTTTCACTCAGGATAGCAATGTCATCAGCGAATCGTATCATTGATATCCTTTCACCTTGTATTTTAATTCCACTCCTGAACCTTTCTTTTATTTCCATCATTGCTTCCTCGGTGTACAGATTGAAGAGTAGGGGCGAAAGGCTACAGCCTTGTCTTACACCCTTCTTAATACGAGCACTTCGTTCTTGATCGTCCACTCTTATTATTCCCTCCTGGTTGTTGTACATATTGTATATGACCCGTCTCTCCCTGTAGCTTACCCCTACTTTTTTCAGAATCTCGAACAGCTTGCACCATTTTATATTGTCGAACGCTTTTTCCAGGTCGACAAATCCTATGCAAGTGTCTTGATTTTTCTTTAGCCTTGCTTCCATTATTAGCCTTAACGTCAGAATTGCCTCTCTCGTCCCTTTACTTTTCCTAAAGCCAAACTGATCGTCACCTAGCGCATTCTCAATTTTCTTTTCCATTCTTCTGTATATTATTCTTGTAAGCAGCTTCGATGCATGAGCTGTTAAGCTGATTGTGCGACAATTCTCGCACTTGTCAGCTCTTGCCGTCTTCGGAATTGTGTGGATGATGCTTTTCCGAAAGTCAGATGGTATATCGCCAGACTCATATATTCTACACACCAACGTGAGTAGTCGTTTTGTTGCCACTTCCCCCAATGATTTTAGAAATTCTGATGGAATGTTATCTATCCCTTCTGCCTTATTTGACCGTAAGTCCTCCAAAGCTCTTTTAAATTCCGATTCTAATACTGGATCCCCTATCTCTTCTAAATCGACTCCTTTTTCTTCTTCTATCACATCAGACAAATCTTCACCCTCATAGAGGCTTTCAGTGTATTCTTTCCACCTGTCTGCTCTGCATTTGACAGTGGAATTCCCGTTGCACTCTTAATGTTACCACCGTTGCTTTTAATGTCACCAAAGGTTGTTTTGACTTTCCTGTATGCTGAGTCTGTGCTTCCGACAATCATATATTTTTCGATGTCTTCACATTTTTCCTGCAGCCATTTCATTTTAGCTTCCCTGCACTTCCTATTTACTTCATTCCTCAGCGATTTGTATTTCTGTATTCCTGATTTTCCCGGAACATGTTTGTACTTCCTCCTTTCATCAATCAACTGAAGTATTTCCTCTGTTACCCATGGTTTCTTCGCAGCTACCTTCCCAACTTCTGTGATGGCCCTTTTTAGAGATGTCCATTTCTCTTCAACTGTACTGCCTACTGCGCTATTCCTTATTGCTGTATCTATAGCGTTAGAGAACTTCAAACGTATCTCGTCATTCCTTAGTACTTCCGTATCCCACTTCTTTGCGTATTGATTCTTTCTGACTAATGTCTTGAACTTCAGCCTACTCTTCATCATTACTACATTGTGATCTAAGTCTATATCTGCTCCTGGGTAAGCCTTACAATCCAGTATCTGATTTCGGAATCTCTGTCTGACCATGATGTAATCTAATTGAAATCTTCCCATATCTCCCTGCCTTTTCCTAGTGTACCTCCTCCTCTTGTGATTCTTGAACAGGGTATTCGCTATTACTAGCTGAAACTTGTTACAGAACTCAATTAGTCTTTCTCCTCTTTCATTCCTAGTCCCAAGCCCATATTCTCCTGTAATCTTTTCTTCTACTCCTTCCCCTACAACTGCATTCCAGTCGCTCATGACTATTAGATTTTCGTCCCCCTTTAAATACTGAATTACCCTTTCCATATCCTCATACACTTTCTCTATCTGTTCATCTTCCGCTTGCGACGTCGGCATGTATACCTGATCTATCGTTGTCGGTGTTGTTCTGCTGTCGATTCTGATTAGAACAACCCGGTCACTGAACTGTTCACAGTAGCACACCCTCTGCCCTACCTTCCTATTCATAACGAATCCTACACCTGTTATACCATTTTCAGCTGCTGTTGACATTACCCGATACTCATCTGACCAGAAATCCTTGTCTTCCTTCCACTTCACTTCACTGACCCCTACTATATCTAGATTGAGCCTTTGCATTTCCCTTTTCAGATTTTGTAGTTTCCTTACCACGTTCAAGCTTCTGACATTCCACGCCCCGACTCGTAGAACGTTATCCTTTCGTTGATTATTCAATCTTTTTCTCATGGTAACCTCTCCCTTGGCCGTCCCCTCCCGGAGATCCGAATAGGTGACTATTCCGGAATCTTTTGCCAACGGAGAGATCATCATGACACTTCTTCAATTACAGGCCACATGTCCTGTGGATACACGTTACGTGTCTTTAATGCAGTGGTTTCCATTGCCTTCTGCATCCTTATGTCGTTGATCATTGCTGATTCTTCCGCCTTTAGGGGCAATTTCCCACCCCTAGGACAAGAGAGTGCCCTGAACCTCTATCCGCTCCTCCGCCCTCTTTGACAAGGCCGTTGGCAGAATGAGGCTGACTTCTTATGCCGGAAGTCATCGGCCGCCAATGCTGATTATTTATCAAAATTTAGGCAGTGGCGGGGATCGAACCCGGGACCGAAGACGTTTTGATTATGAATCAAAGACGCTACCCCTAGACCACGGGTACCCTGTACATTACTAGTATGTCATTCATATAAATTTTGTCTCCGTAAAACATAAATGACAAACTTGCACTGAGATGACAGAAGACGTAGGATACCTCCTAATATAGGGTTCAAATGGCTCTTAGCACTATGGGACTTAACTTCTGAGGTCATCAGTCCCCTAGAACTTAGAACCACTTGAACCTCACTAACCTAAGGACATCACACACATCCATGCCCGAGGGAGGATTCGAACCTGAGACCGTCGCGGTCGCGTGGTTCCAAACTGAAGCGCCTAGAACCGCTTGACCACTCCGGCCGGCCCCAATATCGGGGTCGGACCTCTTTTTGCTCGGCGTTTTGCAGCATCTCGACGTGACATGGACTCCACAAGTCGTTGGAAGCCCCCTACAGAAATACTGAGTAATGCTGTCTCTGCAGCCATCCAAAATTGCGAAAGTGTTGCCCGTGTAGTATTTTGTGCACGAACTGACCTCTCGATTATGTCCCACGAATGTTAGATGGGATTCATATCGGGCGATCTGATTGGCCAAATCATTCGTGCGAATTGCCCAGAATATTCTTCAAAGCAATCACGAACGATTGTGGTCCAGTGACACGTTTCGAAACTTGTAGTTCATGAGTGGCTGCCAATAGTCTCCAAATAGCCGAACATAACCATTTACAATGTTTGATCGCAGGACCCATGAAAACACATTCCACGCCATTATGGAGCCACCACCAACTCATACAGTGCCTTGTTGACAAGTTGGGTCCATGGTTTCGTGTGATCTGCGCCGCACTCGAACCCTACAATCAGCGCTTACCAACCGAAATCGGGACTCATCTGATAAGGCCACAGTTTTCTAGTCCCGTAGGGTCCAATCAGTATGATCACGGGAAAATGAGAGGCGCTGCAGTCGATGTCATGCTGTTAGCAAAGACACTCGTGTCGATCGTCTGCTGCCATAGCCCATTAACACCAAATTTCCTCGGACTGTCCTAATGTGTAGTAGGTTCCTCATTGATTACTGTCGATATTTTCCGCAGTGTTGCTTGTTTGATAGCACCGACAAAAAAATGTTCAAATGTGTGTGAAATCTTATGGGACTTAACTGCTAAGGTCATCAGTCCCTAAATTTACACACTACTTAACCTAAATTATCCTAAGGACAAAGACACACACCCATGCCCGAAAGAGGACTCGAACCTCCGTCGGGACCTTAGCACTGACAACCCTACACAGACGCCGCTGCTCTTTGTCGTTAGATGAAGGCCGTCGGCCACTACATTGTCCGTGGTGAGAGGTAATGCCTGAAATGTGGTTTTCATGGCACACTCTTGACACTGTGGATCTCAGAATATTGAATTCCCTAACGATTTACGTAGTCCCTAGTTCCAACTACCATTCCGCGTTCAAAGTCTGTCAGTTCCCATCGTGTGCACGTCGGGAATGTATTCACATGAATCACCTTAACACAGATGGCAGCTCCGCCAATGCACTGCCTTTTATGTACGCGATACTACCGCCATCTGTATATGTACAGGGTGATCAAAAAGTCAGTATATATTTGAAAACTGAATAAATCACGGAATAATGTAGATAGAGAGGTACATATTGACACACATGCTTGGAATGACATGGGGTTTTATTAGAGCCAAAGAAATACAAAATTTCGGAAAATATCCGACAGATGGCGCTTCATCTGATCAGAATAGCAATAATTAGCATAACAAAGTAAGACAAAGCAAAGATGATGTTCTTTAAAGGAGATGCTCAATATGTCCTCCATCATTCCTCAACAATAGCTGTAGTCAAGGAATAGTGTTGTGAACAGCACTGTAAAGCATGTCCGGAGTTATGGTGAGGCATTGGCGTCGGATGTTGTCTTTCAGCATCCCTTGAGATGTCGGTCGATCACGATACACTTGCGACTTCAGGTAACCCCAAAGCCAATAATCGCACGGACTGAGGTCTGCGTACCTGGAAGGCCAAGCATGACGAAAGTGGCGGCTGAGCACACGATCACCACCAAACGACGCGCGCAAGAGATCTTTCAAGCGTCTAGCAATACGGGGTGGAGCGCCATCTTGCATAAAACCCCATGTCATTCCAAGCATGTGTGTCAATTTTTACCTCTCTATCTACATTATTCCGTGATTTATTCAGTTTTCAAATTTATACTGACTTTTTGATCACCCGGTACATATCGGCATGACTCGACTCCTGTCACCTCAGTGTATTCGCCCCGAGACGGAAGTCACAAAATGTAGCGGCTGGCACCATGTCGCCGAAGTAAGTGTATAAACCGATACCCTGTGAAGTGAACACTTGTAATGAACCGATCGATACCCCTGACGACGTTACACTGCTCCTTACTGTGCGCCTCGTGTTGCAGCGACGCGCCTGGCGCAGCAGGGCTCTGCAGAGGGCCCGGTGTTCGCCAGGCCGCTGCTGGAGGCAGAGGTCTCGGAGGACGCCGCCCCCGGCACGCTGGTGCTCGCCACCGCTGCCGCTGGTGACGCCGCTGGAGCTGGAGATGCCTCCTCGCCACAACCGCCCACACAGCGTGGTGAGTCTGTCTAAATCACGCTACATCTCATTCTGGCCTAACAGCAAGACCGACTTGTTGTTAATGTGTAATTTCATGTTTGACTATCCAATACACTGTGTATAACTTAACAATCCTACACATCCTCTCTGGAAAGTAGAAAAACATCGTCCTTCAGTGTCAACAAACAGGAGAAAAGATGTGAATCTGGCTGCAATTATGTAAAGTGAAGAGTATCACAGGATTCTCTTCTAGGTCCATTGCTTTTCTTGGATTTAGTTTTAGTTATGTCATGTTCCGTAGATCATTTTCCCGATTATTTTATCGATATCTACTACATCTACATCTACTTTTGTGTTCCGCAACCCACCCAGCGGTGTGTGGCTGAGGGCACTTTACGTGCCACAGTCTTTACCTCCCTCTCCTGTTGCAGTCGCGTATGGTTCGCGGGAAGAACGACTGCCAGAAAACCTCCGTGTGCGCTCGAATCTCTCTGATTTTACATTCGTCATCTTCACGGGAGGTATAAGTAGGGGGAAGCAATATATTCGATACCTCATCCAGAAACGCACCCTCTCGGAACCTGGACAGCAAGCTACACCGCGATGCAGAGCGCCCCTCTTGTAGAGTCTGCCACTTGAGTTCGCTAAACATCTCCGTAACGCTATCACGCTTACCAAATGACCCTGTGACGAAACGCGGCACTCTTCTTTGGATCTTCTCTGTCAACCCGACCTGGTACGGATCCCACACTGATGAGCAATATTCAAGTATAGGTCGAACGAGTGTTTTGTAAGCCACCTCCTTTGTGGGTGGACTACATTTTCTAAGGACTGTCCCAATGAATCTCAACCTGGCACCCGCCTTACCAACAATTAATTTTATATGATCGTTCCACTTCAAATCGTTCCGCACGCATACTCCCAGATATTTTACAGAAGTAACTGCTACCAGTGTTTGTTCCGATATCATATAATCATACAATAAAGGATCCTTATTTCTATGTATTCGCAATACATTACATTTGTCTACGTTAAGGGTTAGTAGCCACTCCCTGCACCAAGTGCCTCTCCGCTGCAGATCTTCCTGCATTTCGCTGCAATTTTCGAATGCTGCAACTTCTCTGTATACTACAGCATCATCCGTGAAAAGCCGCATGGAACTTCCGACACTATCTACTAGGTCATTTATATATATTGTGAAAAGCAATGGTCCCATAACACTCCCCTGTGGTACGCCAGAGGTTACTTTAACGTCTTTAGACGTCTCCCCATTGAGAACAACATGCTGTGTTCTGTTTGCTAAAAACTCTTCAATCCAGCCACACAGCTGGTCTGATATTCCGTAGGCTCTTATTTTGTTTATCAGGCGACAGTGCGGAACTGTATCGAACGCCTTCCGGAAGTTAAGGAAAATGGCATCTACCTGGGAGTCTGTATGTAATATTTTCTGGGTCTCATGAACAAATAAAGCGAGTTGGGCCTCACACGATCGCTGTTTGCGGAATCCATGTTGATTCCTACAGAGTAGATTCTGGGTTTCCAGAAATGACATGATACGCGAGCAAAAGACATATTCTAAAATTCTGCAACAGATCGATGTCAGAGATATAGGCCTACAGTTTTGTGCATCTGCTCGACGACCCTTCTTGCAAACTGGGACTACCTGTGCGCTTTTCCAATCATTTGGAACCTTCCGTTCCTCTAGAGACTTGCGGTACACGGCTGTTAGAAGGGGGGCAAGTTCTTTCGCGTACTCTGTGTAGAATCGAATTGGTATCCCGTCAGGTCCAGTGGACTTACCTCTGTTGAGTCATTTCAGTTGCTTTTCTATTCCTTGGACACTTATTTCGATGTCAACCATTTTCTCGCTCGTTGGGTGAACCAACACTACTAATTGTACGTATGAACATCACTGTTCTTCACGAATTGAGATGGATTATTTGTAACGAATTTCATTAGTGAATATATGTACTCTGATGGTGTAGTTAAAATACCTAACTCCTTGAAAAGGTGCCTACATTATGTCTTTGGGTGAACCAACACTACTAATTATTCACACTGTTCTCTTTTGTGCAGTCAATACATTATGTCTAAGTGGTGAGTTACCCCATCAAAGATTTGCCGCTACCATGATAGATGACTCAAAAAAATTTCTCTTGTACAAACGTTACTGTAAAATACGTGAAATGCAAATTAACACTTAATGCATACAGTGAAAGCTGTCCTCCACATTTCTAACTTCCACTACTGAATGCTTTCGCGTATTGTTAACTCTCAGATAAACTACAAAGATATAGTCTGTGACGATCTATTGATTTGTAGAGACATAACTGTCTATAGAACGTTCGGTATGGATGTAGAAGACACACTCTGAGTTTAAAGTTCTGCAGATCGGTCAGATACGAACGAGTCTCATCCCAAGTGAGGGAGGGTGTGTTTGAAAGGGAATCTACACTCCTGGAAATTGAAATAAGAACACCGTGAATTCATTGTCCCAGGAAGGGGAAACTTTATTGACACATTCTTGGGGTCAGATACATCACATGATCACACTGACAGAACCACAGGCACATAGACATAGGCAACAGAGCATGCACAATGTCGGCACTAGTACAGTGTATATCCACCTTTCGCAGCAATGCAAGCTGCTATTCTCCCATGGAGACGATCGTAGAGATGCTGGATGTAGTCCTGTGGAAAGGCTTGCCATGCCATTTCCACCTGGCGCCTCAGTTGGACCAGCGTTCGTGCTGGACGTGCAGACCGCGTGAGACGACGCTTCATCCAGTCCCAAACATGCTCAATGGGGGACAGATCCGGAGATCTTGCTGGCCAGGGTAGTTGACTTACACCTTCTAGAGCACGTTGGGTGGCACGGGATACATGCGGACGTGCATTGTCCTGTTGGAACAGCAAGTTCCCTTGCCGGTCTAGGAATGGTAGAACGATGGGTTCGATGACGGTTTGGATGTACCGTGCACTATTCAGTGTCCCCTCGACGATCACCAGTGGTGTACGGCCAGTGTAGGAGATCGCTCCCCACACCATGATGCCGGGTGTTGGCCCTGTGTGCCTCGGTCGTATGCAGTCCTGATTGTGGCGCTCACCTGCACGGCGCCAAACACGCATACGACCATCATTGGCACCAAGGCAGAAGCGACTCTCATCGCTGAAGACGACACGTCTCCATTCGTCCCTCCATTCACGCCTGTAGCGACACCACTGGAGGCGGTCTGCACGATGTTGGGGCGTGAGCGGAAGACGGCCTAACGGTGTGCGGGACCGTAGCCCAGCTTCATGGAGACGGTTGCGAATGGTCCTCGCCGATACCCCAGGAGCAACAGTGTCCCTAATATGCTGGGAAGTGGCGGTGCGGTCCCCTACGGCACTGCGTAGGATCCTACGGTCTTGGCGTGCATCCGTGCGTCGCTGCGGTCCGGTCCCAGGTCGACGGGCAAGTGCACCATCCACCGACCACTGGCGACAACATCGATGTACTGTGGAGACCTCACGCCCCACGTGTTGAGCAATTCGGCGGTACGTCCACCCGGCCTCCCGCATGCCCACTATACGCCCTCGCTCAAAGTCCGTCAACTGCACATACGGTTCACATCCACGCTGTCGCGGCATGCTACCAGTGTTAAAGACTGCGATGGAGCTCCGTATGCCACGGCAAACTGGCTGACACTGACGGCGGCGGTGCACAAATGCTGCGCAGCTAGCGCCATTCGACGGCCAACACCGCGGTTCCTGGTGCGTCCGCTGTGCCGTGCGTGTGATCATTGCTTGTACAGCCCTCTCGCAGTGTCCGGAGCAAGTATGGTGGGTCTGACACACCGGTGTCAATGTGTTCTTTTTTCCATTTCCAGGAGTGTATTACGTAAACTGAAAGTGGAGGATGGAAGAAAGGAAGGAAAGGAAAGGTAATAACCTAATGATATCAGCTGCATCGGGACTTTATGCAGAATCAGCTCACGTATGTATAATTTTTGCCTGACCGATACTCGACCCCTGGATCTTCTACTTACTAGGTAGTTGCATTAACCACTGCGACATCAGAACACGGTGTTTATCGCCAAATGCGCGGACAATCTCGGCACGCTCGCTGACCGATTCACACTCCCACCTAACGCTATCTATCTTCAGTCCTCGTCCACGGCCTACATACTCGGTAATTTTAGATGGCGACTGGAAATCGAACGTAAATGTGCACCTGCTCTGAAGGTTGTGGGTTCATTGTCCAACGAGGCGAATCAGTTACATGAAAGCGCGGTGTCTGTTCTTTCCGGTAGACACCAAGCATTCATATAAAGACGAGTCTAGATTCCCCACAGTCGTTTAATGAACAAAGTAAGAGCATATGGACTATCAGGCAATTGTGTGATTGGATTGAAGAGTTCCTACAAAACAGAACGCAGTATGTCATTCTCAATGGAGAGAAGTCTTCCGAAGTAAGAGTGATTTGAGGTTTGCCGCAGGGGAGTGTCGTAGGACCGTTACAATATATATAAATGACCTTGTGGATAACATCGGAAGTTCACAGAGTTTTTTTGCGGATGATGGTGTAGTATATCGAGAGGTTGTAACATTGGAAAATTGTACTGAAATGCAGGATGATCTGTAACAAACTGACGCATGGTGCAGGGAATGGCAATTGAATCTCAATGTAGACAAATGTAATGTGCTGCGAATACATAGAAAGAAAGATCCCTCATCATTTAGCTACAATATAGCAGGTCAACAACTGGACGCAGTTAATTCCATAAATTATCTGGGAGTACGCATTAGGAGTGATTTAAAATGGAATGACCATATAAAATTATTCGTCTGTAAAACAGACTGAGATTCATTGGAAGAATCCTAAGGAAATGCAATCCGAAAAGAAAGGAAGCAGGTTATAGTACACTTGTTCGCCCACTGCTTGAATACTGCTCACCGGTGTGGGACTCGTACCAGATAGGGTTGATAGAAGAGATAGAGAAGATCCAATGGAGACCAGCGCGCTTCGTTACAGGACCATTCCGTAATCGCGAAAGCGATACGGAGATGATAGATAAACTCCAGTGGAGGACTCTGGAAGAGAGACGCTCAGTAGCTCGGTACGGGCTTTTGTTGAAGTTTCGAGAACATACCTTCACCGAGGAGTCAAGCGGTACATGGCTTCCTCCTACGTATATCTCGCGGAGAGACCATGAGGATAAAATCAGAGAGATTAGAGCCCACACAAAGGCATACCGACAATCTTTCTTTCCACGAACAATACGAGACTGGAATAGAAGGGAGAACCGATAGAGGTACTCAAAGTACCCTCCGCCACACACCGTCAGGTGGCTTGCGGAGTATGGCTGTAGATGTAGATTAGACTAGTGTGGTCTGGTCTATTTGCTTGGTTCGGTCCTCGATGGTGAGTGGAACACTGCAGTATCATAAGATTCACTATGGTTGTGTAGAATTTGAGTAAATTTCTAAGCAGAAACTGCTGGTAAATCGCATTTATCATGCAGACAATGCGTGCCTATTTTCTGGTTCATATCGTAAGTGGAGATTTTCATGGAATATTTCGGGGCTTTGCATGCTCAGATATTA
The DNA here is from genome assembly GCF_023864345.2 of Schistocerca serialis cubense. Classification (NCBI taxonomy): domain Eukaryota; kingdom Metazoa; phylum Arthropoda; class Insecta; order Orthoptera; family Acrididae; genus Schistocerca; species Schistocerca serialis. The sequence continues at coordinate 282,581,647 of NC_064645.1, read as the reverse complement.
CTTTTTTGCTTTCTGAAGAAGTTGCTTTTCTATGCATGGTATCGGATTACTATTTATCAATCCGAGTACTACGACATTTAAACTTATCGCATCCCCAGTTTATGAGATTCATTCAATATCTCTCGAAATGTACTTAATAGATTTTCTTTCGTTTCAAGACTTCACGCGTTGTATCTTTTTGTACCAGGCGTTTTGTAAGTTAATGTTGTGTGTACCATCGTTCCTTAACTGCTTTTTGGAAGTACTTATATGCTTTTACATGCTTTTCTACCCAAACATTTTCAGAGTTATTAAACTTCGTGGCCATAATTTGCCTATTCTGATGAGTTTATGCCGGGATTCACTTTGCGATCAGTAAAAACCATTCTATGTAGAGTGTATTTTTCCGTCAGCAGAAACAATGGTTTATTGAGTTGGTCCTACGATCAGCATAAAATTATTCAGCAAGCGCGGTGAACAACACTCACCGTCTTCCTGCGCATGCTTTTCAGAAGAGAAGGTAAGACAGGCGCTGGCGGAGTTGCAGTTCACCATTCTGTATAGTGTGTGGCAGCGTTACGTCTTGCACTTGAGAGTTACGCTAAAGACTAGGCGCAGCATGCTCCTTGAACACAATGGAGCTATACGCACCTCTGCTTCCATGTTCCTCATGTTTGTTATGAGTACTCACGTTAACGCAAAAATTAAATATTTCCTATGACCATTGTAAATACATTGCACATTGTAATTATCTTCTGTTCCAAGTCATACTTTATTAATATTGCAGTGATATTGCGTTATTAGATAAATTCACAACACTAAACTTTGTGTACGAGAGGGCATTTCAATTCGCATATTTCTGCCTTATTTTTGTTTGTTACCTATTTTCAGAACTAGAGAGAGAAGTTAAGTGCCAGGTACGGTCCTGTAAAGGCGAAAGCATTCAAGATTTTTTGCAGAAACTGAATGCTCCTACCTTAGCTATAAGATTGGTTTACCTTTTCCTTTGCTTACTTTCACTTTATCACCTGGTATTGTGTTACATTGTGGGGCATCTCTCCCCACTCGACAAGAATTTCTTACACGTTAGCCCGGTAATGGGTGGTTTGAGTGACTTACGGTTAGGAGTTAGAAGTTTCTTGTAAGCCGTTGTTCAGGCGTCTTGGAATTCTAACCCTGCCGTCCCCGTACTTACATTCAGTCATGGGATTTGTTGTTGGCAACACTCACTCATTCTGGAGTAACTCCAACACTCATTCAGTGAACACTAGACGGGAGTAACACTTGGGTTAGACTTCTCTAACAACTGTACAAAAAAGGGGTCTGGTATCAGGCAATTTCTTTTATTAACCACTGTACAAAGAGATCTCTCTCCCTCCCCCCCCCCCCCCCCCCGCCCCCTAACGAATTCTTCTCCTGTGCCAACCTCTTCATATCAGAGTAGCAATTGCAACCTATGTCCTCAGTTACTTGCTGGATGTATTTCCACCTCTTCCTCTACTGTTTTTAACCTCTACAACTCCCTCTACTACCTGACGTCTTAACAGATGTCCTAACATCTTCTCCTTTCTTCTTTTCTTTTTTTTTATATATTCACTTCCTCGTCGATTCTGCGTTGAACCTCCTTACTCTGTACCTTACCATCCCATCTAATTTTCAACTTTCTTCTGTAGCACCACATCCCAAAGGCTCAGATTCTCTTGTATTCCGGTTTTCGAACAGTCCGTGTCCCACTACCATGCAACACTGTCCTTCAAACGTACATTGTCAGAAAGTTCTTACGCAAATTAACATCTATGTTTGATTCTAGTAGACTTCTCTTGGCCAGATATTCTCTGCCAGTGGCAGTCTGCTTTTTATGTCCTCCTTGCTCCGTCCTTAATGGGTTGTTCTGCTGACGATGTAGCAGAACTCCTTAACTTCATCTGCTTCTTGATCACCAATTCTGAATTTAAGTTTCTCGTTGTTCTGCTATTTCTCATTACTTTCGTCTTTCTTCCATGTACTCTCAATCGACATTCTGTACTCATTAGACTGTTCATTCCATTCAATACATCCTGTAACTCCTCTTCACTTTCACTGAGGACAGCAGCGTCATCAGCGAATTTTATCACTGATACCCTTTCACCCTGAGTTTAACTGCCACTCCTGAACCTTTCTTTCATTTCCGCCATTGCTTCTTCGGTGTATAGATTGGGCAGTAGGAGCGAAGGAGTATACCCCTGCCGTCCAAGCTTTTTAATCCGAGCACTTCGTTCTTTGTTTCCAGTCCTATTGTTCTCTCTTCGTTCTTGTCCGTACCCTATACTTTACCCTTATTTTCTATTTTCATTATGCTTTCAAAAATACTAAAAATATCAATGATGAACGTCAAATTGAAAAAATAGTTAGTGCACTCCTTCTGCCTTGCACAAGAGTTCCTCACTGTAGCTGAAAACTGTGAGCTATTGCTTATTCGAATAATGTTGCTTCGTGTTTCATTAATTTTATAATTCGTTGTTTATAAATTTTCCAATCTATGATCTGTAAACTATGTACTGAATCTGTAGCTGAAGGCCGCATAGCCCAAGGGAATCCGGCAAATAATAGATAAACAATCGACGTTTATGGTCAGCTTACCGCAAATGCCATGCTAAATGTAGATACATTAATGTAAACATTGCGTGAGTAACTGCCAGGTCTCTGTAGACATCTTGCAAACGCTCATGAAAATCTGAGATTCAGCAGCTTTCAGCCAAAGGAAAATGACAGCTCTCACTTGAAATGCACCTCCGTTGCAGACTCTATTTTGAAGCCTACGCATAGCACTGCCACCTGTCGGATTTCAAGAAACTATGGAGGCTGAAGAGGGAACATCGCACAATGTCTCACAATAAACTCTACACTTTTTCCACCGAAATTCGCCGAAAGCGAAAATGTGTTGCATTGCTTATTAAATACTTTCCGTAAAAATGTTTCATTGCAATCCGTTTATGATGATTTCTCTCAATAAAATTTAAAACAAAATTTTAAATAATTTCAATAAATTTAGAGGTGGCAAAGGTTTCCATCCCTAAAGTGTTTATATTCTTATGTACCAACTTTGATCAAAAGTATGGCAAACGTTTCAGAGCTCTGTTGGGATATATATATCTTGTTGTTGTTGTTGTTGTTGTGATCTTCAGTCCTGAGACTGGTTTGATGCAGCTCTCCATGCTACTCTATCCTGTGCAAGCTTTTTCATCTCCCACTACCTACTGCAACCTACATCCTGCTGAATCTGCTTAGTGTATTCATCTCTTGGTCTCCCTCTACGATTTTTACCCTCCACGCTGCCCTCCAATACTAAATTGGTGATCCCTTGATGCCTCAGAACATGTCCTGCCAACTGATCCCTTCTTCTGGTCAAGTTGTGCCACAAACTTCTCTTCTCCCCAATCCTATTCAATACTTCCTCATTAGTTATGTGATCTACCCATCTAATCTTCAGCATTCTTCTGTAGCACCACATTTCGAAAGCTTCTATTCTCTTCTTGTCCAAACTATTTATCGACCATGTTTCACTTCCATACATGGCTACACTCCATACGAATACTTTCAGAAATGACTTCCTGACACTTAAATCAATACTGGATGTTAACAAATTTCTCTTCTTCAGAAACGCTTTCCTTGCCATTGCCAGCCTACATTTTATATCCTCTCTACTTCGACCATCATCAGTTATTTTGCTCCCCAAATAGCAAAACTCCTTTACTACTTTAAGTGCCTCATTTCCTAATCTAATTCCCTCAGCATCACCCGACTTAATTAGACTACATTCCATTATCCTTGTTTTGCTTTTGTTGATGTTCATCTTATATCCTCCTTTCAAGGCACTGTCCATTCCATTCAACTGCTCTTCCAAGTCCTTTGCTGTCTCTGACAGAATTACAATGTCATCGGCGAACCTCAAAGTTTTTATTTCTTCTCCATGAATTTTAATACCTACTCCGAATTTTTCTTTTGTTTCCTTTACTGCTTGCTCAATATACAGATTGAACAACATCGGGGAGAGGCTACAACCCTGTCTTACTCCCTTCCCAACCACTGCTTCCCTTTCATGTCCCTCGACTCTTATAACTGCCATCTGGTTTCTGTACAAATTGTAAATAGCCTTTCGCTCCCTGTATTTTACCCCTGCCACCTTTAGAATTTGAAAGAGAGTATTCCAGTCAACATTGTCAAAAGCTTTCTCTAAGTCTACAAATGCTAGAAATGTAGGTTTGCCTTTCCTTAATCTTTCTTCTAAGATAAGTCGTAAGGTCAGTATTGCCTCACGTGTTCCAGTGTTTCTACGGAATCCAAACTGATCTTCCCCGAGGTTGGCTTCTACTAGTTTTTCCATTCGTCTGTAAAGAATTCGTGTTAGTATTTTGCAGCTGTGACTTATTAAGCTGATAGTTCGGTAATTTTCACATCTGTCAACACCTGCTTTCTTTGGGATTGGAATTATTATATTCTTCTTGAAGTCTGAGGGTATTTCGCCTGTCTCATACATCATCCTCACCAGATGGTAGAGTTTTGTCAGGACTGGCTCTCCCACGGCCGTCAGTAGTTCCAATGGAATATTGTCTACTCCGGGGGCTTTGTTTCGACTCAGGTCTTTCAGTGCTCTGTCAAACTCTTCACGCAGTATCATATCTCCCATTTCATCTTCATCTACATCCTCTTCTATTTCCATAATATTGTCCTCAAGTACATTGCCCTTGTATAGACCCTCTATATACTCCTTCCACCTTTCTGCTTTCCCTTCTTTGCTTAGAACTGGGTTTCCATCTGAGCTCTTGATATTCATACAAGTCGTTCTCTTATCTCCAAAGGTCTCTTTAATTTTCCTGTAGGCGGTATCTATCTTACCCCTAGTGAGATAGGCCTCTACATCCTTACATTTGTCCTCTAGCCATCTCTGCTTAGCCATTTTGCACTTCCTGTCAATCTTATTTTTGAGACGTTTGTATTCCTTTTTGCCTGTTTCACTTACTGCATTTTTATATTTTCTCCTTTCATCAATTAAATTCAATATTTCTTCTGTTACCCAAGGATTTCTACTAGCCCTCGTCTTTTTACCTACTTGATCCTCTGCTGCCTTCACTACTTCATCCCTCAAAGCTACCCATTCTTCTTCTACTGTATTTATTTCCCCCATTCCTGTCAATTGCTCCCATTATATAATCTATCTGATACCTTTTAGTATCTCCAGGGTTCTTCCATGTATATAACCTTCTTTCATGATTCTTAAACCAAGTGTTAGTTATGATTATGTTGTGCTCTGTGCAAAATTCTACCAGGCGGCTTCCTCTTTCATTTCTGTCCCCCAATCCATATTCACCTACTATGTTTCCTTCTCTCCCTTTTCCTACACTCAAAAATACATATCTCAAGAGCTGTAGGCTTTTCTTTATCTTCGATACTGTGAAACAAATCTCTTCTAGTACAAGCTCTTTGTTTTCAATGCTTCGGGAGGAGGTGGTATTGGCAAAACAAGAAAAAAACGTGGGCTGTAAAACACATACCTTAAGAGCTGTGAGCTCTTCTTTAGTTGAAGAGATCTGTTTCACAATAACGAAGATGAAAAAGTGCTCGTAATTCTTAAGATAGCTACTTTAGAGCCCATGTTTACTGGACATTTTTGTTTCGAATGAGCGTTCCTTTCACATTCCTGACTATTGGTCATTCCTCCTTGTACACCATGTATAACGTTCAAGATGAGGAAACAAAATTAACTGTTTCTAGCAGTCTTCAGCTTACGAAACAGCAGCAGCCGCAGTGACGTTCGTTCAAACGCCATATCCTCCAATAACAAGCACCCATAGCCGTTCGTTTATCTAACGCCTCTGTAGCTGGTTATGTAAAGTGTTTCGGTGCTCCCAATCTCTGACTGCAACATCGGCTGTCAGTCTGCCGCCCGAACTCCGTTGCTCGTTAAAAATAATTGACAACGAGGCGAGAAAGTGTTTCAAGCTGTCTCGTGCCAGAATTCTGCTTGTTCATTTGCGCCGAAGAATGAAAATCAACGATTCAGATGGATAAACTGATAAAAATTACTTAAATTCTTGCTGACTCGAAAAGTTCGTAATTATCAGAACTTCAAAATGCAACAAGAGAATAATGTTGTGCCCTCTACAGTTGCGTCAGTGCTACACTGCAATGATTTTACGTTGTATTTCTGATACTAACAATTACTTTAATCTTCACTGACAATATGAAATGTCTATATTTACGCATTAATTATTACATTTACAGCAAATAATTTTATCATTCCTAGTGAAATCGTGTGTACATTGTCAGTAAGTCATAAAGAGAAAGAAACCGTTATTTATGGTGCTGAAATGAGGTAATGCTGGTTCTGTTTTCCATCTATAGCCCTACATGTACTCATGCCCCAACTGAAGAGAAGAGTGAAGAAGAAGAGGATGTTTTTGTGATGAGTTAGATGAAGTATACACTGTATGTCCAAAAGGAGATATGAACGCTAAAATAGGAAAAGATATCTTAAAATACAGCCCACAAGATAACTCAAATGGAAATGGTGTCAGGCTTTTACACTTTACTTCTGTAAGGAATATGCTAATGGGCAGTACAACTTTTAACTATAAAAAGGTAATATAAAATGACGTGGAAATCTACAGACGTAAATGCTTTTAACGAAATTGGCCATCTCCTACAAGATGCAAGACATCTGTCCAATCTAATGGGTGACAGAAGTTACAGGGAAGCTAATGTTGACTAGGACCATTACCTTGCTGTCTCATCTCCGCGTGCCAGTCGGCCACATACAGCTGTGACTCCTGCAATGTTGGAACGTGTGGACACTCTCATTCGAACTGATCGACGAATCACAAGCACCTCGCTGTACGAACGGACGTCTCCGTTGGTAGTACTGATTCACTCGTCCACCAGCTGGGGTACTCAAAGGCGTGTGCCCGATGGGTTCTTCGCTGCCTAACAGAAGACCATAAAGTGCTACGAAGGATCATCCGTGCGGAGTTGTTTGCACGTTACGAAACTGATGGTGACCATTTTTGTGGAACATCGTGATAGCTGCTGAAACAGGATTCACCACTTCGAATCGGAAACAAAACGGTTATCCAGGGAGTGGTGTCACACCACCTCTTCTAAAAAGAAAATTTCAAGGCCGCACCGTCAGCCAGTAAAGTCATGCCCAGGGTCTTCCGGGACTCTGAAGGGATTATTCGTTTTGATATCCTCCTTCATGGTTCAACGATGAACTATGAAATTGAAGAAACGACTTCAGCATGTTCCTTGCCACAAACGCGTCCGGCCATCCTGATTTAGGTTTTCCGTGATTTCCCTAAATCACTCCAGGCAAATGCTGGGATGGATCCTTTGAAAGGGCACGGCCGACTTCCTTCCCCATCCTTCCCTAATCCGATGAGACCGACGACCTCGCTGTTTGGTCTCTTCACCCCAAACAATCCAATCCTTGCCACAAAAGGGCAAACTAACTTCCCCTTTTCCATGGCAGAGCAAGGCCTCACAAGTCTGCGCACCAGAGAGGACTTCATGAAACTGTGTCGTCTGCTGCATATTTTTAGGTATTCCTTCGTTTGGTACTACTGATTTTGCCTGAGTCCATATTTCTTTTCAGCATTGTACATTTCTTGACGTGCACACAACACAATGTAACGCAACTACTTGTACTTTTTGTTTGCACTTTTCTGGCTTTTCGTTTGTCACATGTGTATTATGTCATTTAATTATACAAATATTTATTTCTTTAATACCTAAGTAAAACGAAGAAGTCCTGGTGGAGCTGGTCTAAACAGTGAATAGGTAGTGGGGGTGGGGGGGAGGAAGTAGAAGGTGGAGCTGTGACTGAAAAGTAGGGAAAGCACGATTTAAGTTGATAATGAAATGGAGGAAAAAGAGGATGTGCGGGTGAAATTGGGCAAAGAGTGAAAGAGAAGAGTGAGAAACAGGGAGAGGGTGATGCAAAAGGAAAAATGTTTATGTGATGTGTTCTATGATTTTGTTAGTGTGTGGTTTGAATATTTATCGATTATTAAGTAGCTGTTTATTGAAGAGAACAGTTTTAGATCAAATTAAAACCAAAAATTGACTGTTAAGTTGACAACTGTAATCACACAAATACACAGGCACTATTAGCTAGAAATATGCAAACAGGCAGTAGCGGTGTTACATTGCGCCAGCCGAAGTGGCCGTGCAGTTCTAGGCACTGCAGTCTGGAACCGCGAGACCGCTACGGTCACAGGTTCGGGTCCTGTCTCGGGCATGGATGTGTGTGATGTCTTTAGGTTTGTTAGGTTTAACTAGTTCTGAGGTCATTGGTCCCCTAGAACTTAGGAGTCCCATAGTGCTCAGAGCCATTTGAACCATTTTGTTACATTGGGTCGTGTTTCACGTCAAGAGATGTATAGTGCTGCAAAGCAATGTTGGGCTAGGCAAGAAACAGCAGAGCCAAACGAAGGAATACTTCAATAACGGGGAAGCATATGTTACTTCCTGGCGTGAGCGAAAATCCGACATAAAATGACTTAAGTAAACTCACATCTCAGTATCTCCTGTAACGAACTGCTTTTAAATCTATAAAGCAAGCTAAATTGTAAATATGTTTCATTAGAGACTGTTGGGTACATAGTTCCGCGAAGTCAGCGCGTACACAACTTTCCCACTAAAGCGCGCCCCGCTAAGCACAACAGCGAAGGCGCAGCGCTCGTCCGTTTTCGCACTACGAGATGGCGCTGTCTTAGAGATGAACCAAATTCTGCTTCCGCCGATCCGCGTATTAATATGTAACGCAGCCAATGAGATTGCTGCTAACGCAGAACCTTTTCTCCTCGCGGATCACACTCGCGCAGTGATACCTGAATGCTCGAGGTATTATAACGAGTGTACAGACCTTCGATTAGTCAGTCTGCATTAGTCTGTAGTCAAGTTTCAGTCTGTGCCTAATAATAAGGTTATCATATTCCTGTACATAGCCATTAAGAGAAATGTATAGACACTTTGTCAAGTATCAGAGATATGTGAGAATAAGATTAATGTACCAATACCAAAGGAACTTCAGATTTCAATTGTAAACAGCATCCAGAATCAAGTTACGTAATGTCTATGATTTTTATTATTTTAATAAATGTGTGTGAAAATTAATCAAGTTCTGTTTAAAGTTGGTCACCATCAATCTGCTACTCTAAGCGTGCAAGTGGTGTTTCTATCGTCTGACCTAACGGCAGAAGATAAACACGCCACGATAAGACCACGAGACATATTGCCGACACTCGCCTACTTCGTTAGAGCGACAAGTCTAATAATCTGATGGTGTGTGTACCGAAGGTCTTACAGTACGCACACCACAGAGACCATTGATGTTTTTTTATGAATAAAACGAAACTCATTTGATGACAAAAATACACGCACTTCTATAGTTGCACAGATGGATTTAAAATACCTTTACCAATTACTAGCGACCTTCCTCAGTATCTCACAGGGCGCACTAAGTATCTACGGCCGGACGAGCTGTTTTGCATAGCAATAACAAATTTTATATAAAAACCTTCCACGTGAACCGTCTATCTACGTATTCGTGATAACTGCATCAAAATCCCTACTGTATTTCCTGAGGTACAGTGACTCGCACTAATTCCTACAAGGTGTAGCCTGTTCTGTACCAGTCGCACAACTCGTCCACGCTGAACCTTATTCTCTGCGTGGGACAGCCACGCCAATGCAAAACAAGCTGAGTCTGCATGCCACGCAAATCTCCTGACGCCGCATAAGACTGGTCAACAACTGCCCACAGAAGGTAGGTACAAACCCCAAATCAAAACTGTTGCTTCACTTCCATACTTCCAACTCTTGATGTCCTTTGCACACCGTTAACCTCCACTACTGCTCCGCAGCACTCCATGGTCACTATGGCGACCACATACCCCATACACAAGGGCAGCTTCTAAAAATGCCTGCAGCCAGCCGCCAGCCGCGTGCCAAAGCACTAATTCTCAGTATCCAGTTCCCGGAGCCTGCGACTTCTAGTATGATAAAAAAAATTATTACTATTATTAGGTTAAATATATTTCAATTCTATCAATTTAAATCTGTGTTTCATACTAGAATGTCGTGTTCCCAGTTTGGCACAGCTGTGCCACAGGAGACACGAAAGCGGTCGAAGACGTCCGTCTTCTGGTCGGCTCCTGATCGTTGTCAGAAGGAGGCTAGTTTTTGATTACACAAAGACTTCTATTACTTGGAAAAGAACAACCCGGATTTCTTTACGTAATCAGTATGAATTTTATAATTACCTAAGGGACCTTTAACAATGAACAGTAAAAAAAATGCATTTGCAAATGAAATCATTAATAAATGGGGCTGCTATGAGTTGTATAGAAGACAAGGGGCGGCCTTCTGTACACGACCAGGATGCCGCAGTATTCTCTGCTGTTGTAAAGGCTGTTTGACACTTATAAAAATAATATGGCATGGAGGTTAAAAAAGTATAAAGGAAAAGAACAGAATAAGAAATCTGGTAAACACTAAATATATTCTAATAATTCTCACAAGCAATTAGAGCTACTTTATAGACAGCATAACTTACATAAGTAATTATCTAACTCTATGGTGCGATCAGATTTCAGCCTATCCTGTACTAGCTCCTATGTTCACGTTTTTATCACAAATTACAGTCACTTTTCTCCTTCGTTAAAGACAATTCTTGCACTGTTCAACACCTCCGATAACAATAGTTTGCCGATTTACAGTTTCGAACATAAATTACTTGAATGTTATTAATTGATAATGTTGTCTGCACGCTGGCAAGACCGCTCACTTTTTTAGCTTAAAGTTGACCTACTTCACGCTTTCACACCACAAGCAGAAGTACATTAAAAAAATCTGAAGATCTACCAAAGTTTTTTTTACTGTCATCTTTTATTTAGATCGAAGCGGAACGTCGTTCAGCTTCTGTTAAAATGTTTCTTTGACTGCGCAATCGATGTATTAGCGTCCGCGCTAGATGCGCATCTTTACAGTAATGTTAATTATATAAAATAAATGTCTTTCATGTTAATTATATAAAATAAATGTCTTTCAAAGAATATGTCTCATAAGTTGATCATTTAATATACAGATAGTTGAATGCCTTTCCAAGGGTACTCAAAGTTTTCATAGGACGGAAATACCAATAATATTACAGACTCTGAGAGGAAAACGTGTCCATGTGGTAAGGCACACATGGCTCGGGTCTTCACTCAAGCGTCACCGACCGTCTTCGGCTCAGTTACGCCATCACAGTTAACCTCAGCGTGGTGCTGCCTCCATTAGCTGGGCATCCCTTCACCCTCTGGCGCGACCGGGGTGCCTGGTCCACGCTGGTAACCGTTGGTCGAAGAGGGATTTCAGGCGTACTGTGAAATAACTATTTCACGGTTCACAGTAGATACTATTTAAAAAATAAACATGAAAATTTTATGGACTCACAATAATGAGGCTAACACACAAGATTTTTGACATATACAGAAAAATAAAAGAATACACTATCTGATCAAAAGTCTCTGAACACCTTCCCCACAACATTTTCTGCGTGTTCGTTCCAATATAAGTTGTTCGTAATTGTAATATCTAGGTATTTAGTTGAATTTACGGCTTTTAGATTAGACTGATTTATCGTGTAACCGAAGTTTAACGAGTTCCTTTTACCACTTATGTCGATGACCTCACACCTTCCGTTATTTAGGGTCAACTGCCACTTTTCGCACCATTCATATATGTATTCTAAATCGTTTTGCAGTTTATTTTGGTCTTCTGATGACTTTATTGGTCCATAAACGAAAGCGTCATCTGCAAAAACCGAAGACGGCTTCTCAGATGGTCTCCATCCTTTATATAGATAAGGAACAGCAAAGGGCCTGTAACACTACCTTGGAGAACGCCAGAAATCACTTCTGTTTTACTCGATGACTTTCCGTCAATTACTACGAACTGTGACCTCTCTGACAGGAAATCACAAATACAGTCACATAACTGAGAGATATTCCATAAGCACGCAATTTCACTACGAGCTGCCTATGTCGTACAGTGTCAGAAGACAGAAATACGGAATCGATCTGAAACCCCTTGTCAATAGCACTCTCCAAATCGTGTGAATAAAGAGGTAGTTGTGTTTCACAGGAACGATGTTTTCTAAACCAATGTTGACTGTGTGTCAATAGACCGTTTCAAAATGGTTCAAATGGCTCTGAGCACTATGGGACTTAACATCAATGGTCATCAGTCCCCTAGAACTTAGAACTACTTAAACCTAACTAACCTAAGGACATCACACAACACCCAGTCATCACGAGGCAGAGAAAATCCCTGACCCCGCCGGGAATCGAACCCGGGAACCCGGGCGTGGGAAGCGAGAAAGCTACCGCACGACCACGAGATGCGGGCAATAGACCGTTTCCTTCGAGGTTATTCATAATGTTCGAACACAATATATGTTCTAAAATCCTGCTGCATATCGACGTTAACGATATGGGCCTGTAATTTAGTCGATTTCTTGAATATTGATGTGACCTGTGCAACTTTCCAGTGTTTGGTTACGGATCTCTCTTCGAGCGAACGGTTCTATATGATTGTTAAGTATGGAGCTAATGCATCAGCATACTCCGAAAGGAAGCTAATTGGTATACAGTCTGGACCAGAAGACTTGCTTTTATTAAGTGATTTACTTCTACGTTACTCACGTTGGCAGCTGTTCTCGATTCACAGCCACCACTACACATTATAGCATCTGGCGTCCTACAGTTATTCGCCAGTCTCATAACCTACGGCTTTCCACAGCTTATAGCGCGGTTCATCACTCCAAATCACTCGTTTCTAGTCAGCCACTGTGTAGTGGCATCGCTCTTTACCGTGTCTCGTGTGTCGCTTATCACTGACTACAGAAATGTGTGGCTTGTTAGGAGCTGCTCGATCGCTGTGCGCTATTATTTTAAATACCCAGGCACATTGTACTGGCTGGATTGCTGGTAGCACTTTGGGACTCAGGAGTTATTCGTTCTGCTGACGTCCTGCGTTTTATAGAGCAACACTTCTGCGCAATGTTCCACGATCTATGTCTCTCAGTACATGAGGACTACCTGGTTCTGCCACCGCTGTGGTTGTTCCTTAGGGTTTCCACTTCACAGTTACACCACCAGCACTCAATTTTGGCAGCTTTAGAAGGGTTGAAATGTCTCTGGCGGATATATTACTGAGGTGAGATCCAATGACTAATCCACGTTCGAAGTCATTGAGCTGTCCTGATTGCCACTCTACTCAGAACACATTACCCCTGCCTTCTTTTATACTGGTGGGTTCGCCTCTTGTCACATCTAGGGGCCAATTCCGCTTTATACTCCGGCGTCCGGATACTTTTGATCATAGTGCATACCACACTAGAAAAAAGCCGACAAGAGCATCGGAACCTATTCAGTCAAAAGGTAAACCGTTGGGTAGTAAAGCTAGAGAATCAGGTTAAAAACAGGACCAAGTGGACTGAAGAAAGAAAAATAGCACAGGAAGAGTGAATAAGAGCCGTACCGAGTATGAGAAAAACTAATCCAAAAGCACTACGTGATCCAAAATGGGTCATACAGATACAACGGTTTGAACACCGCATGGCTTGACTAGGCAATACAATACTGATATGTCCTTGCCATCCTCCCAGCTTTACACCTGTTTACTAAACCAAGAGGACCTAAAAGATAAATCAGACAGCGAACCACGGTGAAACTGTGCATTTTTCACATATACAAATAATTATCAGAGGTGAAAGAACAGGTAAATAATAGAAAACAATCTTGTGTTAATAGACACGTATGGAAAACTTAAGGATGAAAGTAACTTTGGCATAATTTGTCAGTGGCAAGTAACGTAGCCCGATGAGCTATAAACCATACATAGAATGCAAGAGTATAGCATAGCATAGTAACTGAAAGAAATACAGTGAGCTCAACAGAAAAGACACTTTTATTCAAAGACAATAATCACACTGGAGTTACAGCGATATGTGATGGTCCGCTGGCCATTAAAAACGGTAAGACATGGTTCATAATAGGGTGAGTGATCATGCAGGACAGCAACAAATGCTCTACAAGGAGTTCCCATGCTGGTTACAAGGATGGTAGCGAGCTCCTGTGGAAGTTCTGTTCCTCCATCAGCGAGGTTAACAACTGCTGGGTGGTCGTTGTTACATTTCGACGTGCTACAATACGTGGCCGCAACGTATCCCTCATGTGCTCGGTGGGATTTAAGTCGGGGGAAAATCTGGCCAGTCTTTTTTGCCGAATATCCTCTCGTTCCAACAGTTCCTCCACTTGCACTGTTCGATGCGATAGTGTATTGTCATCCATAGAAATGAATCAGGCCCGAGAGCACTCCTCAGAAAACGCATACGGGGGAGGAGTAGCGTGTCACGACAAGATTGATTACTGAGTGAACCGTTTTCAAACGACCATATGAGGGTCCGTCCAGACTGAATCAGCTCTCATCCAAGGAGAGCGTGTAAAGTTCACCCCTTTGGCAACGAACGTGAGTTCGTACGCCGACGCACCGCAAGCAGAACTTCTCACTGCCGGTACAGCGTTTGGTGGAGACTAACACGACCACGTCTGTCGCAACAATGGTGTCTCATAGTATGAAACCACGTGTAATGCTGAAGGAGTGCATAAGGGACATGGGTTGCGTCTCTTGCTGTGCATAACTATGATGTATGAATTACCGTAAATTGTTGACTTTTAATGAGAAACCTACATGTTATGTGTTAACAGGAACGAGACTTGTAACATGATCTGTCTAGCGACTAAATCGTTGCTCATAAATGATGGAATCGTGATAATTACGGCCTCTTAATTCAGCGAAGAAGGAAAACCGGGAAAGGCAGGGTCAGTGCAGATTTTACACACTTCATTCGCTGGTAGGACACTAACTTATTGAACTGTTTCAGTCACATAGCACCTATTTAAGCTTTTACTTATTTTTTAATTAACTAAATGGCCAGCCAGTCAGACTGATATAAAATTCAATCCCAGTTTAATTTACAGAAAATTTGAAGATAACTTTAACCCAAGACGATTTACTATTCTTTAAGGCCTGACACGCCCTATATATGACACAGAATGTAATAAGGGCAAAGCCGTAATAAAGTCAGACGTAAATCTAGTTAACAATACCAGAACAGATCAGAACGGCCTTAATTGCCAAATGGCGAGAATTAAACATGATTTAAACTCGACTGATTAAAAATTCTAAAACGATATTTTAAACAATGAAAAACAATTTAGCACCAATATATAGGCAAGATAATTTTAAACCCAGAAACACACACCAATTGAAGATTTAACACATTTTCTAGTAAAAGAAGAATAATTAAGCTACATCAGATCAAGGTATATATTGGGACCCCAATGCACATTAAAATTTTATTTAACGTGAAGGCCATAAGTTAACGGATACAAATTCAGAATTATTCCAAGCACAAACTTAAGTTGAACAGGAACAATAAGTAGTGCGGCTGCGGTTCGAGGAAACAGACCGAAAGACAGACAGCGGCTAGAGCTGCCGAGTTTATGCTCTCCAAATGACGTAAACAACCGGCTAAGCAAGTAGATGGGCCATGAGTAAGCGGGACACTGTCCTGGGTAACAAATGGTTCAAATCGCTCTGAGCACTACGGGACTCAACATCTGAGGTCATCAGTCCCCTAGAACTTAGAACTACTTAAACCTAACTAACCTAAGGACATCACACACATCCATGCCCGAGGCAGGATTCGAACCTGCGACCATAGCAGTCACGCGGTTCCAGACTGAAGTGCCTAGAACCGCCCTGCCGCCGCGGCCGGCTCCTGAGTAACACATGCCAGCAATGGAGTACTAGAGATTATTAACGGTAGTTTCCTGCAGCACAAATAATTTTAATTAGAATTCCAACACACAATCATGCATAAAACAGACAACGCTTAGGATAGAATTAGTTAATCTGAACTCTAACGAAAACCCATAACAACTTAAATGCTTTTTAATAAGTAAACCAATAGATTTAAGAAACCAGCTACAAAATATTTTAAAAATGATTTCAACAATAAGGTAGTAATATCAGAAAATTTTTTCGTTGTGGCAAACAAAACAGCCATAAAGACACTCGCATGACATTCAAAGCTCTCCAGTATACACTTTAGTCCATAGCGGTTCGGTGAGAACAAATGAGTCCTGGAACAGACTAAAATTTATGTGAGCCAGGCGCACTATATAATATCTTACACAGCATAGAACTTTAGCATTAGCTTCAAAGGAACCAGAACAACAAAAGAAAATTGTAAAACACCAATAAAATAGCAAAACAGACACACATTCTGACATGAACAATTAATCATCCGTGGTAACTGATAATAGCAACATTTCCTGCGCCCCCGATTGAAAATTGTATGACCAATCATTTACTTCAAAAATCGGAAAATTAAGGCGAGGGGGCAAGAACAGGTACCGTATATACTAATGCACAGCGTCAATCTTTAAAATACGCTTTCTTCTGAACCACGGCCCTTTACGCTGGCTAACGGTTCACAAGCAACACGGGTACATGTGGTTAACGCATGAAACAAATTAAAATGAGATATCAGCCAATGAATCAGTCTAAAATGTCTATGAGATCTTGGAGTCACATTTCCCTTCGAATACCGTGGATACACGGACATCCGTACCCAACAAACAGAAGGAAGACAGATCAAAATGGCGGTGAACACTGCCCTGACAGCTTGGAGTCCTGATAAATCACAGCACAAGTCACGTCGGTACTCCATAACTTACACGGGAAGCCCCAAGGAAGGCTCGTTACAGCTTCGTTCCTTAGCCCGTACTGCCCACCAAACCGGCCACCACGCGCGGAGCCGCCACACCATAGGGCGCTGCGCTCCACCACTAACATTTTAGTCAAAGATCGTAAGAATAGTGATATCGATACATTGCGAGAAAGCCACCACAGCTCAAATGTAAGAATATTTTCTTGAGTAATGTTGTGGGTATACAAATTATTATGAATTATTGAAATTACTGCCGCGTGGAGTGGCCCTTGGTTAGAGGCGACATGTGACGAATTGCGTGGTCCCTCCCGCCGGAGGTTCGAGTACTGTGTGTTGTTCTTAGCATAAGTCAGTTTAAGTTAGTTTAAGTAATGTGTAAGTCTAGGGACCGATGACCTCAGCAGTTTGTTCCCTTAGGAATTCTCATAAGTTTGAACATTTAAAAATTTTGAAATTATTGAGCCACTTTCGTGTAAAATTAAAGATCGAAAGGAAATTGCAACATGAAGTCTGTATTGTAAGTTTTCTATTGCAAGTTATGGGATTGTATCAGCGAGGATGTTTTGCTAAACATATGTGAACCTGAAATATTACAAATGGACGTTTTTGCAAAACTAATTTGAAATAACAATATTATACAAGGCTAACTAAGGATAAAATGATACTGCATTGAACACTTCACAGTCAGGTTAGTTTGATTTCACTATCCACTTTCATAGTGTGACAAAATTTAACTACAACGGAAATGTGTATCTGTATAAAAATAAGATGTATTTCTCCTAGCTATTGTTGTTTTAGATAACTGCCTCAAATCCTTAATATCTTTTAAATTTGTCACCCTGAGATGTTCTGTAGCAGCTGACGATCGCTGAAACCGTAGCACATAAGGTGTTGCTGGTGAAGCACGAAGAAAATGAGATGGCTATAAGCTGTCTTCTAAACAGACCACGTATTTATTAAAATGCAAATAATTTGTGCCACCACTCCAATGCGCTGTCCCATCGTAACATTATCACTGCTGGAACTTCCGAATTCTTGTAGAAAGCGTGTAGAACTAACGTGTGCTGGAGCTGAAAGTACATTGTTTTACGTACATCAGTAGACACTCACATAGCGATGTATTTTAATAGTGTGGTTTTTGTTATACTTTAAACGGTTACATTTCAAACACCACAATAGCTAGTTTGATGGTAGATAATCAGTTCAGGGTCCAAATACTCTACATACGAAGTGTCTCTAAACAATCAATTTCCATAATACCGTGCGTATTACACTGATGTTCAGTCTCTCTACAATCAAAACTGAGCTGATAACTCTTCAGAAGACTGTGTTAGCGAATTCGCCGTATGGTCATATTTTGTAATGATAATTGGTTTTCTTTCACACTTTCAGTCTTTTATTCTTATGTGCTTCTGCGTTGATCCACCGCCAAATTTTATGGTATAGAATTTAACAGTTTTCTCTCTTGCAGCCTTCCCTTCTTGCATTTCCCCTTCTTCATTGATAACCTCAAGACCTAAGCCTCTTCTTAAAATTTAGTATTTTACTGAAACAATGCTGCAATAATAGATTTCTCAAATATTCTGCACTCCACTCATCTCTATATAATCAAACGCCATCTTCCCACTTACTACCGCAATTCTCACTTCTCCTGGTTGGTTATAATTCAATTGCAGTTACTCACGGAGGTCATGTGTGGGTTGTTATCGTACGGCTGCGAAACTTCGTAGATATGCCAATACTTTAATACGGAACAGATTTGTGCTACAAAAAATTATTTCCAGCTTCGGCCACCAGGTACAAATCTGGCGCTGTTGATCACCTCGTTTTATGGATGCAGCATCTTGTTGACGTCGCCGGAGCTCAAACTGGACAAATTGTGTAAGTGGTGATTAGTAATAAAATCAACATTACGCCTTTGTCACTTGTTTGACTTTTGTGCCCACGTTCCGTTGCTAAACCATTACAGATGGAAACATTTCTACACGTTTTCCTTGCATTGACAGAGTCAGATTGCACCTCGTTGTCAAAATTGGAACTAATATTTTTTCGGGAATAAACCGGTTTCGCATTAATGCAGTAGCAAATCCACCAAGTTTTGCTGCATTACGATAATTACAGCCTACACTGGACATTTCTGGGTTGCTGCATTTTAATTATAACCACGCGGTACATAAAACCTTAGAAATTTCAGCACAAAGAAACTGTCTCCCTTTCCTCGAAACTGACAAATTTTTTCACTGATTAAACGACGTATCTCGCCTGTCCGTCACTATGTCACCAAACCCCAGCATCGGTTGACTCCTTTCATTTATCCCGTCCGGCCGGTGTGGCCGAGCGGTTCTAGGCACTTCAGTCTGGAACCGCGCTGCTGCTGCGGTCGCATGTTCGAACCCTGCCTCGAGCTTGGATGTGTGTGATGTCCTTAGGTTAGTTAAGTTTAAATAGTTCTACGTCTAGGGGACTGTTGACGCCAGACGCTAAGTCCCATAACGCTTACAGCCTTTTGAACCATTTCTCCGTTTCTGGGATGGTGCACGCGGAGAAGTAGTACGTGTCCGGCGAGCACTGAAAAATAGCAGTTTATTTCTATAAGAAAGCAATAGACAACGTGAATAACAGAAAACCGATTCTCTATGAAAGAAACGCAAGAGATCGTCCTGATGTACAAAGGTGCGAGAGAAAGCACACAGTCTGTCACCACAGGTTACTCTGCAAAGTCTGAATCGGTCGTGCACTGGCGTTGTCTTGGTCTGGTTGTGCTGCGTCGTAGACTCGTCATTTACTCGGAATCAGACTCATCAGACTCGACGTTAGACTGTTGGAGAGCCAAGCAAGCATCATCTCTGGGGGAATTGCCTTGTACTAACTGTGCAGCGTTTACCGGGTAGGTATTGCCTGCTATTCAGAGTGATATTGTTTAGTCATCGCTTCAGGTGGTTGGATGTGTCTGCTTGGCGCCAGGAATTAGATTAGAATAGGTCAGCTTCTTGTGGCCCTACTGCCTGCCAAGCAAGGCCACAGGCTGTTTCTAGCGATGGGCAGCGCCGTTGCGCCTTCCGAGGCGACGGATCAAAGGGTTTGGTAAATTCTCGTCTTGTGGTAAAACTTCATTGCCTGCTCTTTAAATCCGTCAAGCACGAGTTTGTTATCAGCAGCGTCGTACGCCGCTGCGAAGTTCCTCGGGACGTTGTATATCCATCTAAGAGCTTTGTTTTGAGTTCAGTCCGATAGGCATTCACAGCTGATCCCCATATGAGGCAGGCGTAGTCCATTACTGTGGTGTCAGTGCCAGACACCACACTTGCTAGGTGGTAGCCTTTAAATCGGCCGCGGTCCGTTAGTTTACGTCGGACCCGCGTGTCGCCACTGTCAGTGATTGCAGACCGAGCGCCGCCACACGGCAGGTCTAGAGAGAGACTTACTAGCACTCGCCCCAGTTGTACAGCCGACTTTGCTAGCGATGCTACACTGACAAATACGCTCTCATTTGCCGAGACGATAGTTAGTATAGCCTTCAGCTACGTCATTTGCTACTACCTAGCAAGGCGCCATTATCAATAGATATTTAACTTGTGATGCCTGTACCGTCAGACCGATGTACACCACTTATGGATTAAAGTTAAGTATTACATCAACTACGTACTTTATTTGCTACTATTAATTCCCTTAACTGTTCCAGACCTCGCGCCAGCCTGCGTGAGCTTAAGCGCGTGCCTTTCGGCTTCCTCTCATAGTGACTTGGCTGTCTTGCCAAGTCACAACAATTAGCTTACGGACGTCAGATCTATAAATATGAAGGCCACATGTGGTGGAGAGAGTTGAACGTTCATTGATGAACGAATAAAGAGCGCCTAGTTCAAAATGGTTCAAATGGCTCTGAGCACTATGGGACTTAACATCTATGGTCATCAGTCCCCTAGAACTTAGAACTACTTAAACCTAACTAACCTAAGGACAGCACACAACACCCAGCCATCACGAGGCAGAGAAAATCCCTGACCCCGCCGGGAATCGAACCCGGGAACCCAGGCGTGGGAAGCGAGAACGCTACCGCACGACCACGAGATGCGGTCATCAGTCCCCTAGAACTTAGAACTACTTCAACCTAACTAACCTAAGGATATCACACACATCCATGCCCGAGGCTGGATTCGAACTTGCGACCGTAGTGGTCGCGCGGTTCCAGACTGAAGCGCCTAGAAACGCTCGGCCACTGCGGCCGGCAGAGCGCCTAGTGTTAGTCGTCTTCTTGTGGACTTCATGGACGTCGTGCTTCCATAGGAGTTGGACGTCCAGTGTCACTGCTGGAGAGCTACAGGTGGCGGTCGTATAAAGGTCACCCAGTGTAGAGATATTAGGAAGTGGCCAGCATCACGTGGCTTGCTTCATGGGTACAAAATCGTGCCGGTGGTGTCCGGTTATCGTGGCGCACTCCTTCCTGCAGCGGATGGCGCAATGAACCCAAGCAGCGGCAGCTGCAGGGGTTTAGCTGGACGGCAATATGCAGGGCAGTGCTGAGTGGCGGGTGTGCCGGATCATCCGGCACCAGTCGCATACGGTATTCGGTGCGCAGACGGTGGCTGTGGCGGAGGCGACATCCCAGTATACGTCACTCTACTTAGAAAAATATTGCACAGATAAAACTTTTCCTACTGGGCAAAGCATTTTCTTTACATACAAATCGTACACAGTCGAAGTTACATCAAACATTACAACACATTTATAGGAAACATACAAATTGCGTACAATTATCATTACATATGTACTTTTTTATCATCAGTGTTCTGACTCGCTTGATGCAGCGTGCAACGAATTCATCTCCTGTGCCAACCTTTTCATCTCCGAGCAGCAACTGCAACCTATATCTTCAGCTATTTGTTAGATGCGTTCCAATCTCCGTCTTCTCTACAATTTTTACCCTCTACAACTCTCTGTAGTATCATAGAAGTTCATCCTTGATGTATTGATAGATGTCCTATCATCCTATCCCTTCTTTTTGTCAGTTTTTCACATAAATTCTTTACCTCGCCGTTTCTCGAAAAATTCGAATGGCTTCAAGCACTATGGGACTGAACATCTGGGGTCGTCAGTCCCCTAGACTTAGAACTACTTGAACCTAACTAACCTAAGGACATCACACACATCCAAGCCCAAGGCAAGATTTGAACCTGCGTCCGTAGCAGCAGCGCGGTTCCGGACTGAAGCGCCTAGAACCGCTCGGTCACAGCAGCCAGCTCGCCGTTTCTACAAAGAACCTCATAATTGTGTGCCTAATTTGTCCGCCAAATTTTTAACATTCTTCTGTAGTACCATATTTCAAATGCGTCTCGTCTCTTCTCTTCTGTACCGGTTTTCCCACAGTCCATGTTTCACTACCATACAATGCTGCACTCGAAAAGTACATTCTCAGGAAGTTCTTCCTCGAATGAAGGCCTATGTTTGATACTATCAGACTTCTCGTGACCAGGGATGGCCTTTTTGCCAATGATTGTCCTCCTTGCTCTGTCCATCCTGGAATATTTTGCTGCCTAGATTGCAGAGTTCCTTAACTTCGTCTACTTCGTGATCCCCAGTTCTGATGTTATGTTTCTCCCTGTTCTCATTTCTGCTACTTCTCATTACTTTCGTCTTTATTTCACTTACTCTCAATCAATATTTTGCGCTCCTTAGACTGTTTATTCCATTCAGTACTTCCTGTAACTCTTCTTCATTTTTACTCAGGATAGCGATGTCACCAGCGAATCTTATCATTAATATCCTTTTACTCAGAATTTTAATTCCTCTCTTGAACGTTTCTTTTATTTCCATAATTGCTTCTTTATATACAGATTGAATAGTAGTGGTGGAAGAATACATCCTTCCCTTACATCCTTACCTTACATCCTTGGTCCTTGTGTATATTGTATATTACCACCTTTCCTTATAGCTTACTCCTATTTTTTCAGAATTTCGAACATCTTGCACCATTTTACATTGTCGAACACTTTTTCCAGGTCCACAAATCCTATGAATGTGTCCCGATTTTTATTCAGTCTTGTTTCCATTATCAACAGCTACGTCTGAACTGCTTCTGTGGCGCCTTTACCTTTCCTAAAGTCAAACTGGTCATTGAAAAAGCATTGTGTTGTTTTGTGTTTGGAAAAATCTCCATTATACTATCAACTCAACTTTACTGTGAGTGTACGGGATGATTTTGTCAATGATTATATGGTTGGGCTTTGTGGACATCCCAATGCACTTAACTATGTTCAGGAAGTACATTCAATATGTCCTCCTAGGGTCCTTATAATACGGGCGCATGTGTGATTTCAATACGATGGGGAGCAGAATACTTTCACTTGATGTTGAAAACCACATACACCGTTTGAGCAACTACATATTGGTCTGCGGGGTCCTATTTCATGACCTACCTGTTCACCAGACATGACGCTAGTGCCTTACTACTTCTGGAAGCTTGTGAAGACTCTAGTTTACAAGACTTGGTTGCATCCTCACATGGATCTTGTTGCTTCTTTCATTGCACCTGCAGGAGAAGAAAATTACACTCCTGCGATACCTGAATGTGTCAAGACAGTCGATAGTGCGTCGCTGTACCATGATGATGATGGTTGACATTTCGAGCAATATCTGTAAGAGTGAACGGCTTTAGCCAGTGACTTAGATAGCGAGGCTATTTACTCCCTGTTATTACTAACGGCAATACATACGTTTAGCATGTGGCGACACAGTGTTCAACAGGCCAGAGACACGGCTTCCTTCGTCACATCACGTCACGTTACATCGCATGGCGAACTCCCGTGGTCACCGGAGTGGGATAAAGCAGGCCCACAGTGACACCAAGTCAGTGTCATTTCTGTATACGTCCTTGCAACAGACGTCACGCGGAATTGGAGCGCGGCCTGGGGCAAGCCTCAGGCAGGCAACCCGCACAGCAGGCTGCACGCGCCACAGCCTTGTTGATGACATACGTTGCGCTTGGACTAGGTTTGATGTTTGACAATGGCTGTATTTATCATAGCAGTATGACGGATTTTGGCTTCATTCGCGAACTTGCAGTATTTCACAGTGTTCATTCTTTGTGCAACCACAACCAGGCAGAAGTTTGTGATGTGTTCTGAACTCTCCACCCGTACCACAGTTGTAACTAGTATTCAAATGACAGAAGCACCATTCCAACAGGAACAATTCTCCATTTGTTATCTGCTGTATCCGACATCGACAGGGCAGACTGAGCGCACCGAAACGACAGTCTCCGTTTTTCATCTAACATATCTTACATGTACTCTTCGTTTTGTGTTGTAGGTTTTTCTGATTGCATATTACATGCTTTTCCACTATTGTGAAGGTATTTTCACATGAAAAAAGGTAAATGGGGCAACAAACCGAAAAAATCATAGTTAAATTATTACTCCGTAGTCTTTGGATCCCTTATACCAAGCCGGCCGGTGTGGCCGTGCGGTTCTAGGCGCTTCAGTCTGGAACCACGTGACCGCTACGGTCGCAGGTTAGAATCCTGCCTCGGGCATGGATGTGTGTGATGTCCTTAGGTTAGTTAGCTTTAAGTAGTTCTAAGTTCTAGGGGACTGATGACCATAGATGTTAAGTCCCATAGTGCTCAGAGGCATTTGAACCTTATACCAAAATACTCAGAAAATTACACTAAAAAATTTATTGGAGTGTTTCGGGCTCACCTAAAAAGTTAGATAAATTATGTAACGTGGTAGTGCAATACCGGTAAGTCTGCTGAATAAACACACATTTCGAGCAATTTGCACCTGATGTTAAGACTTATATAGAATATAATGGAGATTATTGCTCAGAACCAACACATTCCGTCCACCGTAATATTCGCTGACGAAGCAAAGTTTACCAAGAATGAACTGCGGAATTTTAACAACACTTATGTACGTGTGGATGAAAATCCTTCTGCACTTTCGGAAACAAAGCAGCAAAAGCAGTCTAGCATTAATGTATGGACTGCGTAACTGGAGACAGGCGAAGCGGACCTTTCATTTTCCATGGAACACGTACTGGAAAATCATACAGTGATCATAGAATGAAGCCTTTCACGGCAGATGTTGTCATCACTTAAAACTTCCGGCCTGAGATGCCGTGATCCAACAGCGTGACAGTCGATTAATTTCAAATGACGAAGTTGGCAATATCAGAGAGCATAGCACAGCCGACGTCACGAGATTGACTGCGGCGCCCTCTGGATGGCTTATACGTATATACGGCGCTCACTCGTGCTCTCGTTGCAGTTCGCCGCTTGTCCTCGAGGATGCCTTCCGCAGTCGAAGGCGAAACGTCAGGGGAGAGTCTTATGTATGGACCACGGCATCTCAGCCCGGAAGTTTTAAGTGATAATCATACAGTGAATTTTTAGTAAAATAATTAAATGCTTTGCTGGAAGACGTTCCACTACACTTACACCTAAACATGTGGTAAATGGACGATGTGGTACCTTCTCATTTTTCTATGCCGTAAGGAACTGTTTCACATCAGCGTTTCCCAAATAAATGGATAGATTGGTCAGCAGCATCTTGATCTGTTCGTTCTCCTGATATCAATCTATAGGATTTCGATCTCTGGAGGTTTTTAAAGGACCTAGTGAACCCAAGACCTGCTGCAAATCTTAACTTTTTCTGTTATCGTGTTCAAGAAGGATTTCGCCGCTCGGGATTAGCCGAGCGGTCCATGGCGTTGCAGTCTGGACTGTGTGGCTGGTCCCGACGGAGGTTCGAGTCCTCCCTCGGGCATGGGTGTGTGTGTTTGCCCTTAGGATAATTTAGGTTAAGTAGTGTGTAAGCTTAGGGACTGATGACCTTAGCAGTTAAGTCCCATAAGATTTAACACACATTTGAACATTTTTGAACAAGAAGGATTTCAGCAAATACAGCGGACAACTGGAATATGGGAGTGAATACGACAGTCTACGATGCAGCATTTAGAAGCTTGTATTAGAGGTAATGGTAGAGATTAGGTGCATTTCATTTATACAACAGAAGACAACTTTAAAAAAAAATACCTGTAGAGCGCAACGAGAAATTTTGAGACAAAAAGGCAAAAGCGAAGCAAACACCTAACAGTTAAATGTTTCTGTAACTATGGAAACAAAACAAAATTCATTACGTTTATAGGAACTTCCTCGTTCTATAAGCCCTGTATTCATCGCCCAGAGGTTTTCCACAAATTACTTAACATCTTGTATGCCTACGTCGAATGGTGAGCTTGGTGACGCAGGGACGAATAGATTAATTTACAATGTTCCTCTTGCATTGTCTCCGAAATGATTAGGAGAGTATGTGAGGCTATGTACATAAACACCCAAGGGACGAAAGAAAGTATGGCCGTCGGCATTTCTTGGCCTTGTCTCAGGCAAACAAGCACCCCTCTCTCTCTCTCTCTCTCTCTCTCTCTCTCTCTCTCTCTCTCTCACACACACACACACACACAACACACACACACACACACACACACACACAACAAGCCTGCCTTAGATTCCGCTGTCCCGCACAAATCTCATTTCGCTGTTGGCCCCGGCGCCGGCAGAACTGAACCCGCATTACACAGAGCGCAGAGCAAAACCTCTGATGTACATTGTGGGCCCACGGCGGCGTCGCCTTGCACACGACAGCGATTTCGGAGCCAGCGGCCGGCCCGTTGGGTCTGAAGTACGACGTCCAGGGGCCATAAATCTCGCCGTAGCCTGCGTGCGGCCCGCAGGGGTTGTTTCGTCAGCTCTTGCGCCCGTCGCCACGTCAGCTCCCACACTGTGTGAAACTGCACGGCGCCAGCCACACCCGGTTTATGAAAACCGGAGACAGCGTAGTCACCGACCGCCACAAAACTCCCGTATGGGCGACATAGAAACAGATTTCTCTGGCTTTGAAAGTCAGCTGAAAGAGTCGAAATCAAATGGCAATGTCCAGGTAATGAAATGATCGTACGCAGTTATTGGCAAGGGGACTACGCCTTTGGTTGTTATACCACTTGGTGGGAGTCTTTCTATTTGAAGCCACTTTGGCGACTTGCGCGTGTTTGTGACGAGGATGAGATGAAATAATTAGGACAACACAAACACCCAGTCCCCGTGTGAAGAGGCAGTGACGCTCACCACCAGACCATGAGCTGCCGACTGAAGTCGAAATTGGCTCTGTCGATACTGGCATCGCTCTTAATGAATCGCTCGATACCATTTTTGTCGATATTCGCGTAGTTTCAGCTCTCGCTGGGATGCTACATATTAGTCTATGTATTCATTTCTCCTATTCCTTTATCCTAGTGGATAAATATATGAATAATCTATATGCTTTGCACACGAAAATATGTACCTTCTGAAAAATTAGTCATTCAGGAATATTTAATATTAGCTGAAAACGATACCAGATAAAAGTAACCATCAGTGTCACTAAAAAATATAATTTGCGATAATACATGAATTTCGATTTTTCAAATGTACAAAATTAATGTTACAGAATCAATTGATTTAACTAGCCGGCCGAAGTGGCCTCGCGGTTCTGGCGCTGCAGTCAGGAACCGCGAGACCGCTACGGTCGCAGGTTCGAATCCTGCCTCGGGCATGGATGTGTGTGATGTCCTTAGGTTAGTTAGGTTTAACTAGTTCTAAGTTCTAGGGGACTAATGACCTCAGCAGTTGAGTCCCATAGTGCTCAGAGCCAGAGCCAATTAATTTAACTTCTTTGAAAAACCGTGTTTCACACACGTGAATCTTTTATTGTTAGCTGTTACCATGTTAGCTCTCTGAAATAGTCTAATGGACTAGTAATGAGCAGTTTGCATTATTAATGAAAGAAGTTTGTAATAAAACATGTGAAATCTCAAGCAAAGTGTTTCATTCATTTCGTTACAAGGGCGCACCAAAGTCTGCTGTCACTGAATGGAATTTCAAATGGCTCTGAGCAGTATGAGACTTAACATCTGAAGTCATCAGTCCCCTAGAACGTAGAACTACTTAAACCGAAGTAACCTAAGGATATCACCCACATCCATGCTCGAGGCAGGATTCGAACCTGCGACCGTAGCGGTCACGTGGTTCCTGACTGAAGGGCCTAGAACCGCTCGGCCACAGCGGCAGGCTGAATGGAATTTTACTGCCCCAAACACTGACGCCGCAAAAAGGTATCTTTACTGCTACTGCTATAATTTCTACATTCTTGCAATAAATGTGGTATGCACATAATACACAATGCAGATAATATTCGTGATAAATAGCTGCTAATAACGTTTCAGCATTAGTGGTAACTTTAGACGAAGGAGTCCTATTTCTATTTTGCAGTGCGTAACCCCGACGTTTGTCTCATGCTTAGTTTCCATTTATGGAGAATTTCCCTCTCAACGGAAACACTCAAGTGACAGCAAAAGAGCGCAGGGGACTCATGTGTGTCAGCCTCTGTGGCCGGGCGGTTCTAGGCGCTTCAGTCTGGAACCACGAGACCGCTACGGTCGCAGGTTAGAATCCTGTCTCGGGCATGGATGTGTGTGATGTCCTTAGGTTAGTTAGGTGCAAGTAGTTGTAAGTTCTAGGGGACTGATGACCTCAGATGTTAAGTCCCATAGTGGTCAGAGCCATTTGAACCATTTGACTCATGTGTCTAAGAAGGATAAAAGACAGACCCACAACATTACAGATGAGTATCTTTACCTTGCGTTTGCTGCAGAATTTTTGAGATTGCAAGTATAATAAAGTTGGAATCTCATTTCTGTTTTTCAGATTACCCTTCGTCGTCTGTCCCATAGTTAGCTTGCATTTATCGTAAATCTCTCGCTCAATGGGAAGGTCCAACCGACTGAAAAGAAGCACATGTGACAACCGTACACAAAAAGATAAAAGAACGGGCCTAGAAAATTACAGACCAATATTTTTAAAATCTGTTTCCTGCAGGATTCTTGAGCGTTCGAATATAACAAATTTCCTTAAGAGAGAAAAGCTTCCAGCCACAAATGAACACCAATTTCGAAAGCATTGCTCGTGCGAACCTCAGCTTGCCATTCTTTCGCATCATATACTGTGAACCATCTACATCTACATCTACATTCATACTCCGCAAGCCACCTGACGGTGTGTGGCGGAGGGTACCTTGAGTACCTTCCTTCTATTCCAGTCTCGTATTGTTGTGGAAAGAAAGATTCTTGATATGCCTCAGTGTGGGCTCTAATCTCTCTGATTTTATCCCCATGGTCTCTTCGCGAGATATACGTAGGAGGAAGCAATATAATGCTTGACTCTTCGGTGAAGGTATGTTCTCGAAACTTCAACAAAAGCCCATACCGAGCTACTGAGCGTCTCTCCTGCAGAGTCCTCCACTGGAGTTTATCATCTCCGTAACGCTCTCGCGATTACTAAATGATCCTGTAACGAAGCGCGCTGCTCTCCGTTGGATCTTCTCTATCTCTTCTATCAAACCTATCTGGTACGGATCCCAAACTGCTGAGCAGTATTCAAGCAGTGGGCGAACAAGCGTACTGTAACCTACTTCCTTTGTTTTAGGATTGCATTTCCTTAGGATTCTTCCAATGAATCTCATTCTGGCATCTGCTTTACCAACGATCAACTTTATATGATCATTCCATTTTAAATCACTCCTAATGCGTACTCCCAGATAATTTATGGAATTAACTGCTTCCAGTTGTTGACCTGCTATTTTGTAGCTAAATGATAAGGGATCTATTACACTTGTCTACATTGAGATTCAATTGCCATTCCCTGCACCATGCGTCAATTCGCTGCAGATCCTCCTGCATTTCAGTACAATTTTCCATTGTTCCAACCTCTCGATACACCACAGCATCATCTGCAAAAAGCCTCAGTGAACTTCCGATGTCATTCACAAGGTAATTTATGTATACTGTGAATAGCAACGGTCCTATGACACTCCCCTGCGGCATACCTGAAATCAGTCTTACTTCGGAAGACTTCTCTCCATTGAGAATTACATACTGCGTTCTGTTATCTAGGAACTCTTCAATCCAATCACACAATTGGTCTGATAGTCCATATGCTCTTACTTTGTTCATTAAGCGACTGTGGGGAACTGTATCGAACGCCTTGCGGAAGTCAAGAAACACGGCATCTACCTGGGAACCCGTGTCTATGGCTCTCTGAGTCTCGTGGACGAATAGCGGGAGCTCGGTTTCACACGACCGTCCTTTCGAAACCCATGCTGATTCCTACAGAGTAGATTTCTAGTCTCCAGAAAAGTCATTATACTCGAACATAATACGTGTTCCAAAATTCTACAACTGATCGACGTTAGAGATATAGGGCTATAGTTCTGCACATCTGTTCGACGTCCCTTCTTGAAAACGGGGATGACCTGTGCCGTTTTCCAATCCTTTGGAACGCTACGCTCTTCTAGAGACCTGCGTACACCGCTTCAAGAAGAGGGGCAAGGGTGAAGGGCAACATGCAAGTTTCATATGCCTGGATATCCTGAAAGCATTTGATACGGTGGCGTACCGATAGAGCCCCGCTGTAGATTGTTAACGAAGGTCTGTGCACATGTAGTTAGTTCTCAGTTACGTGAGTTGTACAAAGACTTTTTAAATAACAGAACCAAGTTCGCTGCCTTGGAAGACGAGTGTTCATCGGAGTCAAAGGAATCGTCAGGAGTTCCCCAGAGGAATGTGTTAGGACCGCTTCTCTCTATACAGCCTACATAAATGATCTAACGTGTAAGATGAGCAACAGTCTGTGGCTGTTTACTGATGACTGTGATGTATGGGAAAAGTATCGTCTTTGAGAATGATGTGAGGGACTAAATTTCTATTTGAGGGGGTTCTAAGTGTGGAAAAATTTAAGTTAACGCAAATGAATACAACATCCTGTAATGTTTGAATACGGCATTAGCGCTTACCACAGTCGTGTCTCCCAGCACGGATATGTGCGTGTCAAGAGATAATGAGGCTGCGAGAGGCGGCTGTGGGCAGCCATCGTAAGGGGAGCGACGACCGAGATTTGCGCATCACGTGGAGCCACCCAGTGGCTACAACTTGCCGTTCGGATGGGAAAAATCGACTGGTTTACCGATACTGCTATTTTAGATCTGAGTAACGGAGGTTTTTCGGTATTTGTTTGGTCTTGATTAAAACAGGTGTTTTCCTCTGACAACCGACTAAAATTACCGACTAAAATTACCGACTAAAAATTACCTACTAAAAATTACTCATAGTAGCAGTGCTGAAACTGTGTTTTTAAATAAACGTTTCTTAAAAAGGAGTAAATTTTATTCGTATAATTTGCATTGATTTGAAATATTGTGTTATTATAGGGAATGGGGAAAGTAATCAGTGCTACTTTAATAACAATGCCGATAAGAACGAGCAACAAACACAAGACATAAAAATTGGTAGAGTATTACTGAGACAGTAACGCACTTGTGCTGTGTGTCGTGGCTTACAGTACGCATCTACGTGCAATAGACAAGACTTACCCCGACCTGGTCTATACTGTAGTTTCTCGCTGTCTTCGCTGGGAGTATGTAGTCTGATGTAGTAATGAAATGCGTCGCATCATTTGCTTTGAAAGACTACAGAGTTGTCCGCCACTCCTATGAAATAATAAAAGAGGAAGGAAATAATAGCAACGATAATAAATAAAAATCCTAACAACAATTCGTTCATAGTATTGAGTAAAAATAGAAAGTATCTGATCTGCTGCCCCTGTCTACACAACATGCCTATATCTGTTGTAGCCCTTGAAAACGGTCAAATTAACACGAAAATCTCAGTTTTCAAGCATTATCACTGACTATTCGTAATGCACAAATAGCAGTATGATCCCCTATTACAACATGATGTTTGAGCAGAGTTTCAAAAAACATGGAATCAATACGATAATGACGCAGATTTTTTGTGGTATTCAACCACTTCTGGTTTTTTCAGAAAATCAGCGACTGGTGGACACAGTAAGTTTTCTTTTATTTGCCTATTTAACTGACTGTTTTGATTCTATCTATGTTGAAACTCAGAGTGTCCAATTTTTTCAATCTTTGTTCGATTTCTACTTTTATAATACGAATGAAAAACCGGAAATCGGTTATTTCAGAAATAGATTATTTTGAGCGATTTTAACATCCAAGTTAAATTGGCATAAGAAACACCGATATAACAGAAAAGCGATTGTTTCAGCGATAACCTGCATTCTTGGTTTGCCTCTGAGCCTATGGCTCCGGCTCGCCGCGTGACTCATTGCTTGCTGTACTTTGTAACTGTTCTTCTCGCAGCATTGCACTGCCAGGTTGACTCAGTTTCTTTTCTGGTCTCGAGTAGTTACTCATTTGCAGCTGTTGTATTTATGTGCAGACTCTGCTACGTTCCGGGCTTGTTAGTGCTTCTTTCACTTCGTGAACTCAGTATATCGCGGCCTATAGGAATGGTGTTTCGCTGACAAGAAATGTCAGGTGCATCCAAACCCACTGTGGACATCTGTGTATGTTTCTTTTAGCCATGCTCCAGCAGCTGCTGCTCTCTTGTGAGCAGTCTGTGAACCACATAGTAAAATATAATCTCTGGTGTTGTCTCTCTGTGGGAAGCCATTACTCATTGACTTTATTGCTATTATAGTCACTTTGTGGGTTTTGTCTATGAATGTTTTATGTGGTTTCCTTCTTTTGGAAACATTAGACGATCTTTCAGTGGAATTTTCAGCAATTTCATTCAATTCATATTTGTGTTATGTGTCAGGTAAGATTAATGTACACATTTGTGTACAACAGGTCCTTAATGGTGTAAAATAGGAAAAATAACCCAAAATGTGTCTCAGCTGTATTTGCATAGCTATGGTAGTTATGTGTGGTACTTTTTCCATTAATTTCGGTACCAGCAGCAAGTAGGAGAATAAGTGACCTGTACATATGATTTTATTTTATATTGCTGGCTTTTGACTTACAAATATGGATAAGGAATATCTTTATGTGGAGAAAGATTGAGACTTGATTATGGACATAATTAAAAATGGCGGCGTTTCTGACATTAGTTTGAGTGGAGATGAGGATGACAGTGTACCACTTATTGAAAGGCAAGCTCCACAAATAGTAAAACGTGTTGGAGCAAATAAAGTGGGCGTGAATGATGTGTGTAGAGACACCACATCTGAAGATGATGGAGAGGTGGTGGATGCTGAAATGAACTTTTTATGCAATGAAAACAACCCAGAATTGCATAACCTGTGTGACAACATAATGATGACACCTAAAGAATCCATAAAATGGAAATGAAAGCCTCTAAGTACCATTGCAGAAACATACAAATCTCCAAATTATGAAGAATCTCTCTTGTGTTCTCCAATGCAGTACTAAAAAAGATATATACCAGATGATTTGATCACTAGCATGGCAGCACTCACTCATATTTATGCATTACAACGAGGCAAATCCTCATTCAAGCAGATAACTCCTCAAGCACTAGAGATGCTATTTGGTTTGCATATATTGACTGGCACCTTGAAATTTCCCAGATTATGAATGCATTGGGATACAAGCCTGAAGGTAAATGTGTTTTGGGAAAACATGTCAAGAGACAGATTTTTAGAATTATAAACAAATTTACTCTTGATGAACAATCTGGAAAAGCCACCTGAAAATAATGATAAATTTTACAAAGTCAGGCCAATTTACTCAGCCATTTGAAAACGCTGCAGTCAACTTCCTATAGAAGAGAATGTTAGTGTCAGTGAAGGAATTATTCCTTTCACTGGGAAGTTTTCTGCTTAGCAGTACGTCAAGCAGAAACCAAGTCTATGGGGAATCCAAGTCTTCATGTGAAAAGAGTGGAATAGTGCATGAGTTTCTTTTGTATCAAGGTGCTACAACTGAACTAAATATCGCATACTATAAAAATTTGTGTTAGGTCCTGCTGCTGGATAAGAATTTTCTGTTCCACTCTGAAAAAGTAAAGGTCATAAATTATACTTTGACAACTTCTTTTCACCTTATCACTTGTTTTAAGTTCTGAAATCTCAAGGCATCAGTGCAGCAGGTACTGTCCGTCAAAACAGATTTGGAAAGAACTTGCCTTTTTTAGATGATAAAACAATAATGAAACAAACCAGAGGTTACTGAGAATAATCACTAGTGCTGATGACATTACCATGTGTAAGTGTTTAGACTATAGGACAGTTGTATTGTGTTCAAAGTTTGTTGGTATAGGCTCAGTGGATGAAGTTGAGTGTTGGGACAAAAAACACCATAAATGGGTGAAAGTAGAAAGACCTGAAATATTGAGAAGATATAATCATGCAATGGATCACGTGGAACTATTTGATCAATTGATAAGCTACTACAGAGTTTTCATCAGATCTCAAAAATGGCCTTTCCGTATGATTTTTCAAGCTGTCGACTTTGCCAGCGTGCAGAGTTGGTTGGCGTACAGATGAGATGCAGACAACCTTTCTATCCCAAAGAAGAAGCAAATGGACCTTCTTTCCTTTCGTATCAGGGTAGCAGATGGATTGATACTGTGCCAGAAGAAAGTGACTGAAAAGAAGAGGGGGCGTCTGTTTATGAAGGACTGGCTTCAGACATGAGAGTCATACCAAGAAAAAGAGGATAATTATGACCAGCTACAGAGATACAGTTTGATTCCATTGACCATTTGCCTTTGCATGATGTAGGAGCTCCAAGTCACGGCAAATTTCCAAAATGTACAGGGTGTTCTAGAATTCAGTGCAGAAAATGTAAAGTACACTTATTTCTCCAAAAGGACAGAATTTTTTTTTTTTGCTGCTTCATACAAAACCTTATAATCAGTGTTTTGATCATTGTAGTTTAAATAATAACTGTAATTTGGAATTATTTTTATTGTTTCTTCTGTTTTAAAGTGAAATAAAGAGTGGCATACTTGATCCACAGTGTTAACCTCCGTAATGTATGACATGAAGCTCGAGACTTGATGAACACAATTGTGTACATTAAATATCTAGAAAACTAGAGATCATATGAAATTTTTTCTTAGAAAAATGTTGTCAGGAGACTCACCTGAATGTAAAAATGTCATATATTTTTTTAATAAGTAAATAAAAAATCAGGTCTGAAAGGGTTAAAGTAAAAGCACATTTAATCTAGAATGTTAGCAAATGACATCTACTTAACGTAGGCTTGATGAGCACGTAGGTGCGAAACTGATCATGTATCAAAGCTAACAATTACTATTTGTTGTGCAAACTATCATTGAAGTAACAAAGTCTGTAATGGCTAGCCCCCTATGAAGTAGAAGCTAAGTGGCATGATCGTCTGCTCCTGATCAACTGGGCAGAAAGCAGAGCGGCGCTCGTTGAGCTCCATAGCGTCGGCCAGAGGGCGCTGTGGTCGGCGTAGTTAGTCCGCTCTCGTAGTACCAACCTACGAGCGTGAACCTACTCTGTAGCATCGGAACTGTCGATACCACAACTACCATAGACAAAAATCAGCATCACATCTATAAGTCTGGAATGCGACGTCCCTTCTCCCTTTTCTGCATTCGATTAGTGTGTTTGTTAGAATGAATAATGAAACAATTCTTGAAAAATTGTGAAAGCCACCAATAATTCCTTCTCAGGAAATAAAGCTAACTATGCTCAGTGAGGATAGACCTCATTACAAAATACTCTCTTTCTGCATCTCTCCTGATCATAGTGATAATTGCTTCACCCAATCCCTGTAACCCAATTTTGAATCGACCAAGTTAAGATGCGTACACTATAGTTATTGTTTGTATATCACTTTACGCTGGACTGCTAGAAACTAAAACACTTCAGGTGGCCAAAGCTTTTCATCTGATCACTGTCACTAATAACAATAACAATAATAATAATAATAATATTTTTCTGGAAGCCATTATGTAGTTATTGTTGTGTTGTGCTGCAGTCAAATCCTTGCAAAATGAGTAATGAAGCAATTTCTGACACAGTGTACGAAATATGTGCAACGTCTAGAAGAGAAATTTAGCTCTTGTTATATGTATGGCATAGATGCAGGGTACAAAGCACAAAGTACGCCAGTACTGGATGCATAATTTGAGGAAGATATAGTTGATACATTCGTTTCACGAGCTATGAACTCCACTCATCGATGTCATTCATTTCTGCCAGTGTTTGATTAAATTAATTATTGAAACTTATGTAATCAATATTAGCCTTTCATTATTAATTATCGTTATCATTATAATGATATAAAGATAGTTTGATGACTGAGACAAAATCAAATTCGTTTGGTTTCTGCAAATTAAAAAAGTTTTTACCCCTCAGTTGGTGATTACCACCAGCTTCGCTCCTTTCAGTGTCGTAGTGATTGTCGCACACCAACGCTCTGAAGCCCTTGCATTCAATAAAAAATGAAACTTAGAACATTATAATTTAGTAGGCAGGTTACTGAAATAATTTATAAATATATTTTATAATTCCAAGTACGTTGCTACGTTTGATTGCTTTTATTTTACGATAAGCATACGTCTGCTGTTCTGCCATTACCAGGTTATCTGTAAGTCCTGTATGCTCGTATAGCATGCATTTGTCCTCTAGCTATTCCCATTTAGCCATTTTACATTTGCCATCAATCTCATTTTTAGATGTCTGTTTTCTCTTTCGTCTATTACATTTTTATATTTTCTTATTTTATCGATTGAATTCAACATCTGTTGTGTTAACCGAAGAACTGTGTTGGGCATTATTTTTTTGCCTGTTTCATACTCTGCTCCCTACACTGTTCCACCTCTCAAGGCTACCCACTTGTCTTCTGTTGTGTTGCATCCCTCTGTTTGTCACACGTTGCAAAATGCTTTCTTTGAAACTGCCTCTATCTATCCAGGTCACATATCCTTAACTGCTTACCTATCTTCAGTTGTAATCTGAAGTTCATTAAAAATAAATTATGGTAAAGTCTACATCTGTCCTTTGAAATATTTTACAGTTTAAAATATGGTGTATAAATCTGTGTGATACTATTATATCTATTATACAACGAGTCTGAAACCTTCCGGTGTTCCCAGGAGTCATGACCAATTACTGGCAGTGATTGAATTAAGCTGTTCGCAAAATTCTACATGCCATTTTTCTTTTCCCACCTGCTGAATTCCAGTCCTGAATCGCAATTTAGTTCTCTCTTAACTATCTGAATAAGTTCTTTTATCTCATCACGCTTTCTCCCATCTCTTGATTGTCTGCGAAGCTAGTATGTGTGTGTGTGTGTGTGTGTGTGTGTGTGTGTGTGTGTGTGTGTGTGTAGGAGGGGGAGGGAGGAGAATGCGAAATATTGACACATTTTGCTGCCTTATTCTGTCAACAGTGTTTTAATATTTTTCTCCGTTCTGTACTTCCAAATTCTGGGCAAGAATGGTGGGATATCACGCAAAATTTTCAAGAGAGACTGGGCTGCCTGGAATGTTCGATTACAGCCATTAGTTCCACTGTACTGAAAACATGCCGACTGACTTAATTGTGAATGTTTCTCTCTCAGACTTCCTCTCTCTCTCCCTCCCTCCCAAGCAGAACAGATGAGAGCAGCTCAATACGAACGACGAAATTTTTATTTAGTTCAGGACTGTGTTCGTTGTTTGGAGAACATACTTATCTATGAGGGGCTGTATACATACGTTTACTTTCAGCCTGTCTTTACAGTTAGGGGATTGGACAGTTTTCCTAAACAAATTTCATACGTTTGGACTACGTAATGACCAGCCAAAAGGAAAATATAAAAGTATACGAGACAATGAATGTCTTAAAAACAGTAAACTGAATATCCATTTATGAACGCAGATAACTTCAAATCTCAATGTTGTCAATGTTAAAAGTGTCTTGTGAGTTTCAGTTGAGGAAGCGTGGGAATCCATTAATTTCATATTTTTTGCAACTATTCAGTACCGGACTTCCGGTAAAATGACCTTAGTTCGCTGTCAGGCGACTCGCTGCAAGTTTATAAGTGCGTCATCTCCCTTTCTTATGTGCTAATAGTTCGTTTTCCACCTTTGTTATCGTTAGTTAACAATAACTGGTTTCACCAAGTTGTGCTTCTGATTACAACTTCTGGCGTGTATTGCGCTCTTTGAATTGTGTTGTAACTATGTTGCTCGTAATACGATTCAGTTCTGCTTACGTCCGAATATTTGATGGGGTAAATGTTTCCATATTTCCATATTTGGTTTTGTGTCGTCCAACAGAAGCTGGTTTCGTGACGTGGTGGTCTGTGGTCTTTTGTGTAATTGTTAGTGCTTACTAATCTGTGCGTGAACTGCACTATTTAAACGCAGTTGTAGTATATTGCTTTTATTGTTCTTTATTTTTGTTGCATTTGATGAGGAACTCTGTGGTAGCAGGTTTTGGCAGTATTGGTACCCAACTTTACTACATCTCGTTACGGAATGAGTAAATAATTCTGCCTTGAATGGTGTTGGGTGGTAAGTTCCTATGGGACCAAACTGCTGAGGTCATCTGCCCTAGGCTTCCCCACTACTTAATCTAACTTAAACTAACCTACGCCAAGGACAACACACACACACACACACACACACACACACACACACACACACACACACACACACATATATATATATATATATATATGCGCGAGCGAGCGCGCGACTGACTTAACTGTGAATGTTTCTCTCTCAGACTTCCTCTCTCTCTCCCTCCCTCCCAAGCAGAACAGATGAGAGCAGTTCAGTATGAACGACGAAATTTTTATCTAGTTCAGGACTGTGTTCGTTGTTTGGCCCGAGAGGAGACTCACACCTCCGACCGGGGGGAGCCGCGCGAACCGTGGTCAAGGCGCCTTCGATCGCACGGCTACACAACGCGGCCAGTGGTGTTGCATCTTGCCACTAAGTGCTATGCATTTAACACTGTACTGCATAGTACGGATGTAGATGACTATGTGTAGTTTTGGTGACTAGAGCATTCTTGCTTACGAATGTTAAAAATGCGACAGTAGTTACGGAAATGTTTCACATGCTGTTAACATATACTGTAAACAGTACATTTTAGTAGAAGACAATGAAAATTTCGGTGGCAGCTATTAAATGCGACAGTGCGAAAAACCGATGGGAACAAAAGTAAAGTAGAATACCAGCAATATACTTATAATTCGCGTGAATCGGCAGTTCATACAAGGATTCGTTAGCAATAACAGACAGACATGAGACGACAGAATACTATGCGTCGAAACAGGCTTCTGTTTCATATGAAACAAAAACAAAAATTAAATCATTTGTCCTACTTAACGTTACGGATGAGAGCAAGAATTAAGCATAATACAAGCCACATATTTACAACGCAATTCGAGAACGCAGTACACGCAAAAAAGATGGTAATAAGGAACATAGTTTCCACTTGATAACATCCATGTCGTAGAAATTACAATACTAGGTTTTACAAACAATTACACTTTGCCGCCAGACTACCAGACACACCCATAAACTGTAGATGGAAAGTATTATCATCGATTACTGGAATTTCGCAAAGCAAGAAAACAAATTAACGCGCCATATTTTTCCAAATTCGAAGTTCACTGCCAGGCCGCTACTTTCCACTTGATAACAGCCATACCGTAGAAATTACAATACTAGGTTTTACAAATAATTACACTTTGCCGCCAGACTACCAGACCTACCCGTAAACTGTAGATGGAAAGTAATATCATCTATTACTGGTATTTCGCAAAGCAAGAAAACAAATTATAGCGCCATATTTTTCCGAATTCGAAGTTCACTGCCAGGCCGCTATGAGCGCTGCTGTCGGTCGCTTTTTCCGTATCGTAACATGGTCTTTGCAGTTCTGATATTTTGCAGTTCTGCGGTTACGGCACTACTACGGCGTGGCAAAACCTTGTGTTCTGTGTTTATTTAGTGTGAGGCGGATTAAGTGCAATAAAGTTAGATTATTCAGTTTTATACTTTCCTGTAATTGTGGTTCATGGATAAAGGCAATTTAAGTAAACAGAGGTATCCCTGTACGTCAATAAAACGTAATGTTATCAACTGATACAGGTTCCGTACAAATTAGTTTCGTTGGTATTGTCGGTCGCCACTTTGGCATTTACAGGGAGAGTTTTTTGTTGACTAACATTAAGCCACGAGACGAAAGAAATTAAGTGGCCATGGATTTAATGAAATAAATTATTTGTTTATCTTAGCTTGAATACAGAATACAGAGATGCTTTGAAACTGTTTATCAGTGACAATTACTTCTTAAGTATTGCTTGAACCAATAAAAATAAATTTTTACCAAATTAATTACGGAAACACTAAGTATTTTATTTTGATACACTGTAGCTTTATTCCTACAACCTACAGATTTTATTTCCTCAAAAAAACAAAAAAAAGAAAAGGTATGCAAGCCTAAGTATATGCAAAGGTTAGGGTCACCGCTGCTGCACATGGCTCTCCTGAAACAGGAGGGTGTCTGGTCACGGTGACCATATACATCGCTCCCACGTATGCGTTGCTTAAACTGTCTTAAATGCTTTCTTAACACGTACGTTCACGTCACATGACGAGTTGTGTTTAAAATGTCTTTATTTTAACAATTTGCTTAAGTTTCCGGGCCGTCCGCTGTGACCGAGCGGTTCTAGGAGCTCCAGTCCGGAACCGCGCTGCCGCTACGGTCGCAGGTTAGAATCCTGCCTCGGGCATGGATGTGTGTGGTGTCCTTAAGTTAGTTAGCTTTAAGTAGTCTACGGGACTGATGACCTCAGATGTTAAGTCCCGTCGTGCCTAGAGCCATTTGGACCATTTTTTTAAGTTTCCGATAAAACTTAGGACTGTTTCAAGCTATGTCACGACGGAAATGATTACCTTTTCGAAGCTGGTGTTCAGTCATGGAGAAGTTTTACATGACGTCGTGGTCTCAATTGACTGAAAAAATTATTTATTCATAAAATGCACCATCGAAATTTGCCGTGTAACCATTATTAAGTATGGCACTTCGAAACTTGTACATCAGCAAAAATAAAACCTTTAAAAATATTTGGCGTGTATGTATGTCACCATCAAGTCCATACGCCGAGTACTTAACGGCAAGACCGTCTCATTAAGCAAGCATACGACTATATCCATACAAATTACGAGGGTTATTCCAAAAGTAAGGTTCGATTGATTGCCAAATTGAAACCACAGTGAACATCAGAAATGTTTTACTTGTAACAATTAGCTACACCTTTCAGCTACTTCTCTACGTAGTCGCCGTTCTGACTTAGACTTTTGTCATAGCGTTGTACCAACTTTTCAATAGCCTCATCATAGAAGGCAGCCGCCAGTGCTTTCCGCCAATTCTCCACGCTGGCCTACACCTCGTTGTCTGTGTCAAAATGTTGTCTTCAAAGACAGCAGTTCATGTGACCAGAGATGAAACTCAGGGGGAGACAATTGCGGACTGTATTGTGGGTAATCTAACATTTCCATTTGAAAACGATGCAGGAGCATCTTCATTGCCCCTGCAGAATGCGGCTGAGAATTGTCGTGAAGACGAAACAGCACGACAGTTATGTAATGTTGGCTGCATAGCTTCAGGCGAAGTTTCTCACCAGGCCCTCGTACTTGGCGGCAGACACTATTTTCTAGACATCTTTACGCACTCACTGCGAGCTCAGAAATGAGAAGAGCGACGTGATGCTAACTGGGGTTATACTAGAGACACTACCCAACACATCTGTGCAAAGCTTTATCGGATTTTCATAGTCGTTTCCATGTCGCGACCGATCGGACCTTACTTTTGGAATAACCCTCGTATAAAATGTCTGTCTGTCTGTCTGTATGTATGTATATTGTACTTCTCCTGCTAAACCACTGGACCGATTTCAACGTAAGTTTGTAGAAGTATCATTTACTGTTCGGAAAGAACCACTGTGGGTGAGTACGCGGGTGCTTTAGTTATCCAGTATTTTCTGAAATAGAGATACAAATACTCAGTACATATCAGAGCATTTGAGACTTGCAATGAACTTCACATACAATTTAGAACCTTTACGAAACTTTTTCTCGCTGATTCCCACAAAATGATGAATGCGAAAAACGTTCGTCGCTTACTGCATTTCTGCTGTTAATGCCATACAACTGCTACATGAAGCATGATGTCTTAATTTATTACTTGTTTACTATTAACTTTATTCGTGATACCTTTTGCAGACAGTATTCACATATAGCACTGAATGTACCAGGAAAATTACATTATTATTCGAAACTTGGATTAGAAGATATGGTGTCATAAATGCTAAGATGCGTTAAAAAGTACCGCCTCATGCAGGACGTTTGAATTTATTAGCTTACTTCGTTGCTACTAGACCTATTCGTAACACTTTTCGCAGACAATATCCACATCAGCCGCTGAATCTGCCTAAAAAAATATGCCGTTATACGACATATAGTTAGAGAGATATTACGTCAAATACTGAGATGCGAGAAAATACTGTCGCATCGTGTACGGCGTTTGAATTTATTACTTCTTTGCAGTATTTTCAATATAAATCGCAGACTGTATCCACATATGCTGCTGATTGTGAGTACAAAAATATATCATTGTACGACACACAGATCAGGAAATATGACGTCAAATACTGATATGCGTAAAAAACTGCCACAACATGCATAGCGTTTTATTTTCATACTTGTTAGTTACTAACTCTATTCGCAATATATTTCGCAGACAGCATCCGCATATGCCGCTGAAAGTACCTAAAGAAATATATATCTTTTACGGTACATAGTTCAATAGATATGATGTCATGATGCGTGAAAAACTGCCGCATTACGCATAACATTTTAATTTATTACTTCTTTGCTGGTTCCTCTTTTCACAACACATTTCGCAGATAGTAGACAAATATAGCAATGGATGTATCTGTAAAATTATAACATTGTACAGCTCTTACTTCGGCATATACAATATCATAAGGTTAAGCTGTCTGAAAAAGAAACTGCTGGGCTAAATTCGCTACACACACACACACACACACACACACATATATATATATATATATATACATATATATATACATATATATATATATACATATATATATACATATATATATGTATATGTATATATATATATATGTATATATATATATATGTATATACCCGTGAAATATGTTAAATATGCAAGCAAACCCACCAGTAAAAAGCTGATTTAAACCCATGGAAGGATTTCAATTTGGTACACATATTAGTTAGAATCTAGAAATAAATACTGTAGGGGTAAGAACCACCAATCTATTGGGGTGAGTGTGATAACGTGAACAGAGAAAGGAGGACGAAG
This sequence comes from Schistocerca serialis cubense, assembly GCF_023864345.2. Classification (NCBI taxonomy): domain Eukaryota; kingdom Metazoa; phylum Arthropoda; class Insecta; order Orthoptera; family Acrididae; genus Schistocerca; species Schistocerca serialis. Next base: position 282,538,607 of record NC_064645.1, on the reverse strand, counting down.
AGATGAAAAGAAGATATGTGCAAACTGAAGGAGGAGGAGACAGAGGGAGAAGGAGATGAAGAGACAGAAGGAGAGAAGGAAATGGACAGACAAAGGGAAGATGAGGAGACAGAGAGGGGAGAGGAGGATATGGACACAGAGAGGGGAGAGGAGGAGATGGACGCTGAAAGGAAAGAGGAGGAGTTGTGCTGGGAGAGGGGGAGGAAGAGAGAGACAGGAAGGGGAGGAAGAGATGAGCAGAGAGAAGGGGAGGAGAAGATCAGCAGAGAGAGAGGGAGGACGAAATGAGCAGAGGGTGAAGGGGCAGATCGAGAGATTGACAAGGAGAAAATTAACATAGAGATGGGGGGGGGGGGGGGGGAGAGGAATGGACAGAAAGAAGGGCAGAGATTGGGAGGTGGAAGAGATTGAGAGGGAGTGGAGATGTACAGAGACAAGGAAGTGTGGAGATGGTGGACAGGGACAGGGGGTATGAATAGAAAGAGGAGGCAGGAGAGTTGGTTAAGGAGAGAGGAAATGTGTAGAGAGAGTGGGCAGGATGAGGTGGATAAAGGGAGGAGGAGGACAGAGAGGGGGGCAAGAAGAGATGGATAGAGAGAGGAGGGAGAAGGAGACAGACTACTGGAAGACTGGAATAAATAAATTCTCGGGACGACGCCGGGTTTCTCAGCTTGTACATGATAAAAATAGCGTAAATTATATCTACTGTTAGAGTTGCTGTCATATTTCGATCTTTTGGCAATAACAATGAAAGGGGGTTTTATTACTGCGGTCTACTATTTTATCTTTACAATTCTCGCAGTCTTGGCGGTTATGCACTGCGGGGGACTCAAAGCAGACTGCAATGGACGCACGGACTGACTGAAATGAGACTTTTGGCCCTACGCGTCTCTCGTAGATCTGATTGACAAAAAGGAATAAATGCATGAAACGGATACGCTTAGAGCCAGTACGACCGAGCAGTGAAGAATTACACGTAGTGTGCATTTTCTTTGATAACTGACTGATATCGGTTAGATAGCCTGTGATGGAGAGCGATATGAAGTAAACTAACATTATCACTAATTCAATTCCCTAACCATTCATAACAGAAATCTAACGTTATTTGCCATGCTTGTCAAACGTAAATTACCTACTGTGGTCCTTACGTTTTAACAAGGGCACAAATTTTTTGGCTGTGAGAATTCTGCGCGGTATAGCCTCATCTTACAAAGGGGACTATGATTTGGTTTGTGACAGGAGTGCGGACACGCAAATAACCACGAAATCGGCTCAGACAGAAACCAGGAAGACAAGCGATCGCAACACCAATTCTAACAGAATTCAATAAAGCCACGAATAAACTATTTCATACAAGAAGAGTGGGCATTCCACAAACTGGCAACCCGGGGCTAGCATTGACTACGCAGATTTCCACCGTAATGATAGCGACCCATGGCCAAGAGGCGCTTGATCCCATGTTATTATGAGTACAAGCTAATTCGGTACTATTTTCAAAAATCGGAGAGCTTCGCAATCCTACGTTTGATAAATTTCGAGGAAAGAGCACAAGACTTGCCACTGACTTTGTGATATGACCACGCAGGTGATTCATAATTAACAAAAGTCCTACGAGATCGAGCTGAAACTTAACACGGAATGATTAAGTTGCTGCAACCGCGCCACTCAACGTTCTAGCAGGAACGTGTAAACTCACCGGCGGCTGGACATGATTGTCTTTGCGCCAAAAAGTCAATAGCGTCCTTCGTACGCTGAGTCCAGGGCAAAAATGTTACGGTGGGACGGCCCTGGACGATCCACAACGCGCACTACAAAATGTGATTTGCTAAGCCAATAAGAGGGACTGAAAAAACGCGGACGGCCCCAGCGCTTTAAAAACAGAGGAGAGTTTCAGTGTTCTCAAAGGTTCCTCGCGTGATCTCTCCAGCTCCAATAGGAAGACCTGATGTTAGAAACGGCGGGAAAGAGCGTTGCGGACTTTGTGGCTTGCTCTCGCCTGCCAAGTTTGAAAAGACCAATTTCCCTTGCCTTCAGTGAGGTAGAGAAAGGAAGGCATCACCTCAAACTCGACGCAGAGACGCCATGTTAACGTTTTCATGCAAGAGGCTACACAAGGAATTGAGCTGTGAAACAGAACGACGCCGCTTCTCTTAGTAAATACATGAGCAAATTAAATAAAATAAGTTGTCCATTACAAACCTTTCCCCAGGCATCGGTGTGTGTCAGAACAATGTGGATTGTATGAAAATTAAATATAAATCCGCAACAGCTCAAAAATGAGATTATGAAAAATGGACAAACATAACATCAGCCTTTCAATAGTGTGTATAACTACCTTTATTTCTGTCATATATGTAGTCTCGTCCTCGCTTAACGTAGACACAGTATTTCTGTTAAGCAGCCCATGGACCTGACGATGACATAATGTACATATCCGGGATTTTCAGTGTTTGATTTATACGTGACAGACATTTTACAGATTTGACACGTGCTGAAGCGCAATTTATATTATACATTATAATGGTCACACAGTCGACACTGTAATCGTGATTTTTATGACTAAATAGCTTTCAAAAGTCAGAGGTGATCATGATTTAAGAAATCATGAATCATCATAGAAAACAGGTAGCTATGCCACTGCACCGTCAGATGTATACAGCTTAATTCACAGTGTCCACTAACACAAATTATCCGAAGTAACTTTGATGAGTATGAGAAGGCAGTAAATAAATTTCTGCACCCTTCCTGATAACAATTCAGCAAGTAAAATAGAGAAGAACCACAGAAAGCAACACAGTTTTATTACTGAAGTGATTAATCTCGTGGAACTAGGCAAACAGTAGGAGACATGTTGAAAGAAATTAAAACCCTCACTAATGCAGTTTGACACTATCTGATGAATAGTGTCCGGACATCCAAATGTGGAAATGACTGTTAGGAAAGACGGACCAGCCAATAAAAAAGGATGTGAGGAGTGCTTCCTGGTGAAAATGATAGAGAGTCTGGTTCTGAAGGAACTTCAGGAATTCTTAAAGGACAATAACGTTCTCATACAACAACACTTTGTCTTTAGGAGCGCATACAGCACAGCACACCGAGACATGCTACTAACAGAACAGATATGTCTTGGTCGTAGTATCAAACACAGCACATCAGCCGTATTCCTGCATACTGAGAAAACGTTCGATTGAGTACGGTTTAAGGACCTCATATAGATGTTGTTAGATCCGGGATTCATCTACAAAATAAAGGTGTCATCTAGCAGATCAAGGCTAACCTAAATGGATCATCGATATCTGGGCATTTTTTCTGAGGAATAAATCCTTCTGTGTACGAGTTCCTAGTGCAAATAGTAGCCCCAGACAAATAGAAGCTGGACCACCGCTAGGGTAAGTAATGGGTCCAGTTCTATATTCCCAGTTCTATTTTCCTAATAACCAGGATATCATCTTTCCTGTTTGCAGATAATACCCTCTGCAAAAGCAGTAAGAATCTCCCGTTCATCCCAAGGAAGCTACTGGATCATCCACAACTGATTTATGGCGGGGCTAACTGACGGAAAATCACCATAAAAACACTTGTGTGCAAACCGACAGGGCGCTCGATTCCTCCACCAGAGTGGCTGACAGCTCATGGACAGTCGTTGGGGCATGTGGACGCTCCACAGTGCGTCTCCCCATTGCATCCCAGTTCTGCTCGAAAGGATTTAAGTCGAGGGAACGGATAGACCTGTCCATTAGCTAAATATGGTCTCATTCCAAGAGCTCCTCCACCTGGGATCTTCGATGCGCTAGCGCTTTGTCGTCCAAAACTAAAGTCAGAGTCAAATCCACCTGTTGTGGATTTGCAAGACAGCCAACCCACTATGAGAGAAAGCCGAAAGGCACGCGTTTTAGCTCACGCAAACTGGCGTGAGGTATGGAACAGGTCAAGGAAATGAGACTAACAAAAAACGTAGGTAGCTGCTGGAATACTTAACTTTAATCCATAATTGGTGAACATCGCTCTTGACGGTACATGTTTTACAGCATCAATAGTAACTGGTAATGGCACCTTGCTAGGTCGTAGCAAATGACGTAGCTGAAGGCTATACTAACTATCGTCTCGGCAAATGAGAGCGTATTTTGTCAGTGAACCATCGCTAGCAAAGTCGGCTGTACAACTGGGGCGAGTGCTAGGAAGTCTCTAGACCTGCCGTGTGGCGGCGCTCGGTCTGCAATCACTGATAGAGGCGACACGCGGGTCCGACGTATACTAACGGACCGCGGCCGATTTAAAGGCTACCACCTAGCAAGTGTGGTGTCTGGCGGTGACACCACACCACCCCTGAAAATACGCAGTGGGGAAGTAATACAGTGCCACAATAACTGTGACAGGTGGATGTACCGTGTTCGAAGATCTGGAGGTCAGTATGTCCATGCAAAATTATGCCCCCCCCCCCCCCCCCCACAGCATAACAGGTGTACCACCAAAACTATCACGCCTGAGAATCCTGAGAGCATTACGTGTTCCCACCTCTCGCCATATCATGGGACGTCCAGAATCACTACTCATACTGAATCTGTTGTCATCCGAAAATAGCGCGCGACCCACATCTCATCGGTCCAGTCTGCATGCTCTTGCACCTTCGAAAACGGTCCCACCGATGTGCGGGTGTCAACGGAAAGCAATGTACTGGTCGTCGGACAGAAAGGTGGTGGAGGGGGGAGGGAGGGGGCAGGTATTAGCTAGTATCTGACTTCATTCAGCGGCAATGGTCTCACAGAGTTTTGAAACCACTGTATTAGAAGAATCAGTTGTATGTACAGCACAAGATCCAGCTTACTTTATTTACATTTTCTAAAATGTCTAAATACACTTCAAAAATTATAAGGTAATATTTCTTTATAAATTCACTATCATATTAATTCAACAGATAACTTCAGTATAAATAAAATTTTTAACGTATCCTCGTGGATGAAATTAAATATTTGTGTAAACAACACATATATACAGGGTCTCTCTCCTGAGAGCCGTCAGGTCTATTTTCTCTGATGTTTCAACAGATACTTTCAATTTCCTTTTTTTTTCAGTGTAGACAGAGTTGGTCCAAAAAATATATTGCATCAGGTTACCTTCCATTCGGAAAGTGGTTGCACTCAGCGATTGTTATATTGACTTGTAAATTATAGATTGCAGCAATCAGTCGTCCTTTTTAAATTTTATTATTCATATACAAAAAGTACATAGTCAGATGATGTCATAAAAAGTTACAAGTAATGGCTTAACTCTTATTGTTTGTATATTACATACCACTATTATTTTCACTCAAAGCATGTAAGTCCCAGTTGATCGGGCTTCATCCACAGTTCATTGAATACTACTGTTTGCGAAAAGCAGGCTATATGGAGAACACATCGGTTTAACTTTTTATGACATCATCTGACTATGTACTTCTTGTATTTTTAGCATTGAGAATGGCTTGCTTCTAGCTGAAATCTAGGTCTGCATAATAAAATATAAAAAGGACGACTGACTGCTGCAATCTATAATTTACAAAAATATTGCATGTAACGTGTTTCATCCTACGCCCATTGGCAAAGTGTGCAGTCGGTTGGTTTCCCATTATAAACAAAATTATTTTTGGAAGCGAAATTTCAAGTGGTCATTCTATAGAAAGATCCCAAATTAGCCTACTGCAATATTTGCTTTATGTGTTTTATGTGTTAATGCGGACAGTAAAACACGAATGAAATTCTACGACATAAGAAGCTTATACAACCAAACTAAACTCCTAATAAAACACCAAATAAAATAGGGATAGCAGTATAACTTACCAAGCAATAAATGCAGGTTGTAGTCTTTCCCTAATTTTCTTGACTCTATATTTAAATGACACGATTAAATAGTGAATGAGGAAATTTAAAAAAATGAATGTGAATAAATAAATAAGTGCTGTTATATAAAACATTGTATGTTGATGACCAGACTACAATAGCCTCTTCAGAAGTAGAATTAAAAAGAAATATTTTTAAGACCAATTACATTGGCCAAAATTATTTTTTAGAAATATCTATAGAAACGACAAAAGTAGTGACAGTTAGAGGAAAACAACAGATGCGTTCTGAAATAGTGGTAGAAAACAAAATCGTCAAGCAAGTAGGTCATTTTAACTCCATGAAATGCGACATTTCTTTTGACTATGATAAAAATATAAGGAATATAATCGTAATGAAACTTCCTGGCAGATTAAAATTCTGTGCCGGACCGAGATTCGAACTCGGGACCTTTGCCTTTCGCAGGAGAGCTTCTGTGAAGTTTGGAAGGTATGAGACGATGTACTGACAAATGTGAAGCTGTGAGGACGGGGCGTGAGTCGTATTTGGGTAGCTCATATGGTAGAGCACTTGTTCGCGAAAGGCAAAACTCCCGCTTTCGAGTCTCGGTCCGGCACACAGTTTTAATCTTCCAGGAAGTTTCATATCAGCGCACACTCCGCTGCAGGATGAAAATCGCATTCTGGAAACATCCTCCAGACTGTGGCTAAGCCATGTCTCCGCAATATCCTTTCTTCCAGGAGTGCTAGTTCTGCAAGGCTCGCAGGAAGGCTTCTGTGAAGTTTGGAAGGTAGGAGACGAGGTACTGGCAAATGTAAAGCTGTGAGGACGGGGCGTGGGTTGTGCTTGGGTAGCTCAGATGGTAGAGCACTTTTCCGTGAAAGGCAAAGGTCCCGAGTTCGAGTCTCGGTCCGGCAAATAGTTTTAATCTGCCAGGAAGTTTCAAAACAGCGCACACTTCGCTGCAGAGTGAAAATCTCATCCTGGAAATATAATCGTAAAATTTCAGGATGATCGTGTAACAATGAAAAGAACCTTAAACAAACGCCAGCTATAGAACTAAACAGAAATTCTATAAATCAGTAGCTGTTTCGGTGCTACTTTACGGTTTTGAGGACTGGACAGCAAACAAGGAAAACACATATTGAATAATGACGTCAGAAATAAAATTTCTGAACGTAAGCTAGAAGACAGAATAAGAAAAGAAGGTATTAGAAATGAGTTTAAAATATTTGCAAAAACAGAAAGAATACACACACATAAGCAGAAATGGAAGCAGCGTGTAGAGTGACTGCAAAAAGTCAGATACCTAAAGAAATTTTCAATACAGTGTGATTCGGCTGCTGCTAGCGATGTATTTTATGCAACCCGCAACATCTCCATAAACCAAGCGCGACTTTTCATATTCTTCGACGCGTTACGTAGAAGCTATTAGTCCTACAAAAAAATTAAGAGGTTCTTTTTGTAGGAAATTTAATGTAGCTATGTTTTATATTGGGATACGTTTTCGCTGGAGGTCACGGTTTTCGAGTTATTCAAGAACAACGCATCTGAAGGTCACGTGTACATTTTTCTTGAATAATTCGAAAGCTACAGCCTTTACCGAAAACGTATCCCAGTACAGACTTTAACTATATTAAAAGTTCTGTTCATTTTGTCTGTAGGACTAATAGTTTCCGTGTAGCGAGGGAGGAAATATGAAAATCTTGCACGTGGTATTTGAACGCGTTGCAGCTTGCATAAATACTATGTATACGGTCAGTTGAAGAACCCTGTACATCCAAAAGCATAAGAGGTGTAGATCGACCAATGAAACGATTGGATAAGACACTGAAGCCAGAACAGGTTCCTCTACTCTAATTCGTGAATGTAGATGAAGAATAAGCAGTAAACCAGCAGCGATGGAGTAGCGCTGCAGCATGCCACTAGCGCACGACAAGAGTCGCTGCTGGTAAATTGGTTATACTTCGTTTTCACTGTAGCTGTAACACGTATCGCTAATACGGATATCACGCTGCACCGTTTTATGAAATGGACACGCTGTAAAAAAAATCAGTTTTTTCGCAGCTGGAAACACTCTTTCTGTCAACACTAGATGTCGCTATCAACAGTATTTTTCAACTCAAATTACACATTTCAAAAACTAATTTGCAAATATCTGCCTAAACACCACAGAAAATCTGCCTGACAACTCTTAGGATGAAGCAAATAAGCCTCTTTGTTATAGCACTAACACACTGAAAAAAATTTATGGGGTAAAAATACGTTGAATGTGGGGATATTTGAGCTGTTGTCACGACCTTCTGAACGGCGTCCCGCCGAAGAGTTCTGATGTTCTCTATGGAAACTAGCAAGTAGTATTTCTGACAGATCACTCAAAAAGCTCAATAACCTCAACATTAAATTCATTTTTACTTCATAAGTTTTTGTTTCGTACAGATATGCTACCTAACACAATAAATACATTCCATTACAAAAGTCGTAATACCCGTACTTCTGTGAAAACAGGTTGTTGTATGTTTCGTTAGCTCCAGGTTACTATTCGTCTAATTGAAAACTGATTATAGCGCTATCAACGAGTCACTGGTTTTATTTCCAGTAAATACATTAGGCGCCACACCATGTACACTCCTGGAAATGGAAAAAAGAACACATTGACACCGGTGTGTCACACCCACCATACTTGCTCCGGACACTGCGAGAGGGCTGTACAAGCAATGATCACACGCACGGCACTGCGAACACACCAGGAACCGCGGTGTTGGCCGTCGAATGGCGCTAGCTGCGCAGCATTTGTGCACCGCCGCCGTCAGTGTCAGCCAGTTTGCCGTGGCATACGGAGCTCCATCGCAGTCTTTAACACTGGTAGCATGCCGCGACAGCGTGGACGTGAACCGTATGTGCAGTTGACGGACTTTGAGCGAGGGCGTATAGTGGGCATGCGGGAGGCCGGGTGGACGTACCGCCGAATTGCTCAACACGTGGGGCGTGGGGTCTCCACAGTACATCGATGTTGTCGCCAGTGGTCGGCGGAAGGTGCACGTGCCCGTCGACCTGGGACCGGACCGCAGCGACGCACGGATGCACGCCAAGACCGTAGGATCCTACGCAGTGCCGTAGGGGACCGCATCGCCACTTCCCAGCAAATTAGGGACACTGTTGCTCCTGGGGTATCGGCGAGGACCATTCGCAACCGTCTCCATGAAGCTGGGCTACGGTCCCGCACACTGTTAGGCCGTCTTCCGCTCACGCCCCAACATCGTGCAGCCCGCCTCCAGTGGTGTCTCGACAGGCGTGAATGGAGGGACGAATGGAGACATGTCGTCTTAAGCGATGAGAGTCGCTTCTGCCTTGGTGCCAATGATGGTCGTATGCGTGTTTGGCGCCGTGCAGGTGAGCGCCACAATCAGGACTGCATACGACCGAGGCACACAGGGCCAACACCCGGCATCATGGTGTGGGGAGCGATCTCCTACACTGGCCGTACACCACTGGTGATCGTCGAGGGGACACTGAATAGTGCACGGTACATCCAAACCGTCATCGAACCCATCGTTCTACCATTCCTAGACCGGCAAGGGAACTTGCTGTTCCAACAGGACAATGCACGTCCGCATGTATCCCGTGCCACCCAACGTGCTCTGGAAGGTGTAAGTCAACTACCCTGGCCAGCAAGATCTCCGGATCTGTCCCCCATTGAGCATGTTTGGGACTGGATGAAGCGTCGTCTCACGCGGTCTGCACGTCCAGCACGAACGCTGGTTCAACTGAGGCGCCAGGTGGAAATGGCATGGCAAGCCGTTCCACAGGACTACATCCAGCATCTCTACGATCGTCTCCATGGGAGAATAGCAGCCTGCATTGCTGCGAAAGGTGGATATACACTGTACTAGTGCCGACATTGTGCATGCTCTGTTGCCTGTGTCTATGTGCCTGTGGTTCTGTCAGTGTGATCATGTGATGTATCTGACCCCAGGAATGTGTCAATAAAGTTTCCCCTTCCTGGGACAATGAATTCACGGTGTTCTTATTTCAATTTCCAGGAGTGTATATTCAAGATAGATGTAGCGCTCTTTCGCTATGGACAAGCAATCAGCTTGGTTTTGTAATAACCTTATTATGAGAAATAATAACAGTAATTACAGGGAGGGATATATGGTGCAGTATACCCGCCACGGTAGCCGAGAGCGCTAACGCGCTGCTTCCTGGACTCGGGTAGGTGCACCGGCCCCGGATCGAATCCGCCCTGCGGATTAACGACGAGGGCCGGTGTGCCGGCCAGCCATGATGTGGTTTTCAGGCGGTTATCCACATCCCGCTAGGTGAATGCCTGGCTGGTCCTCACGTTCCGCCACAGTTACACGCGTCGCCGACATTTGAAACTCGTCCGCACTATCTCACGCTTCACATTAGACGCAGACAGTTGGAGTACACTGATTCCGTCCTGGGTGGTACGGGGTGGCGGCAGGAAGGGCATCCGGCCATCCCTAAAACTAACACTGCCAAATCCGTTGTAACCACGCCGACCCTGCGATCGCTGCGGGACTATGGCGTAAGCGAAAGAAAGAAAGAATATGTGGTGCAATATGGCTTCGTAGACTGTGACTACTTTCGGCAACTCACAGCCCGGTGCAGAGTTTGAGATATGACAAAGATGTTACGAAATCAGCGATGCAGAGTAAGGCATGCTCTTTAGATGAAATGCAATAATCGCTCACTGCCGTGATGCGGCAGATGTGTCTGTCATCCAGTGAACAAACTTATTTTCCGGTTGTTTCTAAGAGAATCCAAACTCGCCGTCTCTGTTTGCCAAACATCTCCCACACAACCACCCCAGTGGTGGCATTACTAATGATACAGACTTCAATATAAGTTGAAAGGCTGATCACGTTAAATATGTATTATTAATATTGAACTCTTGGACAAGAAAGTATCTCATACAACAAAAACTAAACAACGATGCATAATATTCAACGCTCCTCCACGGTCCTTTGTACTGTCCCAGGGCAGCGTAATAGGTCCGCTGCTTTTTACGATTTACATAAACGATCTGGTTGATGGTACTGACAACGGAATTAGACTGTTTGCCGATGATGCTGTAGTCTACAGGAAAGTAGTATCACACGAAAGTTGTGAACAAATCAACGAGGATTTGCAGAAAACAAATGCGTGGTGTAATGACTGGCAGTTATCTTTCAATATCAGTAAGTGTAATCTATGCGTATGACAAGGCGAAAATCCCCATTGATGTACGAGTAAAAAATAAATGCCCAGTCTTTGGAAGCGGTAACATCCCAAGTATCTGGGAGTGACTATTCGAAATGATCTCAAATGGAACGATCAGATTACACAAGTAACGGGTATGGCGAACTCTAGATTGCGGATTATTGATAGACTCCTGATGCAATGCAGTCCTTCAGCAAAGGAAATTGCTTACAATACTTTAGTTCGTCCAGTCTTAGAATATTGTTCGTCTGTATGGGACCCTTACCAGTTGGGTCTGAATCAAGAGATTGAGCAGGTCCAAAGAACCGTGGCAAGATTCGTGACTGGTACTTGTAGCCATCGCGAGAGCATTACAAATCTCATAGAAAGTTTGATGTGGGACACGCTTGCAGATAGACGACGCGCTAAACGGAAGGGGATGCTCACTAAATTCCAAAATTAGATCTTCGCCGAGGATGTAGAGTATGTATTATTACCACCAACTTGCAAATCGCGCAGTGGTCACCAATCAAAGATAAGTGAAATTAGAGCTCGTACTGAGGCGTTCAGAAAGTCGTTTTTCCCTCGCGCGATCCGCTAGTGGGATAGAGGGAGGAAATATGACTTTGGCGCAAACAGTGCCCTCCGCCACACGCCGCTTGGTGGCTAGTGGAGCATATATGTAGATGTAGATGTATAAACATACATTCATTTCGCGCACGTGCTACCATTGTCTAATAATTGTTTTCGTTTGCTTGCGATACCTTGTAAAATTCATGGTATTTGCATCCTTTCTGTTTGTTTTTGCAGCTCTAACACACTGTTCTGAAACGAAAACAAATATAGGTGCATCTGTTTGTATAGCATAGTTTTCAACTATACACATACTACTCTAGATACCGAACGACAGCTTTTACGGATAGATAAACTACATTTTATTGTAAGTGATATTCACGTTTAAACTAAGGGCAAATGAATTTTCTAAGTGTGTTTTGTATTGATGTTTAGCAGCATTAGTATTGCTATGAAACGTCATGCTCTTCCTATAGACATTTATATGTGGGACTCGTAGATTTAGAAGTTAAGTTTTCTTGCCTGTCCGTTTGCACTTCAACCGAGCTTTTAATTTTCTTTCCCTTCATTTATTGCTTCTTCGTTTTACAGCTTAAAGAATAGAACCAAAAAGCTATAAAACTGTCTTGCACATTATTCAATTTCTACCTTTGAACTATCTGCTTTTCTTTTCATATTTGGTTTTTATAAATAAATTCTGTATTTTTGTCTTCTGTAGCTCGTCATTATTCTCCACCTAGAGTTCCAATCATATCGTTGCGTATTATATTCGGTGACATAAAATTTCCGTTTCTTTTAAGTTTTTCGTTTCGGTACTTAGCGTGAACTTGGTTTACTTCATGGCTATCTTCGTCATTTTTTTTACCTTTGTATTTTATCATACTCGTCGACAGTGAAATTAAAGTATGTAGTCATTCTTTATCATAATGATAACATTACTATATGACGATAATTCTTGCTCCAGATTGCTGATACTTTCTTAGCTGTGTGAGTACCATGTTCCAGGCATGCCTGTTGTTAATCTCCTATTTTATGTATTTGCAAATCGATTTTGTCAAAGGTCTATTTCCTATATGTCTCATTGACAATCTCAGAATGCATCTCTTTGAGCCCTCGCTACTTTTATAGGCTGAAAACTTCCAGTGTTTCTTCAGAGGTATACACTTATTACATCTCCATTGTGAACGTGGGAAACGCTCGAGAATATGTCGTGATGAAAAGTAAGTAAAACGTTCAGCTAGTGGTTACTGCAGCAAGCGACTTCAAAATAAAATATTGGCTTCAAAAGAAAATTAATAGAAAATCATCAAACTCCTTACACCATAGTATTGCTGCACGGAAACACTAAGTCTACAAAGGGTGATTCATTTCTACTTTGTTTCCCTCCTGTTGCAACCTTCCATATATTCCTTCCGTCTCTCTTTCGTTTCCACATAGGAATAATTTTCCATTTTTTTAACGTGCACAGTATTTCTTTTCGTTATGGAAACCAACTGCAATCAGGTAAAAATTCATAAGTCTGCTTTTGTGGTTTTTGTTGGCGAAGAGAGATCTATCTGCATGTGAGATTTTGCGTTTGTCGAATTTAGAAGGAAACGTTGCCTGCCGGAGTGCAGTGCTCACGAAGCAGATCTATTTAAATCTATTTTTATGCAAATCCTTTCTGAGTCTTAGCGCGACTTTCATCTCTAGAAAAGCTTTGAATACGCAAAAAATGCAAAATGGGACTATGTTTCGGTTTTCAAATGAAATTGAAGTCTCCGATAATTGTCTCTGCCAGCTGTTTGTGAGGTGGAGAAGATGCTAGTGGATCCACGCCCTTAGAGTACTTAGAGTATACTAAATCTGAAAGTTTTGCAACATAAAATAAATTAAAAACAATCGATAGTTATATCTTCTGGTAAACCTTCCGGGATAATCGATAGTTAAACATCTACATTTTTAAACTAATATTAACTACGTCCCGTGTTTCATGTTTTCGATGGTCAGTGAGACTTCTGCGTCACGTGTACTTCAGAGAATATTTTTTCATAACAGCTTCTGACAGATTATTATTTTTAAAAGCTTTCACTGCCTCACATTAATATCACGTCCAGAGTAAGATTCTTTTTCAAGTTCATTTTATATCTCGATCCTTACAAACGTTTCTGACTGTGTAACAGCCACCGTAATTTCAGATTAGTCTGCCGTTTTTTTACATTATTCCTCATTTGAAACCGCAGTTCTCGTCTCTTTCTACGCAGTATACTTTATGCCGCTTTGACTCCTGTCCTTATACAAATTCGTTTTTAATCCGTAGCAGCTGTCAAAAGCAGACACCCGCACTAGCTACCCCATCAGTGAGGGGTGTCTTTTGTGCTACTCGCGAGCTACCAAATCAAGGCGACTTGCGGTGTATTTCGAGGGCCTTTGTAGCTTTGTGCCCATTGACGCGACCGTCTCGGCGTCTGCCTAACGAAGTAATCTCTCTACTGTGTTTCTCTGCTCATTTTCCATTTCCATTGCACTGCGCAAATGAGCCCTTTTTTCACGCAGTGGTTTGAGGCAAATACATTCCTCTGAATGCTCTACACTGTACCAGTCAGTGGTCATGTAATTCACGTTAGTGTTTCCAGCGTCACAAAACCAGCTTAATTGGCATTATGTGGCACGTGGTAGCACTTCCGCCTTTTGTTTGCCTTACCTTTATGTTATGGATATGTTTGATGTTTGTTTGTATATCGGTGCCTTGAACTATACTTATATTCTCCACTTAGCGTACATCGGAACGTCGGCAAAGAAATCTGTAAGGGACACAATTTTTCTGTAGCGGGAGCGATACTCTTGACCGTAATTTACGGCAGATCCATTGAGCAGAGATACGTTCTCCATGAGAACGCGGGTCACGCTCATCTACAAAAACAGGAAGTACAAAAAAAACGGTAGAATCTTGGCAGATAAGAAAACATATGACAATATATCATCAACATGGCGAAAATTTTGGAAGGCCACCCAAACTTTCAGATAGGGAGTCATACGACGCATTAATCAGAGAATTACGTGATAAACGCTACTGTCCTTCATTTGTCTACAACTTTATTCATTCCTGAGTTATATCGCGTTTTATATAGAAGGGATGATCCACATCGATTTACATTTTATTTTTCCTATCATTCTTGATGCGCAATTAGACACATCAACAATGTAGTACTTTGGTCTGACCATGGTAGCAGCACAATCTCTGGAAGTGTAATCCGTGCGTAGCACTACCCATTTCCCCAACCACTCTCATTACGTGGGCGGACAACATGCAATATGATCATGAATGACAGCGTTGAACGACGTGGTTTCTGTGGAAGGAGGATGTAAATACTGCGGATATTCACAGATGATTGACGTTTCTGTGGAAGGAGGGTTTGAATACTGCGGATATTCACAGATGATTCGCGTCAGTGTGAGGAAAGAGCTCACCGTCACGAAAAGTGCTATTGCAACACGACAACGCTTGTCCCCTTTCAAGTCGGAAAACAACGGCTGCCATCACTGAAATAGAGATCCAGGTACTGCCACTTTTTCTGACTTGGCCACTTGTGATTACCACCTATTCTGGGCTACGAAAAAACTTCCACACGGAAATCATTTCGCAGACGTTGAGTGACTGCCGGCAGCTATGTCCAGGAACTGCCGGCAACTGTCCTGGCGTGGGTACGACTGACTCCAAGAATTAGTTCAATGTGAACCTACAGAAGTTAAAGGGGCCAAGTTAGGGGAATATGGTGGGTGAGGCATTACCTATAGCACCATGATTATTAGATTATCATCCCCTTTTACATATTGAACTATCCTCTCAGTATCTTCATATACTTTTTCTATCTTTCTCTTCTGCTTGTAATGTCATCAAGTACACCTGAACTATTGTTGAATGCGTCAGTTTGCTGGCGATTCTGATGAGAAAAACCTAATGACTGAATTTATTCTGTATCCTACTTTACTATTCATAAGAAATCCTACTCCCACTTTACCATTCTCTGCTGCTGCTGTTCTCACCCTATATTCGTCTGACCAGAAATGTTATCTTCTCCCCATTTCACTTCCCTTATCCCCACTATATCTAGACTGCGCCTTTGCATTTCCCTTCTGAGATTTTCTAATTTGCCTACCATCTTGAAGCTCCTGACATTCCAAGCTCCGACTCTCAGAATATTACCCTTTCGTTGGTTCTTCCATCTTTTTCTCATGGCGGCCTCCCCCTTAACGGTCGCTTCCCGGATATCCAAAATGATGGCCTAATCTTTCGCTAATGAAGAGATAATAATGGCAATTTTCAACTACACGCCACATGTCATGTGGCCACACATTTGTTTCCAAAATAATTGAAAAGCCGCGATCGCTTCATTCGTTTATTAGATGACCGGTTTCATCACTCTGAAGGTGCCATCATCAGATCTGTGAAGGTATAACATAACAGGCTTGAGTGAGGGCTTACATGAGTTAACTATATACCTTACAATTATTACAGAACCACATACCTGAAACGTGGATTAACATTTATAAAACCATATGGACATCATGGCATATGAGGCAGACCATCTGATAAAATCATTGTCACAACCAATAAAAATATAAAAAACTCCTCTCATGATCGTTCTTTCCACAAAATATAAAACTGAAGTCACCAGATGAAACTACCACTGCTCGCCTAACAGCGGTCGGCATCATCACTGCCCCATTCCGCGCAGGCTTACCTGCTGTGTTTCTAGCGGTTCACAACCGGCCACCAGATAGCGCTGTCCAAGTAGCGCATACATAGTCCCACGGTATAACCACTCATTGCAACTAAAACACAACTTTACTA
This sequence comes from Schistocerca serialis cubense, assembly GCF_023864345.2. NCBI lineage: Eukaryota > Metazoa > Arthropoda > Insecta > Orthoptera > Acrididae > Schistocerca > Schistocerca serialis. The sequence continues at coordinate 282,522,179 of NC_064645.1, read as the reverse complement.
TAACTACTTGTCACATACCCATGCAAAGCCCTGCACATACTACAGTCACTATAAAGTACGACAATTACAAACTAAAAGCATCTGAGGCACAGATATTATCCATTAGCGCCTTACACAACTATATATTATAATTTACCTTTATTAATAGCTAGAATTAGCCTGACAAAGATCATTCTTCCTTATAAAAAAAAAAAAAAAAAAATTGGCTACACCAAGAAATGAGTCAATAGAATGGTAAAGGAACGATAAATCTGTGACTTCTGAATGGAAGCCATGTAAACAGATATTTTACTTGATCTCGTCTCGGCACTTAGTCTAACTAACCCGAGCGAATAAAGAAAAATTCTACAAGAAACTTACGGCTTTCATTACAAATTACGCGCAGACAAGCAGCGCAGCAACATCACCTGAAAATCTTCACATGCCTCTAATCAAGCTTAGCCAAATGTTATTTCCAAAATTCAGCTTTCTCTGCTTTTGTATCTGCTAGCAATTTCCGAACCGCTCAGTAAAGTGACCACTCACTTACTTCTCGCAGAATGCTTCTGGTAACAACGATGCTACTGACAGTCAAAGATCACATTGCTTGTACCCAGAAGGTCTATTACGTAACATATCGACTACTGAAGACGTTTGTCCGAAAAATACCAAGTGTACAAAACTGAAAATATAGAGCTAACAACACTTTCATTGAACACTAAAAATGAGCTACTAACCTTACATTGTTTAATTGTTTGCTCAGGAGAAATAGTTTCGAACTATATATATATATATATATATATATATATATATATATATATATATATATATATACTTCAGTGTGCTTCTTATGCCAAACTGATATTAAGTATGATTTATATGTATTGTAAATATTACTGTCTGTGTTCTTGTGAATTGTGTTGCTACTCCTTTCTGTTTTATGTTTGTCTCTGTTCATTTTTTGTAGTGTGTCAATCGGTCGTTGCACTATCTTTACCAGTGTTGATTTTTCTATTGTTCAATAATGTAATTTCATTGGAAAACTGAGCCAAAGAAATATGTTGTCATATTAATATCTAGTTGTCGTAAATGTTGAATAGTAGCGGAGCAGTACTAAATTCGAGAGTGAATAAATATTATTTCGGATTTTTTAACTAATATTATCTGTTCTACTGGTAAATGTCATTCAGTTTTGTGTAGCTATATTGAATGAGTGTCAGTTCTGCTAGTTCAGTAATTAATTTACCCCAGAAAAATTTGTCGGAAATTTTTAATACATAAAAAGGACTTTTTATATGACGACGTTGTTTCAATGGCGAATCATTTCTGGTCTTATTACGCTGATCATTGGTATTTTTATTCTGTTGTAAACTAGTCTCTCGAAGTGTTTCGTAAGTGTTGTGAATTTTGTTAATTACAGGAAGCGAGGAGTTCTGCCTGTCACTGTTTTCCTACAATCAGATTAAAACGATCTTACCGTAATCTTTCGCTCTCTGGACCGTGGAGACATCATACGACTTTTCTCAACTCAGCCAAAATAACTTTTTAAGAGAGAGGGGAAAACCACAGACGAGTAACAAAGAGACAACTGTAATTAAATCAGTTATATTCCTGATTAGACATAGAAATGCGAGGCAACCATGCCGCAAGTGGTGGGAAATTACGGCCCACAATTCTGGACTACCAGCGATGTGCAAGCTTGTTGTGGGTTAAGCCAAATGTACACAAATGGAAATAAAATTACACGAGAGACGACTATAACTTATCACGTCCCTAGAGAGATTATGGAACAGTAAAACAGAGATGAATCTTGGGTCTTTAGAATCACGAACGAAAGTTATTAGCCATGAATAATCACGAAATGTGAGAACACAAACAGGTGCAGTTTCCACTCTAACATCGGTCGAAGGGTAATGATGATTGCTCGTGGTAGAAATCGCGTATTTGTATTTTAATCATGGAAATTGCTACGAGCGTTCTACCGCGAGTATCTTAATTGCAGCTGAATGTAACTGCACACGGTTGCTTCTAAGATGGTTGAAACCAACACTTGTAACGCGAAACAATGACAACTACGGCATAAATGTTAATCACAACGTTAAGTCTCGTAAGAACTGCAATGAACTGCGACTGAGAGTTTTGTTTCCTCGGACGCAGTACAGGAACTTCGTCTGATTTTCGTTGCCCTGTGTATTTTATGATGTAAATGACTGGTGATGATTAAAACTGCTCCGACCCCACCATTCGATAGTCCTCAACTTAGACCAACTATCGGTGATTCTGTTGGCGGTGAAAATTAATTTTAATGCATAAACAAGCAGACTAAATTCATTTGACGTTTTAATTACTTGATTTACCGGCCTGTGTCTGCTACCATTAAACTTGTAACTGCGTCGTCAATATGAATCTGTGACTGGAAACGCGGTCGTAATTTATTCGCCACTTTTTTTTTGTAAGTGGACTGGACTGGACTGGACTGGACTTCACAACTAATGAGACAGCAGGTTTGTTTATAAATAAATCTTCTGCTACCTGTCACGATTTTATTTATTTTCTTTTCACACGACGTGTTTCGGGAAACGGATCCCATTTTAAAGTGCGTTTTTTGTACGCATTATACCATTTCTGTTGATGTTGTCTGTGTGAGAGAGTCTGCTTCATTTCATTGGCTTTACTGCAATATATAAGAAACACGAGATTCTTTTATTTGGTTGACAATTCTTTTTTGAAGTTAGTGAAGAAATTTGGAAGAATTTGTATTTAGTTATCTAACGGTAGGTCTGTGCACACTAAACATCACACAGAATTTAGTGTGTGTGAGACTCTGCACAGACGGACCATTAGAAAACTGTAAGTACAAATTATTCTAAATTTCACCACTAACTTCAAAAAAGAATTCCTAACCAATTAAAAAATCTCATGTTTCTTATATATTGCAGTAAAGTCAAGGAAATGAAGCAGACTCTCACACATCGACAACATCAATAGAAATAGCATATCACGCACAAAAAAAGTACTTGAAAATGGGAATGATTTTCCAAAACGCGTCGTATGAAAAGCAAATAAAGAAAATCGTGACTGGTAGTAGAAGATTTATTTATAAACAAACCTATTTTTTCACAGTCGCAGGCTTTCAAAAACAATTTATAATGGATCAAATCAGACACAAACTGCTGAGACTTCGTCACGTGCTCTAAAAGCCTTCGAGAAGTTTCTGGGCTACAGTTTCTACCTGTTCGGTAGCGAACTGATCGTTATGTTGCTGTTGAAGAACGAAAAAATCACAAGTGCTTTTAAAAAAGCTTTATTTTACTGTCCTTATCAGTTTCGGACTATTATTTTATCAACTGGAAACACATTTGCACATTTTTGCTACTCACACAACATGTAAAGTGGTGCTGAATACTTACACATTCCTATGCAGTTCAGGAGCAGACGGCATGCTGCTGACATCACGATAATTAAAACATCAGCCATCTGAAGATGTGCGTGATAGCCCGTCAAAAAATATTTCTTTTCTAAAATATTTGTTCTTGTTACTTTCTTCACCAACAATTCAGCGAGAGCCTTTATGGATAAAACAATATTAATAGGCACTGGTTTGTGTGTTGCTATCTTTCTGGCTATTTTCCAAGTATTTAAAAAGTAAGCATTATGACACAGCCTTTGACTATTTCGGTGATTAAGACCCATGTGCTGCTTTCTAAATTTTTATGCTCTGTGCTTGGTAAGAAGCCAGGTTTGATTTCTGATTCCTTATTTAAGTCGTGTATTGTTTTGTAACTTTTACTGGTGTTGTTGATTCAAAATCCATATGCTCCTCCATACGTAGTTTACAGACGCTTGCGGGCAGACCGCGACATACGTGTTCGTGGTGCATGCGTTTTGGGAGCATGAGGGTTTCGGGGACCCGTAGGGCAGAGTGATAACAGTTCGCTGCTCCGCTCGTATTGAATTATTTCGTTTAATTTGAGAAGTAGTGGTGTGTGCAGTGTACAATGTTCACGTGCAGGCTCCGGTTCCTGCATTTGTATTTTGTGGCTATGTAGAACACGATTGGACTCTGCTATTATTTCCATTCAAGTAAAGCTTTGTACCCCAATCACGTCTAAACAAGGTGAACATGAAGTCTCTATAAATTTATGTGGAAATGGAAACTTATTAAACATCTGCAACACTCACAATCTGACACCCAAAAGAATGTAAATTCGTACACGTACACACACCATCATCCCCTATCTATGGTACTATGCAACCCGCAATGCCTTTGTACACCACCAACATGATTTTCACACTCTCTCGCTCGCTACGAGCAAACTATTAGTCCTGCAGAAAAATTAACATGACATTGTAGGTAATTTAATGTAGTTAAATTTTGTAGTGGGATATGTTTTCGCGAAAGACCGTACTCTTCAAATTATTCAAGGAAGGCGTACCGAAGTGACCTTCAAACGCGTTTTCGTTCAGTAAATCGAAAACCTTGGCCTCCAGCGAACAAGTACCCAGTAGAAAATTTAACTACATAAATATCCTACAAAAAGGTCCTGTTCATTACGTTCTAGGACTAATAGCTTGAACGTAGTGAGTGAGAGAAGTCTCATTTGTGGTTTTCCAAAGCGTTGTGGGTTGTATAAAACACATAGGTAGGGACAGCTGAAACTCCTAGTATAAATGATTACAGTTGCAGTTCTCTGTGACAGATAGGACGGCCTCTACACTCCATTAGTGTTGCTCATGATTAGTGTTGCTGCCTTGCCTGGCAAGGCGGAAAATAGAATGAACAGAGTTACATGGTAAGTGACCACTGTGAGGGACATGGATGCTGCATATTCTTTTGAGGCAACGTCATCAGAACCTGAAAGTTTTAAAAGGACTTCACTGTGGGTCTCCATTTGGCCTGCTAGCTCAACTGCGCAATATCCAGATTTAGAGCATCCAGATGTAACAGTGGCTTGATCATGATCTCCAGGGGAACGTGAGGGCAGGTATACACGTCAAAGTGCTGGTCGACCACATCCAGCCACCACAAGAGGTGAACACCTGTTGTGCACCAAGCACTTCGTAACCCTTTCACTACTGCATCTGCCATACGAGGGCAGGTAATGGACTCCGTGCGACATTCTGTGTCATTCTACATCATTGGTCGGAGACGAGCGGCATCCATACTAGACCGTTCCATTTGAAGACGACTTTAACACCACAACACAAACGCCTGCGTTTGGAGTGGTGCTGTAAATAAGCATGGGCTACTGATGACAAGCGTTGCCATCGTGATCAGAACTGAATCACGGTTCTGCACTACCTCGGATGATCTTCGCCGGTGAATATGGCAGTGACCTGGGAAGAGGTCCCGTTCTTCTAATGTTTCGGAGACACGCAGCGATGTTACTTCTCACGTCACGGTGTGGGGAGCCATCGGGTACGACTGCAGGTGACGGCTTGTAGTGGTCGAGGGAACTTCGATGGCACAACGGTACCTCCCAGATGTTATGCATCCCCATCTGTTACCTCTCATATCGTGGCTCCATTTATCAACATGTCACAAGCCGTAACGTGCTATAGCCATCGTCCCTCAGAGCAACGATCTGATATTGTCCCCGTCTCTTTTCCGTGAGACTTTTATCGTAATTGTTGAAACCAGGTTAATGGACTCGGCTCCGAGAGCAGTCTAATTTTCTCTGATGGCTAGTTCATTGAAATGTACAAAACTTATAAATTATTACTGAAGATGGAACTCTAATTAAGTAGTTACTCCCGATTTGCGTACATGGGATTTTGTGAACGAAATGGAAATTTCATCTAAATTATACACTGGGACTCCAAGAGAGCTTTTTTGGTCATACGACAATAAATTAGTCAATTATTTAGGAATTGGAAGACAACTTTAACAGAGAACTTTTTATTCTTTACCGTATACAGAAATTCTGTGCCATTCAGTGGTGCTTTAATGAACGGTATTAGCAAGAGAGAGATTCGAAGGACATCACAGTCGTCATCCCTGCTCTGTGTGTACTATTATATTTTCCTTCTCTTCTTATCCTTCTTCTTCTTCCTGAAATGTTTCTACTTATGTAGGTCGTTCCCACAGCCTCTTCTAAGCTTCTCTTTTCTCTCACTGTTTATCGTTGAGTATTTTCTCTCATAATACAGTCCTTATCGGTTCACATCATCCTTACCTTGGTCTTTTATTCGTGACCTTCCAGTTGGTCTTCGTCCAGATTCTGTCTATTCTATGTCTCTTCTTGGGATTCTTTCGTGTTCCATTTTTGTAATGTGGCGGAATCATGTAAGCCTTTTGCTCTTCATAGTTTCTTTTACGGGACTGAACTGAAGTCTGTTTCCCATTGTTTCACTATTTATCCTGTCCGTACTCGTGTTATCCAGGATTCCTCTAGAAAGGACGTCTCTGTCCCCTGTATTCTGCTCAGATCTTTCTTTGTCCTGGTCCAAAATGCTGATCCATAAGTCAATATTGGCACATAATTTGACTTCTATATTACACCGAAAAGCCTAAGAAACGGTTATGACTGACTAATATCGTGTAGGGCCCCACCGAGCACACAAAGTGCCGCAACACGACGTGGCATGGACTCGACTAGTGTCTGAAATAGTGCTGAAAGGAACTGACACCTTACATCCTGCATGGCTGTCCATAAATCCGTAAGAGTACTAGGGGGTCGAGATCTCTTCTGAACAGCACGTTGCAAGGGGTCCCAGATATTCTCAATAATGTTCATGTCTGGGGAGTCTGGTGTCCAGCGAAAATGTTTAAACTCAGAAGAGCCACTCTGTAGCAATTCTGGAAGTGTGGGGAGTCTCATCGTCCTGCTGGAATTATCCAAGTCCGTCGGAATGCACAATCGACACGAATGGATGCACGTGGTCAGACAGGATGCTTACGTACCTGTCACCTGTCAGAGTCGTATCTAGACGTATCAGGGTTCCCATATCACTCCAACTGCACATGCCCCATACCATTACAGAGTCTCCACCGGTTTGAACAGTCCGATTCTCACATGCAGGGGCCATGGAGGTTGTCTCCATACTCGTACATGTCCATCAACTCGATATAATCTGAAACGAGACTCGTCGGACCAGCCAACATGTTTCCAATCATCAACAGTCGAATGTCGGTGTTGACGGGCCCAGTCGAGGGGTAAAGTTTTGCGTCGTTCAGTCATCAAGGATACACGAGTGGACCTTCGGCTCCGAAAGCCTATATCGATGATATTTCGTTGAATGTTTCGGAGGATGCCACCTGTTGATGGCCCAGCACTGAAATCTGCAGCAATCTGCGGAAGGGTAGTATTTCCGTCACGCTTAGCGATTCTCTTCAGTCGTCGTCGGTCCCGTTTTGTAGGATCTTTTTCCGTCCGTAGTGATGTCGGAGATTTGACGTTTTACATTCATGATATTCACGGTACACTCGTGAAATGGTCGTACGGGAAAATTCCACACTTCATCGCTATCTCGGAGATGCTGTGTACCATCGCTCGTGCGCCGACTTTAACATCGTTTTCAAACTCACTTAAATCTTGATAACTCGCCTTTGTAGCAGCAGTAATGGATCTAAAAACTACGCCAGACACTTGTTATATTGGCGTTGTCGACCGCAGCGACGATTTTTCTGCCTGTTTACGTATCTCTGCATTTGAATGTGTAAGCCTACACCAGTTTATTTGTTATTTGGCGCATCAGTGTATGACACCTGCGCTGTAAGGTATTGTCCCAGTCTCTAATTATGTCCGATACACAATAATAAAATTTAGAACAATTTTACGTTCTCTCCTAAATTTCATCCTTGATGTTTCCCTTGTTATTTAACAAATTTCCTGTATATTTGAAAGCTTCTACTTCTTTTAATATTTTTTCTATTAGGATTTAGCTCCTTTTTTCCTTCTCACCCTGTAAAAATCCGAACATGTAAAACAATGGAAACTAATATTGTCTGTCAGAGAATACTCGCTATAAACAACACATATGCCAAGAGTACTCATTTTCCACCACCTGTAACAGATGAGAACACCCAGCATGTCGTGCTGCAGAATCCTCAGTGTGAAACTAATGCAGAATCTGAATGTAGTATGCACGTTCTTCCGTGTTTATCACAGGGTTTTTCAAGCTATGGAATACCTAGCTCCCCTACTGATAGATGCAGAGGGATTTCGTCTGATCGTAACATCAATGATCGTAATGTTTCTTCGGGTATTGAAGACCTACAAGAATGTTCATCATCACCAATATTACCCATAAATTTGGACTTAAAAAACGAAATACTTGATCGCCAACCTTGCAGGACCTCGCATTCTAAATTTACGGGTAATATCCTCTCGTACCTGCCCGTATGTCATTCCGTGGAAACGGAAACCAACTGTGGCAGTTCGTTCTTCTGTTGTGCTCATCCTGCCAGTTCATCTGAAACACAAATGGATGTAATTATAATATCATAGAAATGTATAAAGATTTTCTCACCCTGTGTAGTATTCATTTAACTGTTAACACAAGCAGTCCCTAGCAAGCTGGCTAACCCATTAATTAGGCGCTGACACGGAAGACAATGACTCCGCTCTTTGTGCCTGGCGCGTCCTCGTTACTTGCCCTATGAACAAAGGGGAGTCCACAATGAATCTTTCACTCTGCAGCGGAGTGTGCAATGTTATGGAGAACTGTCTACAGTGCCAAGACTCAAACATGGATCCTTGCAGTTCGCTGGAAACTACCGAATAAGCTGTCCAGGAACGAATCAGAATCCGTCCTCACAGCTCTTGGAAGACAATATTTCCGAGAAAATTTGTAGCCACAGCTTAGGGGATTGTCTCCAGACGCATCTTTCGTACTCCATTGGCGTTTTTGATCCAAGTAGGAACTCACCAGATATCTTAGGTTTCAAATCTTCAACAGAGAGCAGGGAACACTAGACAGCTATAGAGCGCTTATATTAAGGGTGTTTCAGATAAGGTTTTTTTTTCTGTAACTTACAAAATAGAGATTTTAAAGGTTTCACCTCGGCTGATGTTGACAAGTATTCACTTTATTACATCTCGCATGATTGGCCAATTCTGGTCTTAAAGGACATTTTCAAGTGCAGCAGGCGATATTATGCTACACTAAATTGCACTGAAAAATTCCGTGTAAGACCGAAATCGACCAGTCGTGCAAGATGTCATAAAGTGAAAACTTGTGAACAACTTTCAAAAAATCATTTAAAAAACACACTGAGGCGACAAAAGTCATCGGATAGCAATATGCACACACACAGGTGAAAGGTAGTATTGAAACGTCTCTGTTAGATTCGGTTCGTACTATTTAACTTGTAAATCAATGCTGTGACTCTCAGTTATTTCTAATCTAGTTTTGTAATCCGAGTTTGCCCCAATTCAGTGATACACAGTCACATTAAAGTATCAATTTTTCCAGTAACCATCTAATCCTGTGTACATTACCTAACATTTTGTGCTCCCAAATTTCCTTTCTCTCTTTATCATCTCTGTGAATGAGTGAGTGAGTGAACGAACATGTTGAATTTGTATTATATATGGTAGCAGTACAACATCTATCTGCTGTGGTACCAACAGCGTAACCAACGTAGCTTTATCAGTCAATGCAATGAGATTTGTACCCTTTCGCAGTCGTTTGACAGTAGTTAAGATGGTGGCTGAAAGGAACTCTCTGGTCCCTTTCGACAACCTGGTGAAGAGCATGCTCTCGGCACTCTGGACTTCCGGTAAGTGAGGACGGTACTCTTAAAAGCGAACTTCCGCTGGAGAGTATGTTAATGTGTGACGGTATGTAGCTATTCCAACCGATTTACACGTTTGATCTGCTAGTTCATTTTTAAGTTTGTAAGTCGAATTCTTACGTTTTTCAGAGTAAATTTTTCTGTATGTAGTAAGTTTTTCCGGTCATCGCTGTATATAAGCAGAACACATGCTGTACGAAGTTCGTTACTCGAGCGCATGTTTAAAATTCAGTTGGCTGACTTCTCTTTTTACTTGAATATATGTGTAAACTTTTCTCCTGTGTACGTGTTTTATTTCTTCTACTTTTCAATTCGTTTTAGGACTGTGTAGCTTTTTTCATCCAACGTAGTGGTAATTTCACAGTGGGTAGTTTCAGTACCATCTTGAGTAAGTTTTATTCTTAATTCCGTGTGATTTTTTATTATTTTATTGCTATTTATGTCTATACAATTTACATTTGTATTCTTGAAATTTCCTCAAGTCTTAATAATTTTGCTTTGTTCATGAAAATTCATGGCAATTTCGGATGTTTCACGCCAGCGTTGCTTAGTTTTATGTGCAAAGTGTCGCAGATAAATTTCTTTGTCAGGAAGTGTTCCATAGAATTCTTATCCACAATAATTCAATCATAGCTATAGGAATGAACCTCTGACCCTCTGACTTACTGACGTGGTCAAAATTCTTTTCATCTCTATTCTTGTGTGTGAATCGTGTATGTTTGTGTAAACTTTTCCCATGAGTGCCGAAGATGGCCTTTTCATTTAACACTGGAATGTACCACAGCACTCAATATAATAATAATATAAGCGAGTTAAAAAACCACGTAACAGGCAATGACAGATCATAGGTTAGAACTATCGTGTGAATTTTTAGTATGATGTTTTATTTTAATAAACTATGTTAAAGTGTGATGAATGTTTCTCAGACAGACCCATCACCTTCTGTAAGATTACTTTTTACACATCCCACCTGGCATTTATAAATCGCAAAAGGCAGGCTTTTATGTTTGTAGACTTTTTCTGATTGTTTTTATTCTTTTTTTGAGGGTTAAGATCCTGCTTGTTCTGAACTACTTGATTTAACGGTTGTACTTAAATTGTTCCCATATGCTCATTCCATATATTCATATGGATCTTTTTGTTAATGTTAACACATTAGTTACGCTTTCCAATTCAGTGATTAATGCAGCTCTTATATTACGTTTTCCCAGTTTTAATTAAACTGGGTTGTGAACCAGAAAAATTGTGTAGCATACGAAACTTACAGTGCATTGCAGAGTTCCACAATGGGTAACTTTCCCCAGTTCCTCTTTGCAAATCACTTTCCAAATAACCATTCACTCATTAATAACCATTTATATGACGACCCAGCACGCAAAGATAACTGGAACTGTGGAGAAACAGTTGCTAAGTGGGCTGGACTAGTCGCAATTTTTTTTCGTTAGCGCCGAACAACTTACGCGTTGTTCTTCTTACGATTTCCTCACTCGGATGTGTGTTGCTCTGTATTTGTATATATGTAGTCTGAAAGAGGTTATGTGTGATGCGTGTGAAACGTATATTGATTGCTTGTTTAGGAAAAGAGACGTCTGTTATTTTTTTAGGTTTCTGTGGCTGTATATATTTGATAGTGATATTTTGCGTAAGGGGGATTCGCTTATGGTGACACGAACCCGGTCCAAATGCAATAACAGCTGCGAAAACGTTGACAAAATGCACCAGAGTAATCATTTAGTTCCAGAGGTCGAGCAAACGGAAGCATAGCAGAAGGGATTTCGTACTTTTCTCATGTGGTGCGGCGTAATCAACAATTCTCAACTAGAAACGTTAGCAACAATACCACGCATGTATGTTCTGAAAGTTTGTGTCGACAAGTGCAGGAAAGACCTTAAGTAATAGTAGTGAAAGTACAGCAAAGTCCCCAATTAACTCAGCTTAAACTATCAGTTTGATACGGAAGAGCTAGTAAGAATATTGTCTAAGGAGAATCGTAAGGCGTTGCAAGAAAGTAATAGAAAGCTGTCTGAGGAGAGTCGTAAGGCTTTAAAAGAAAGTAATAAAAAGTTATCTGAGGAGAAGAGTAAGGCGGCAGAAGAAAGTAATGAAAAATTATATGAGAAACAATGATCACAGTTAACATAATTTATTAAAATAAAACATCATACTAAAAATTCACAAGACGATTGTAAACTGTGATCTGTCGTTGCCTGTTACGTGTTTTGTTAACTCATTTGTAAGTATTATTATCATTATTATTATTATTATTAGTATTATTATTATTATATTGGGTGCTGTATTACATTGCGGTGATAAATGAAAAGGGAATCTTCGGCACTCATGGGAAAAGTGTACACAACGATTCATACACAAGAATTGAGATAAAAAGAATTTTGTCCATGACAGCATGTCAGAGGCTCAGAGATTTATTCCTATCGGTGTGATTGAATTATTGTGAATAAGAATTCTATGGAACACTTCCCGACAAAGAAATTTATCTGCGACACCTTGCTAAGCTACGCTGGCGTGAAACATCCGCAAATTCAGTGAATTTTCATGAACAAAGCAAAATATTAAGACTCGTGGAAATTTCAAGAACACAAATGTAAATCGCATAGACAGAAATAGCAATAAAACAATAAAATATCAAGCCGAATTAAGAATAAAACTTATTGAAGATGGTACTCAAATTACATACTGTGAAATTACCACCACTTGGTATGAGAAACAGCTACACAATCTTAAAACTGAAATGAAATGAAAACTAGAAGAAATAAAACACATACACAACGAGGAAAGCTCACACATACGTAACATTTAAAAATGAACTCAGACAACTGAATTTTAAACGTATACTTGAGTAACTTTTGACAATGTTGACTGGAATACTCTCTTTCAAATTCTAAAGGTGGCAGGGGTAAAATACAGGGAGCGAAAGGCTATTCACAATTTGTACAGAAACCAGATGGCAGTTCTAAGAGTAGAGGGACATGAAAGGGAAGCAGTGGTTGGGAAGGGAGTAAGACAGGGTTGTAGCCTCTCCCCGATGTTGTTCAATCTGTATATTGAGCAAGCAGTAAAGGAAACAAAAGAAAAATTCGGAGTAGGTATTAAAATCCATGGAGAAGAAATAAAAACTTTGAGGTTCGCCGATGACATTGTAATTCTGTCAGAGACAGCAAAGGACTTGGAAGAGCAGTTGAATGGAATGGACAGTGTCTTGAAAGGAGGATATAAGATGAACATCAACAAAAGCAAAACAAGGATAATGGAATGTAGTCTAATTAAGTCGGGTGATGCTGTGGGAATTAGATTAGGAAATGAGGCACTTAAAGTAGTAAAGGAGTTTTGCTATTTGGGGAGCAAAATAACTGATGATGGTCGAAGTAGAGAGGATATAAAATGTAGGCTGGCAATGGCAAGGAAAGCGTTTCTGAAGAAGAGAAATTTGTTAACATCCAGTATTGATTTAAGTGTCAGGAAGTCATTTCTGAAAGTATTCGTATGGAGTGTAGCCATGTATGGAAGTGAAACATGGACGATAAATAGTTTGGACAAGAAGAGAATAGAAGCTTTCGAAATGTGGTGCTACAGAAGAATGCTGAAGATTAGATGGGTAGATCACATAACTAATGAGGAAGTACTGAATAGGATTGGGGAGAAGAGAAGTTTGTGGCACAACTTGACCAGAAGAAGGGATCGGTTGGTAGGACATGTTCTGAGGCATCAAGGGATCACCAATTTAGTATTGGAGGGCAGCGTGGAGGGTAAAAATCGTAGAGGGAGACCAAGAGATGAATACACTAAGTAGATTCAGAAGGATGTAGGTTGCAGTAGGTACTGGGAGATGAAAAAGCTTGCACAGGATAGAGTAGCACGGAGAGCTGCATCAAACCAGTCTCAGGACTGAAGACCACAACAACAACAACAACAACAACAACTACAACTTGAGTAACTAACTTCCTACAGCACGTGTTCTGCTTGCATAATGCGAGGACCGGAAAAAAACTTACTACATACAGAAAAAATATACTCTGAAAATATACTCTTACAAACGAAATAGCATATCAGACGATTACATCAGCTGGGATAGCTACACACCATAACACATTAACACACTCACCAGTCATCGACTGTTCGGCTGGTTCCGGCTCAGGTTCGAGTCCTCCCTGGGGCATGGGTGTGTGTGTTTGTCCTTAGGATAATTTATGGACTGATGACCTTAGCAGTTAAGTCCCATAAGATTTCACACACATTTGAACATTTTTTAACACTCACCAGCGCCAGTTCGCTCTTGATTATTCACTCACTTAATTCTTCACTCACCAAAGGTCCAGTCCCAAGTGCCGAGAGAAAGCTCTCTAACGAACATCCCCCCGGTAGCCGGAAGAGATCAGAGACGTCCTTTTCACCACCAACTTAACTGCTGTCGAATGATTATCGAAAAAGTACAAATCTCTTTTGCCTTATCAGAGAAAGCTATGTTGGCAACACTGTTGTTACCACAGCAGACAGCCACTTTCTGTACTACTACCACACACGCTGAAGCGCCAGAGAAACTGGTACAGGCACGCGTATTCAACTACAGAGAGATGTAAACAGCCAGAATACGGCGCTGCGGTCGGCAACGCCTATATAAAACGACAAGTGACTTGCGCAGTTGTTAGATCGGTTACTGCTGCTACAATGGCAGGTAATCAAGATTTAAGTGAGTTTGAATTTCGTATTACAGTCGGTGCACGAGCGATGGGATACAGCATCTCCGAGGTAGCGATGAAGTGGGGATTTTTGCTTACGACCATTTCACGAGTACACCCTGAATATCGGGAATCCGGTAAAATATCAAACCTCTGACATCGCTGCGGCCGGAAACAGATCCTGCATGAACGGTACCAATGACAACCGAGGACAATCTTTCAATATGACAGAAGTGTGACTGGACAATTCCAGCAGCACAATGCGATACCCCATACGTCCAGAATTGCTACACTGTGGCTCCAGGAACACTCTTCTGAGTTTAAACACTTCTGCTGGCCCCAAACTTCCCAGACATGAACATTATTGAGTATATCTGGGATTCCTTGCAACGTGCTGTTCAGAAGAGATCTCCATCCCCTCCTGCTCTTACGGATTTATGGACAGTCCTGCAGGATTCGTGGTGTCAATTCCCTGCAGCACTACTTCAGACATTAGTTGAGTCCATGCCACGTCGTGTTGCAACACTTCTGCATGCTCGCGGGAACTATACGGTATTAGACAAGTCTACCAGTTTCTTTGCCACTTCAGTGCATAAGACAAATTTGTCATACGCACTTACCCACACACACCGAGCGAGGTGGCGCAGTGGTTACACACTGGACTCGCATTCGGAAGGACGACGGTTCAATCCCGCGTCCGGCCATCCTGATTTAGGTTTTCCGTGATTTCCCTAAATCACTCCAGGCAAATGCCGGGATGGTTCCTCTGAAAGGGCACGGCCGACTTCCTTCCCCATCCTTCCCTAATCCGATGAGACCGATGACCACGCTGTCTGGTCTCCTTCCCCAAACCAACCAACCAACCAACTTACCCACACACTCATTCATACAGATGAAAAAGAGAGAGAGGAAATTTTGGAGCACAAAATGTTAGATAATATACATAGGATTAGAAGCTTACTGGTAAAATTGATGCTATAATGTGATAGTGTACCGATGAATGGGGACAAACACGAAGTTCAGAACTGAATTATAAATAATTCAGAGTCACAGCATGAAATACAAGTTAAATTAGTATGAACGAATCTAACAGAGTCGTTTCAGTGTCCCGTGTGCAAGGTATAAGAGGACATTGCATTGGCGGACCTATTACTTGTACTTAGGTGTTTCATATGAAAAGGCTTCAGACTTGATTATGACCGCACGGTGGGAATTAACAGAACTTTGAAGCCAGAATGCTAGTTGGAACTAGTCACATTGGACATTCCATTTCGGAAATCGTTAGGGAATTCAATATTTCGTGATATACAGTCTCAAAAGTATGCCGAGAATTCTGGCATTGCCTCTCACCACGGACAACGTAATGGCCGACGGCTTTCACTTAACGACCGAGAACAGCGGCGTTTCCGTAGAGTTGTCACTACTAACAAACAAGCAGCATTGCGTGAAATAACTGCATAAATCAATGTGGGATGTACGACAAACATATTCGTTTGGGCAGTGAGGCAAAATCCGACGTTAATTGGCTACGGCAGCAGGCACAAATCCAAATCGCGGGTTATGCTCCTTGGAGAGGGCCTATCTGAGATATTTGTCGTTCCTCAAAGCGTGGCCACAACCATCTGCTGCTTAGGCATTGATTTTACGAATGATCGTCGTTGTTTAGCTGCAACAAATATCAGACATCTCCTCCAAACGAGCAGGGCTGTCCTCGTTGATAACCGGCTTAGATCCGTTGACATTGTACAGCGTCCTTGATACGTGAATGTCTATCAAGCCTCTTGTACCCCCCAGGTGGCACAGGTACTTGTATTCCCGATACCGATTACCGTCGCCAATCGTACGTTGGTGTCGATGGGTTCCTTCGTCTGCACTGGGATGTTATTAACAGTTCAATATGCCTCCCTTGCCCTCCCACGGGAGCGTGGTGGCGTTGGCTTATTCCACTTGCCAGACAGAGTTATGGCACTTTTTGTTAGCTCCCAAATTGAAGTCCGGCACTGTTGCCCGACAAGCCGCACTGGACTGCTTTTAAATGAACATGAGTTGGTCTCCATGTCAGCTCCATTCATGTTACTTGACATTCGAGACGCCTTTTATCACTTTCGGCATTTATTTCTGGAATTAAGTTACATCTTGCAATCCTTACTGAGACGTTAATCTAGTAGGAAATAGGGAAACAAATAGGAAGGACTGGATCCCTTTTGTTATCACTCGTTTTATTTAACAATCATATAAACAAATACCTTTAAAACAACAATATGTCAATCCTGATTACTTTAGGTAAGACACAAATTTTTAGTGAATCTGCTACCAATGTCTCTTATGAAACATTCTACCTTATACATAAGAAAATTGTAAAAGGACTAGTAACTATGCGCCTGACGCCTGAAATTAATTCTCACTTGTATGCTGCTCGTCAGACAAAGTTTAATAAATATAATAAATACCCAACTGAACATAATTAGCACCAGAATTAATTAGCGAGGAGTGACGCCAGGTCGCTCGAAGGCAGAACGAAACTTAACTTGGAGAAGCCAAGGCGGAAGGAGGAAGCTGGCAGTTCGTACAAGACCCACTTCTCGAGCTTCGACCCGGAGTCGCCTCCCGCTACCTAGGATTTCACAGCCCCAGTACCCATAGGTGGAAAGGTAGCGCTTACTCCAAAACACCAGCCAAGCAGCAGTAACATTTAATAAGCGCACAGAACACGTCCGCAGGGACAATTTAAACAACCACCAAAAAATATTAATAATAGGTTAAATTATTCACTAATAAAACGGGACACTGCCTTTGCCACACTACGAATGAACTACACAGGCAAGGTACAACCAACAGCGCAAATCTTATCAATAACATTAAGGAAAATTTCCAGCTATTAAGGTATTAAAAAAATACGTATAGTTACTAGCAAGGCCAACGGGAACTCCTGTCTTAGTCACAATTAATCTACGTGAACTTTTGTGCCCCAGTGTTCAGCGAAAATCGTAACGAGCACAGTTCTGAAAATTTCATTACAAATTTTACTGGGGCTCACTACGCTAAGGCTACCAAACACTCAAATGCAGTATATTTGATAAACAGAGTACGGCCTTGCAAGTGATTACGTATTACATCAAACAACAATTCCCCACGAGCTGGAAGACGCATGCGCGTGCAGTATAATAATATTTAACACCTGTCTTAAACACCATTAACTCTTTATAGGCACACCTTTACTTCCATGGTAACACGCATGCGCTTACAGTTACCAGAAGTGAGGTAGCAGTCCTCAACACACACACACACACACACACACACACACACACACACAAGCCCTAAGTGTAATCTCACTTAACTTTGGCTGGACGTCCGATATGGCTTGCGTCGGGTACAGCAGGCAGCAATAAGGCAGCGGACGACCGTAGACAGCCGTGTCCGGAACTAGCAGCACGCAACCCAAGGCAGCAACAAGCCGCCTCACAGGCGACAGGAAAGGCTGCCTTGTACACGTGGTCGGTTCCCGCTCGACTACAAGCGCACTCCGGCCTCAGGTAACATCGAATGCCAACTGTCCCCGTTCTTCGCGAGAGCTTCCAGTTAACTCCTCCGGCAAAGATACGGCAGCCAAGACTCAGTGCCCGTCACAAGCAAAGATAAGAACGCGAAGGCGAGATACTTGCAAATACGCTGGCGCGCCAGCAAAACTCCACGGCTCAACCATTCGCACAAATACTCCGGACAAAGACTGTACACGATGCATTACAAATGTATCGGCCCCGAATTCCATTGAACGGAAGTTTCCTCACATCATTTGACGTAGTGTATGGAAATCGGTGTACGCTGTTTTTCTCGACGCCAGCCTCCACCGTCAATGGCAAACAGGTAAACCAATTTCGTTTGCAACACACAAGTCGTGCTGACACCCCTAGAAATGAGGACGACACAGACGCCCACCGATTCTCATGTGGCTCGTTATCTGACGTGTGGAGGCTAACGCAGCGTATCTTGACTTTCGTCACCCGCCCAGATCAAACGCTTTTATCCCCGGACGTGCTTCATTACCCCGAAACGAAGGCTAATGATGTGAATTGGATACACGACCATGCGATCCGCTACCTTTTTGACCTCTACGAGAAATCGGAACTGTGTTATTGGAGATACCTTAATAATCGACACTGCGCTCTTGTTCCCAGTCGCAGTTACAAGCAGTTCTTTTCGAATTTTCTGTGCAGCGCCTTTCATGACCCGTCTTCCAGCTGGAACGACCAAGCCATGAAATGCTGATGTTTGTTTTGCCGACATGATGCTCTACACAAACTACAAACGGAATATATATAAAAATTTCGAGAAGACACGTTTGGACGTTCCACCATCTGAAGGTACAAGCGGCTCAAGGAATTTCGACACACAAAAAATGCCTCTAAACAACTCTTTTCATTTTCATCACTCCCATGGATGTTTTTCCCCTCACCTTCTTTCTTTATTTCTTAATCCCTTTTAGAAAAGGTTCATTGTTTTACGACAGGCATTGATAGGCCACAACGCCTGAAGAGGCGCAGTTCTTCCTTCTTCTTAGGACACAAATGGCGGTGGCAAGTAGAACTTTTCTGTAATTTCCCTTCCCTGTCCGGGGGAGACACACAAAAAATTACAATTTAAAACATTTAACGAAAAGATAAAAAAAAACGAATTTGTGTTTTGTCCAGGTTCTAAAGAAAAGAAGGTTCGAACCTCGCCACAGCTTAAATTTTGAAAAAGTGTTGTTATGATACCTCCATTTTAAACAAAAAGGTGTGGTTAACGCGATGGAGCAGCATCAGGGAGACTCGAGCTCGATTTCCGGCGTTGGCAGCGATTTCACCTTGCTGGCAGGACTACACCGTGGTGCACTGAGCCTCGCGATGCCAGTTGAGGAGCCATCTGATTGAGAGGTAGCGGCGCCAACGTCTAAACGTCGACAAAGGCCTTGGAGTGCGAAGTGCTGACTCTGTACCCCTGCATACCGCATTCGATCGGTCGTCCATCGTGTAGTTTTCGTCTACTACCGCAAAGTTTTCTGCAACTACTTGCTTCACGAAGTTGTTATTCAGTACGTGTGAGCGTAATGGCTAATGGAGTTTGACGGAATATCTCGCGGCGTGAGCCATGGCTGCTTAATTGGTGTCATGTCGGCATTCAAAAAACAATGGTTCAAATGGCTCTGAGCACTATGGGACTTAACTACTGAGATCATCAGTCCCCTAGAACTCAGAACTACTTAAACCTAAGTAACCTAAGGACATAACACACACCCATGCCCGAGGCAGGATTCAAACCTGCGACCGGAGCGATCGAGCGGGTCCAGACTGAAGCGCCTAGAACCGCTCGGCTACACCGGCCGGCTGTTGGCATTCACAGAACATCAACAACATAGCAGTGTATTTGTCGGGTGTGTGTATGATTTTTATTCCACGTCAATATCTACCGCAGTGTAAGGTACATTCTGCAGATTAACCGAACATGAGTTTAAATAGTGCATCGGGTAAGCGTGTAGCTCCGTGACACCAGCTACTTTACGTCTCGTTCACATGTCGTTGATATGGCGCTCTGAGTTGTGGAGTATGAAAAACTGGCGCTTGTTTCGACACCTAGCGCTTCCTTTACTAATTGCGAATCACCTTGACTCGACCGTGAGACATTGGACAGAAACAGCAGCAACTGCCTGTAGCAATAAACTGAAACGTTCTCCTACACGTGTCTTACACTAAGAAAGTGCATTCAGGCTCATAAATTTATGAAAATTGGAATGAAAAACAATGACGAGATGGGAAGGAATGCCAAGTGGTGGAGACTTCTTGATGACGCTCCTTACCGCTACTCACACTAATACACATTATCAGCACATGCACAAAAAAATAGAAATTATGGAAAAGAAAACGCAATATGTTAGTGTACAACGTTAACAATCAACAGTGTACAGAAGTTACAGAGTAACTGTGGTAGCTGGTTACTAGTATAACAGTGTAAACAACATTTCGAATAATTAATAATTTAATTGACTTTAAGACTTTCCTGATAGCTACTATACTACCCAGAAGTTGAATAAAATCATTCACTGAAATGGAAGTTTTGAGCACAAAATGATTCCACTTCAGTACACGTAACTCACAAAACTATTTTCTGTGTAATTATCTTCACCACAGTGCATACTCTGAGTATTTATTAATGTGAACATTTACCTGTGGTAGTCTGAGCTGTTGTATTATTCAACTGTGCATCTTACAAACATTGGCAAGAGGGTGATTTCAGACGTAACTGATTGATGACACTTACGTGATTTTGATTATTTTAGTTTTCCATATAGCAGCATTAGCTTATGGAACGGTCATATGTGAAGAGATTTTAAAACATAGAACACACAGAAGAGTGAGATTGACTCCTGAAGAATAAGAACAGTTAACAACAACATTTTTTTTCATGTAAAATTGTTACTGACATCAGTATCGCAAATGTGAGAGGGAACTAGAATTTACAAATCAAAAGTACTTAACTGTTCGTCATAATATCCATTCAACAGTTTCACCGTTGAACACTACATTTTTTTATAATAATACTCAAATTCAGTTTTATCGTCATCTACAGTCACTACCACCCAATTCCGCCTATCGCAGCAACTCCAACTTGTATTAATGTCCAGCATATGAGATTCCATACAAGTCACTGCTTCCCTTGTGCTGTTAACCACTAACCATATCGTCATTGTGAAAGTTGGTTATTAAATAATAGTAGAACCGTTGGCAACCATTATACATCATTATGGCATAATTATGCAGTGCTTTCGACGGCACCAAGGTACGTGTTAACTGGACTGTATATCAGAGGCATCCTCCACGAACCATCTCCGTAACTGCTTACCGCGACCACTCACAAAGATAACCTTCTGGGAAAGGTGGGTCAGTAAGACGCTTCTTGTCTTTTGGACTCGCCTTATTCTCACACACTTTTGGTGTGCACACAGTCCTTACTCACCTACCAGCACTGCTCTTTCTCTCTCTCTCTCTCTCTCTCTCTCTCTCTCTCTCTTTCTCTCTGAAATACGTTAGGTGGTTTTACAATAATATTTGCTTTTTCCACTACACATACTACTATCTAGTAAATCATTGCACAGGCGATCAACAAAGTTCTAGACTTAACAGTCTGTACTGTAGGAAATAGATTCCATATCATCAATCATACATAGAATTAAAATCGGCAATTATTCAATTATAACAATCGCCTGTAGATGGTACCAGTTCACAAAGTCTCACGCTTCGTGTGCTTAATAGCTTACTGTGTTAACGTGATTTTTCCCACATGAAGTAAGCACGCTCATATTCAATCACAGTATTCCACTTTCAACAAATTAACACGCTGGTTATGCATGTTAAAAACGTAAAACAAATGTGATACATTATGAAGGTGGTAACAAGTGTGTCGTTTCAACCACAATGAAATGAACAGTCCGCCACCACATGCATCTGAGTACTCTTCTAACACCCTAACCAAACCTGAAGGAAAACTATTTTGAATTGAGTTGTATACAGTTGGTGTAAGTACATCAACTACAAGACAGAAAATTCCTATTTAAAATATTATAGTTCATTGCTCTGACTGCGAAAAATAATTAATTTCGCAGAAAGAATAATATTTCTTATGTTAACATTCGTTCCATAAGTCGATCACAAGTAGTCTCTAAATAGCCAGACGTAACGATTCTCAGTCAGTGAGTGGTTCCGTTGGACCAGATGACCAAGTCCATTGCCGGCCGATGTGGCCGAGCGGTTCTATGCGCTTCAGTCCGTAACCGCGAGGCTGCTGCTGTGGCAGGTTCGACTCCTGCCTCGGGCCTGGATGTGTGTGGTGTCCTTGGGTTAGTTAGGTTTAAGTAGTTCTACGTCTAGGACACTGATGACCACAGATGTTAAGTCCCATAGTGCTTAGAGGCATTTGAAACATCTGAACCAAGTCCATTCCACATAAACACAGCCCACACCATTACGGATCCACCACCAGCTTGTACAGTACCCTGTTGACAACTTCGGTCCATGGCTTCGTGGAGTTTGTGCCACACACTAACCCTATCATCAGTTCTTACCAGCTGTTTGCCATATCCTGTTCTCCGTAAAGCCGGTTTCATGCATGATAGCCACCTGTATAGGCTGAATGTGTGGGAGGGGCGACATCGACGACAGAGGACCCACGCGTCCTCAACCATCTGTCAGCAGACGTGAGCAGTAAGGTGGGCAACGTTTAATTTCCACGGGCCACCACTGTGCTACATCCGTTGGCGGGTGAGGGCGACATCGTAGATGTAGGCCTCGTAGTCGGAGAAAGCTTCAAGCCAAACTTCGGCATGACAAGTGTCGCCAGCAAGGGAGCGTGTGTGGTAGATACAGTGGAGGCGACTGCACGCGTGCACCGTATATTATGCGAAACTCACATAGGTGCCATGAACCTTCGTTCACATGTCGACAAGGTGAAGTTGGTCGATGATGACAGACAGGGCCACACTATGGGAATGTTGTGGGAGTTTATCAGTGAGCCCTTCTGAGGTTACCACAGAGGACCAGATCATTCAGGGAATCATCAGAAAACTGCGTTACCTTGTCAGGAAAGAAGCTGTGCAGTTCGTGACATCGACTGGAGCCAGTTGGTGCATACACGTTTAGGATATGGATGCCGACCAGCGTGAGAGCCATACCCCCAGCAGTAGCAAGGCACACTAGAGCTTCAGCAGGGAGCCCTTTACTGAGGAGGATGACCACCCCACTACCATTGTCAGAGGAATTTTGGACCGTTTAGCCGATGATATCTCTGAACATTGACAGTTTATGTGGAGCCCCAATGGTGGCCAGATTCATCATCGAGATGTGGTAGTGTTGTCAATATTTCAATGTTGTCTTCCCTTCACCCCCCCTCCCCCCCATTGCCATGGACTGTCCTGTGGCGATGTCTGGCTGGCCTGAAACATCCAGCGCAGCTGCTGTTGCGGCAATCACTGGGTGGAGGCTGGGTCGGGCGCCACCGTGGGGCACTCTCCGATGGGTGGGCCAGCATCCCAACCTGCTCCGTCATTGACATCGTCAGCCCAGGAGGTCGAAACTGGTGGCAGGCGAATGTTGCGCCATCGACGGCTAGAGGTGGTGCTGCTGCCGTTCGGGGAATCTCCCGCCACAGGATTCATCATTGCCGAGGGGGTTGCAGGTGGTGTGAAGGATGTTCCCAAACAGGACATGGCAAGCGGCCACTTTTGTAGCCGGAGTGCTCGAAGGGAGATCACTGTCTGGTATCTGGTCCGCTACCTGTGATACCATATGAAGGAGTGTGTCGTCCGATGGCCTTCGCCTCTTCCGTTTCCCGGTTCCCGGGTGAAAGCGGCTTCAAGAGGTACTGCTCCGTGTAGGAAGCGGGCGTTCGTCGTCCAACGTCATGCCCGTCTGGAGGAAAGCAGAGGTAGGCACGACGCTGTTCGATGTCCATCGAGCTCTGGGGATTTTTTGGTCTCGTCGCCGAGGGGAGTGCTGACCTGAGAACAGGCACATCCTGAAGTAACATATCTGGGTTACTCACGGCAAAGGCGTAGGTGTAAAGAAGCGACCATCACTTTGTGAGCTGCGCCACCGGTTGGAATCTGGAGTAAACGTTGACGGAGACAATCGGACGTAACATGGCCCCCTTGTCCACATCCTGCACATGTCTGTGGCTGGCTGTCACACACGACGAAGGGTCGCACACCTGTAATCAGATAGGATGGACGGCTCGATAGCTAGATGATCTATCAGGTACCATTTAACACGTGGTACGTCGCGAGAATCTGCAGTATTCCCACGATGCGGCCCACAACGTTGTTGTAGGGTGGGAGGCTTCAACAACCACGTCTTGGTGCACCTCGAAAGGGAGCTCAAAATACCGAATTGTTCAGAGACCAAAGCCAGCGTGGTCTATCGTCACCTCCCCAACATGCCCGCCAGAATGAACTGCAGTCGGTGTGCATGTTGTAAAACTACGTCAGCGCATGCTATCTCCGTCGTTATTTTGACATCGACCACGTTGCCGGTGATAGAGAAGTGAATACTTGTCACGTCTTGTGGGTCCAGACGGAGATACTCGCGAATGACTTGTTCGGTTTCACAAGTGCGTGGTCGTGTACGTTCAACTTGTAATTTAACTTTTAATATCGCTAGGCGGTAATAGTAAGCCATGGGGTACAATATTAATGGACTCTTTACAAAACAAATACATCGACGCGGAAACAAACAACTCTGTTACCGGAGCGCTGTCGGCGGCGAGGAGCTGGTCAGCACGCGACCAGGGCGGAAGGCCGGCGACCGCTCGGCCTAGGCCGCTTAGGCGTACTTGGCAGCGATACATCGTAAATATATAGTGTATTACACGGTATACTAAACGGCCAAGGGAATGGGGATATGGAAGTGTTTTAGGTGCAATGCATCACGATCCTCATGTCAACTTCCGAGACGTTGTCTTACGTCTGTATGGTGACTAACACAAAGTCAGAGGTTTCACTTGTACCGCCTGACGCAGGGGCTGCATGGCTACTTTCTGCGAATGAGCATTGGATAATTTCACTCTGGAAGCCTTGCAAAGTCTTATATTCTCTGATGATTCCACAATCACAAATTATAGTGCACCGAACCATCATAAGCTGCATTACTGGGCCACAGAAAATCCTAGGTGATTATTTTAATAAATACAGCAACCAGCTATTTTGTTATGTATGTTCCTTTATGCTGACACGTTTTTTCGAGCTTTCACTCATCTTCAATTGGCGTAATACATATTTCCGTCTTCAGTTAGGGCATAGTTACAACACCGACAGCAAATTGGATGCTGCAGCTGCTCTGTGTAAAATAAAACTTCTGTTTACCTACTACACCTCGGGAGGTTTATATTTACGATTTACTGCCGCTTAGGAGGACTGAGCAGCGATATATCGTAAACATATGGTGTATTACACGGTGTACTAAATGGTAATATATTGTAAATATACACCTGAGGAGGTGCCGTAGCGAAACAAAATTGTTATATTGCGCAGGGCAGTTGGAGCACTCACCTTGCTGTCGATGTTGTAACTATGTAATGCCTAAAGACTCAAATACATATTACGCTAACTGAAGATGTGTAAAATCCCAAAACCTGTGTTATCTTAAATATTATTTAACAAATTGGCTGGTTGCTGTATTTATTAAAATAATATAATCCACAGTCGAGAAGCTCAATAGCGGGTAAAATGGATGAATCATTGTCTTACGCTATTACCTCATGTCGACCGTCCATTAATGTGAGCTGTGAAATCCTTGGAGATGAAATCATTGGTCTACATTACTTCAAAAGTACTCTCACAAGTGGGAAATATTCAAGCTCCCTAAGATAAAATGTTAGAAATTTGATTTAAACTGATTTGTACACAGCCGATTTAAATAAATCTGCTTCATTGCAGAAAAAAATGTTCTTTTTAAAAAATTATATATCATTGCTGTAACTCCCTAGCTAATAACTAAACTGCTAAATAAACTATTTTCATAATTCCACTGAAAGATTGTTCCTTAAAACTTTTACAACCCCTCGTTTGCGCAGAGACATGTACACTAGGCAAACTGACATTATCATAGAAAGAAGGAGGAAGTATTTAAGTTTACTTAAGGCTGTGGTTATTAGGAGACCACTTTGCTACTTAAAAGGGAAACTCGTACCCCCCTCAGATTTATCGGTACGGTGGCCCACTGGATACCCCGTCAACAGCTGAACACAGATCAAACATGGAAACGGGAAGAAGGTGTACTGAACCGTGAAAAAAAAAAAATATATATATATATATATATATATATACATATATATATATATATATATATATATATATATATATATATATATATATATATATATAAACCGTGAACGGTCCAAGTTCAAGAAGTGTAACATCGAGAGCGCTGGAAAAGTGACGGTGTCGTAGTTAGGTAGGCAAGCATTTAGACTACAAAGCGGACGAGCCGTGTTGAAGATCGGGGACTGGATGTTGTGTTGTCCTAATCATAATCACTTCATCCACATCGACGCGCAAGTCACCGAAGTGGCGCCAAATCGTAAGACTTGCACACGGCGAACGGTCTACCCGACGGGAGGTCCTAGTTACACGACATTTACATTTTAAAAAAGCCGGCACGGTATCTCAGCGTGATCGGTCAGAGGGTTAGCTGCCCCCTGTAATTAAAAAAAAAAAACTCAGTTAATCGATCGACAACGAACATTAACGGATGTCTTACGACATCCTCATCGAGCAGATGCAACGAACAAAAGTCAACAAAATGAGATTTAAAAAAATATCGCTTTCTTCATTTATTTTTCAGTATATTATGAACTGTCTGCCCAGTAATTGAACTTGTAGTCTTGGCAGTTGTCATACTATAAACTGGTTTTAGAATATGAGTCACGTGGTAAGAACACATTACCGTCGCAGGTAAACGTGATGAATAGTGAGAGCAGGCGGGATACCACATAGACGCCTCACAGAAATGAAACAACACATAAACTGGTATGAACTATGTTACAACAACAGAATTAAAGAGTCAAAACATCCAAAACGGAACGCAACTTCCAAAACGTTAAAAACATATGTTTTGACAGAGAACAGAGAAACGTGATTGTGAAACTATTGCGTTCATGTGTTGCTGTTTATGTGACAAACTATTATGTTTTCATCATTTCCTTGGGAGTGATCACATTCGCATTCACACGAATATCTGAATAGCGCAAGGAGGCATATCCAACTCACTCACCAGGCGTACAAATTGTGTGTCGATAAGAGATTCCTGTCATATGACACACGTGCTGTCACTCGTGCCCTGTGTGATACACCAGACGTGTTTTCCAGTGGAGGATTGTGTTGACTTGTAGTCTTTTCATCAAACTTTGCGGTTCCCTTTCGAAAGCCACTGCCTTTCGGCTGCTAATAGAATAACTGTGCAGAATCAGCTATCATTACAGATCCCTTCCTTACACCTCGCCGTTGCAAACGGATGTCACACCACGGCACAGACACAAATTTGAATACAACGAGCAGCAGGAAAAAAATTGCGCGACGAAGCCTTGACCAGGGCTCGCCCGCCTTGCAGTCCATGGTTCAAATGGCTCTGAGCACTATGGTACTTAACTTCTGAGGTCATCAGTCCCCTAGAACTTAGAACTACTTAAACCTAACTAATCTAAGCACATCACACACATCCATGCCCGAGGCAGGATTCGAACCTGCGACCGTAGCAGCAGGGCGGCCTTTTGCACTCCATCACCCTGACAACTTAACCAGGACGTGGTGGCTCTCCGGATTGCTGTATGTTGCCATCCTTGTGCTTGGGCCGTTCACTGTTTTTGTTTTGCGTTTTTTTTTTCACTGTTCAGTACACCTTCTGCCTGTTTGCATGCTTGATTTGCGTTCAGTTTTTCGCTGGCTGTCCACTGAGCCCTCTTCCCTCCTGTGAGGGAGATGCGATGGGAGTTCCCCTCGTAAGAGATAGCGTTCAAAGACCTTGATGATAAGTATTTATAATATTAATAAGAATTAATAAGAATAGAGTTGAGAGTCGCAATACGGTATTTAACGCAAGGGAAAAGTTTCATTTTACATTCTTACGAATACGATTCATAATCTTTGTTCAGTCGTCGTCATGACGACCTCTGCAAAGGCGGTCGGAACGTAAGATTTAACAATTTCCTATGCTTCGAAAAGGCAAGGCCTAGTACCCACAGCGAATTAATTGCTAACTCTCTTGCAAAATTATTTTCCTGTTTGCTAAATTGAGTGGTGCCACATCTGTCAAAGACTACACAATTTTTTCTTGCTAAGTTTTGTGTGGCCTGTACATGGAAGGCACGAAAATAAACAAAGAGCAGTATTTAATTAAATTTACATTGTGTTTTGTAGTTTATCAGTGTTGGTTCAGTACTACCTGACCGTGATATCACCGCACTTGCCCTCCCGTGGCTGTTATCTGAACCACACGGAGACTTTACAGTAAACAAGTACAGTGGTGACTAACGAAAACGCATCGCATTATCAATGACCGCGTCATATTGTGAACGATTTCAGGACAGTTGTGCATATATTGTCAAGTGGTTCAGTGTTTCCTCGAGATATATCACGATAAATACTCACAATTAGCCGACCGAAGCGCCCTCATCCACAGGTCCAATAATATCGTGGTCGAATAATAAGTAAACAGTCAATGCGCCATTTCATTGATAAAGCAATGGCTTTATGGACGCAAAC
Organism: Schistocerca serialis cubense; assembly: GCF_023864345.2. Lineage (NCBI taxonomy): Eukaryota > Metazoa > Arthropoda > Insecta > Orthoptera > Acrididae > Schistocerca > Schistocerca serialis. The sequence goes on along the minus strand of NC_064645.1, from coordinate 282,493,486 downwards.
ACTTCGTATTCTCGTAGAAACTGAGGCTTCCAACTATGTCCTGCCGTTTGCCCCTGGTTTACTTGACTATTCACCAATTTTTAAAACAGAATCAGTTTGACAAAACAAACTTTATTACCGTATTCTCTGTCGTAAAATTCTCTTAAAATTGTGTGACACAGTTAGTATGAAAGACATTTTGTTGTAAAATAACAATCACAATCTGTTAAAAAAATTTTGTTTATTAGCCTGCACCTATTTTCTACATAGCGGTTATAGTGTGGCCGAACCTTGGACTGAAATAGAGCCATTTCGGTGTGATATCTTTCACGACGCTCTGCGATGTCTGTAGCTCAGAACAAAGATGATGTGAACTGATCTCGTCAGTTTATTTAGATTGTTATAAAGATTTATTTCAGTAGTTCCATCCGCTCACCGATCCAACTTAAGTCACACAAATGATTATTAATGTTAAATAATTATGGGCCCATACTCTAGCCCGGTTCGGTGTGAGACTTCCAGTGCATACATCTGTAGACTGTCCATTTGTGGAAACTTACATAATCATTTCAGTGTACAATACGTACTCTCCACAACTCGATTACTATATAATCAGTTAAAGCCATTCTAACTATTTTGTATGTACGTTGCTCAGTAACGCCAATCAAGAAATTTAAACCAAAATGTTGTTGCTGTTTAGCAGAGGGTCCATGTTGAACGGATGAAATAGTTTTATGTAGAAAAATATTTGTTTGCAATTGCTTTATTGAGCCTCTGATATACGAAACAGCTTATGGAAAATTAGTTACAAGTGATTAAACAGTAGTCCGGTTGTGGAGAATATGTGTCGTAAAGTACACTAAAGTAGTTATGTAAGCTTCCACAAATGGTCAGAGTACAGACGTGTGCGCTGAAAGTCTCACACTAACCAGGACAAGCAAATGCGTATTGGACCGAAATTATTTGACACTAATGGTAATTTGTCACGTGGATCGGTGGGTGACTGGAACTAACGAAATTAATTTTTGAAATAATATAAATGAACTGACGAGATCAGTTCGTGTCACTCCGATGGTTGAGTGGTGCCGGCACGGTAGCTCAGCGTGTTCGGTCACAGGGTAACGTGCTCTTTGTAATAAAAAAACTGAGTTAACAGATCAACAACGAACTTAAATGGGTGTCTCACGACGTCCGCCCCGAGCAGATGCAACGAACTAAAGCGAACAAAACGAAAATTTAAAAAACAGGTGGTCAGCGTGACGGATTGCCTTCCTGCTGGCCCAGGTTCGATTCCCGGCTGGGTCGGAGATTTTCCCCGCTCAGGGACTGGGTGTTGTGTTGGCTTCATCATCATTTCATCCCCATCCGGAGCGCAGGTCGCCCAATGTGGCGTCGAATGTAGTAAGACCTGCACCAAGGCGGCCGGACGTGCCCTGCAAGGGACCTTCCGGCCTATGACGCCAAACGCTCATTTCCATTTCCATATTGTGTTCCGAGCTGACAACATCGCAGAGCATCGTCAAAGATGTCACATTGCACTAGCTCCATTTCGGCACAACCTTCTGCTAGAAAACGACCGCTAGGTACAAAATAGTTGCAAAATAATAAAAGAACTTATAACAACTTGTGTTCGTTATTTTACAGCAAAAAGTTCGTTTTTGAAGCGCTGCTCTGAGCGACCCAGAACATGTGAAGTTCATGCCGTTGTACCGTACACGTTATGGAGAGACAGTTGACACACAGCACATTCATGTAGATTGTTCGCACAACACTTCGGTTAAGTGCTTCTCCTCTTTCACACACGTACGTTGGAAGTCTCAAAGGGCACTAATGCACTGCGAGTAACCTAAAGAGCGCCGAGAGAACTAAGGTGCGCAAGAAAATACAGACGGGACCACGTACAGGCAGCGCACCGCTGCACACAGACGACAAATAGCAAGTCGGGAGCGCACAGATAAATCTCGAGTTGCGGTATTGATTAATGGCGTACACAGAAACGTAAACAAGCTGGCACTCCAGAACTGTAAACACGCTACCGTGACGTCAGAGCGCGATGCAACCACAAACCGAACCATAGTAACAAATCACTCAGTAGTGAATGCTAGCATTGTCACAAACATCTTGCACTTATTTACTGAAGTGTCATCGTCAGGACAAATTGTTTCAACTGATGGAATGTTTGCAGTGCGAACAAGCCTTCTGTAATAAGTACAATGACTTAGTCGGTGGTACGTAATGCCGCTTACTTGACAAATCACTGTATGTTAAATGTGCCAGTATCGTATTTAGCTGGCGTTCTGCCCATTCACGGATGCATAAAACGACTGCCAGTAGATATACGAACACACCTGCTGCAAACAGCATACTGTAATGTTTCCTCGCCTTCGGTGTTCTTTATCAGCTTCAGAAAGATCTCACCTATTTTATCAATCATATACCGTATTTGTGCAATCTGTGTGAAAAGCAGAGGCCGAAAATAATAGAATTTTTATTAAATGAAGTTCCTTGTGATTTTAAAAATAAGCCCGCATTAGCTGCATGACCACGTCATAGAGGTGCTAACATTTCGTTTCACTTTACATCTTTTTTTCCGTAGTTGTACCCTGATGACAAGCGCGACTGAACTTATTTATCTGATTGCTTTCCTTTTTTCATCCTTTAAAACCTGTTATGTTACGTTATTCTGTCCCACTTATATTGTTTGACAGTTTCCGACTTTCGATTTGTCTGAAAATTGATGATTCTCGATACGTATTCTAAGCCCGTCTCCGTAATGTACCATACCATATTTGATGCTACTTTCCTCAAGATCTCTTACTTTTAAAAAGCAAGTTGCTCTTAACTTTCATTGGACGGACAAGTCTTAGAATATTCTTTTGATCAACCAGTCATTGTTCATTGCGGCAATGAACATGTCAGAGATTCACCAACTGCGACATATTTAGCCTATATGTTTTGACGATGCCATTATGGTATTATCACTTTAGGACATGGTGTAAAAAGATCTGAGGATGGTCATTACGGACTGAAACCGGTGATTGTCTAAAGAATTCATATTGTGATCAAAGACTGGAATAAAAAACATGTCAGAGATTTTTCTAATTATGCTGATTTAATTCCTTAAATCCATCCGTAACGGGCCAGTAACGTGTCTTAAAATTTTCTTTCTTGCTGTTCTATGCCACAAGTTAAACTGTCCCTAGTTACTAAGGACTGCGATGCATGTAATAAATGCGATTAAATTACTGAAGGCTTTTGGTAATTTAGAGATTCTATCTTTGTTTGCTTCACTATTTAATTCTGACTGCTGGATTGTTTCCCACGCGTATTTATTTTTAGGTGCATGTTATATTTAGTCAGATTGAGTTACTGTAGGTTTTCCGTATAGGTACCAGGGAGTTCCATGTCCTGAGTTTTCTTATAAGATATTTTCCATGCAGTTTAAAGTGCAATCTAATTAACGTTTTTCTATCATCTGACAGAAAATGTTGACCGTATGTGAAAACCAAACACTGCAAATGAATTCATTTTCTCGTATTATGCCACTACTTACTCCATTAACTTCATTCTTTCTGGTGCTGACGACTTTTTCCAATGTAAGACTGAACAACGGGGATACTTAAATTCTTGTCGGATTCTTTTTGTAATATGAAAAGGTTGAGACATTTCACCTAAACGTTAGTAATTGTCTCCACGATTACACTATGTGATGGTACTGATAAATGTAAAAAGCTTCAAATCATATTTTACACAATACACAAAACACGAGATATGGGAAGTAAAAATTTTACAAAGCAATGGCCACCCCGATTCTAACATATTGAAGATATCGTTGGACAGCGGCATTTCTACCAGTTAGCTAAGACTAGGCGTTGACCTAGGGCGGCAAAATTTTAAGGGCAGCAAGAGGAGGAATAAATTAATTTCAAATCAAACAGTGAAAAAATGAGCAACTGAGGAGAGAAAAATGAAGAAGAGGAAAAATTAAAACACCAAATTGTTTTCAAAAGCATACGTAACAATTACCTATTAGATCTTTGACGAAAGTTAACACATTGCCTCTTCCTACCTCAAAACGAAAGCAGCGACTACCGAGAACGAAACGGACACAAACGTGACCTTCATTCATCTCTGTCGAGCACTGGAGCGCGGCAAATACGCCGCCTTACCGTCATGATGCGACTTGATACCATACCTCTCTGTCCCATTTGCGATCTCTCTCTCTCTCTCTCTCTCTCTCTCTCTCTCCGCAGACCATATGTCAAGTGTCAGTTGCACAGAGTGGTTCTGTTCGTGATTTTTAGTTCTATTATTATTTCCTGTGGATAATCCATCATGTGTTCACAAACTAGCTTTTGTACTTCTCTTTCAACATATCTAAAAGGAGTAAAGGGTAAGTCAGTTCATCATACCCATAAATAAAAATGAACTGGCGGTTGTCTTTAAGTGTGTCTCTGACTGTTTGGGACTCGCAGCACGAGAAAAGAATTACACTGTCTTTTCTCAAACAAAACAGCTGTCATTTCCTTCTAATTTGATGCATGTCATGACTTGTTTATCGACGGGACATAACAGTAGAAACTGTGTACTTCGTGCTTGCAAACTGTTGTTTCAGTATAAGTTGCACATTAGTGCAGACTGCAGTCGCTGTTTTGCATATTACACTTTGCCAACTGTTGGATCTACACAAGTAAAGTGCGAAAGGACATCTTCTGTTTCAAAGAGTATAGAGACTAGGCTTCATGCATCGCAAGGACAAGAACACTTAGCAGCATTCGTAATTTTAACATTGAAACTGATATTATTAATAACATTGATTTTGCGTTTCGTGATAATAGTTCCACACTTTTAGTAGTCCATTTTGTTACAATTAAGAAAAAAAGTAATTGATGCTACATTTGGTTGCACTGATATATTTAACTTAGCTCTAGTTTAAAATGTTAAACACATTCTTCCTGTTACAATTATTTTCGGAAATTTCAATAGCCGGAAGACAAAAACTAAGTAGCTGAGGACATTTGTTGTCCTCACTTTTAAAAGCATTGAGGTCAAAACATGAAAATTGAGGACTGTCGCCAAAACATTAGGACGTCTGGTCACCTTAGTTTAATGATTAGAAGTATAGTACAAGATTTGAATTGTTGTGACGTTGCTGTTCGTGGTGGAGCGGGGGTATCAGGTAGACGGTGGTAGTAGAAAAGACGGGGTGTCATTTTTCAGTCCTTGCCTATGGCGGCAAAACACGTAGCAACGGCTCCGATTTGAACAGAAGGTAAGAAACGCAAAAGGAAAATGCAGTGTGTATTGTTGTTGTGGTCTTCAGTCCTGAGACTGGTTTGATGCAGCTCTCCATGCTACTCTATCCTGTGCAAGCTTCTTCATCTCCCAGTACCTACTGCAACCTACATCCTTCTGAATCTGCTTAGTGTATTCATCTCTTGGTCTCCCTCTACGATTTTTACCCTCCACGCTGCCCTCCAATGCTAAATTTGTGATCCCTTGATGCCTCAAAACATGTCCTACCAACCGATCCCTTCTTCTAGTCAAGTTGTGCCACAAACTTCTCTTCTCCCCAATCCTATTCAATACCTCCTCATTAGTTACGTGATCTACCCACCTTATCTTCAGCATTCTTCCGTAGCACCACATTTCGAAAGCTTCTATTCTCTTCTTGTCCAAACTGGTTATCGTCCATGTTTCACTTCCATACATGGCTACACTCCATACAAATACGTTCAGAAACGACTTCCTAACACTTAAATCTATACTCGATGTTAACAAATTTCTCTTCTTCAGAAACGATTTCCTTGCCATTGCCAGTCTACATTTTATATTCTCTCTACTTCGACCAACATCAGTTATTTTGCTCCCCAAATAGCAAAACTCCTTTACTACTTTAAGTGTCTCAGTTCCTAATCTAATCCCCTCAGCATCACCCGATTTAATTTGACTACATTCCATTATCCTCGTTTTGCTTTTGTTGATGTTCATCTTATATCCTCCTTTCAAGACACTGTCCATTCCGTTCAACTGCTCTTCCAAGTCCTTTGCTGTCTCTGACAGAATTACAATGTCATCGGCGAACCTCAAAGTTTTTACTTCTTCTCCATGAATTTTAATACCTACTCCGAATTTTTCTTTTGTTTCCTTTACTGCTTGCAGTGTGTACAAGTGAAATTATTGAGGAATCTTAAAAGATAAAACGGAAAACCTTATTATGGGTTCAAATGGTTCTGAGCACTATGGGACTTAACTTCTGAGGTCATCAGTCGCCTAGAACTTAGAACTAATTAAACCTAACTAACCTAAGGACATCACACACATCCATGCCCGAGGCAGGATTCGAACCTGCGACCTTAGCGGTCGCGTGGTTCCTGACTGAGCTCGTCCACAGCGGCCGGCCTTTATTATAAGAGAAGAACTTAATTCTGTAAAACCGAAAAAACAGAGCAAGGCTGCATAAAATGGGAACAACGTATCGACGAAATGAGGGGAATAGCGATTAGTTAGACAAAAAATAGTCAGTTATCAACCAATAGGAAAAGAGGTGTAGACGACCGAGAAACAGATGTTTCCAGTGGACGGAACAGCCTAGTCCATGAAGTGAAGAAGAGTAAGAAGAAGGCGAAGCAGAAGAAGATTTGATATCCAGTGTCCTGGAGCGTGTCAACTGCTTTTTCGATCTTTATCGTTTTGAGCTGCGCAGTTCACACAGGTGAAGAAGTAGTTCCGCTATCACAAGCGAGTTTTCAGAAGCACAGGTGACCGGGCTTCTTATCCGCCCTGAGGCTGGGCTTTGTTTCGCCCGGCCAGACTGCTTCCCGACACCCACGCAGTTGCGAGCGCACTGGTGGACGCGCCCCTTGCGACGCCGCAGGTGCAGACGCGCCACAGTCACTGCACACCCTCTGCCGGCTGATCAGACCGCAATTGATAAGCGCCGGCAGCCGGGAGCTCCCACGTCTCCGTGCACCACACCGCAGCATGCAGATACCTGATGGTGCATATTCTGCAGATGCGCTGCGTAGCACACACACTACGGCAACTGTCTCATCCGGTGAGAGGCTAATACCGCAAATAAATGATCCGAGTCAGCCGAGTGTAAACCTGTATCTATTCTGGGCTACAGCTAAATGTTTCAGTAGTGGACGTCACGGTACCTATCAATGAGGAGCGGTAATCATATAATTCTGATTATTACCTTGAAAAAAAAAGTTGCTAACAAGGGAACCTCCCCATCGCACCCCCCTCAGATTTAGTTATAAGTCGGCACAGTGGATAGGCCTTGAAAAACTGAACACAGATCAATCGAGAAAACAGGAAGAAGTTGTGTGGAACTATAAAAAAATAAGCAGAGTATTCAAACTGAGTAGTCCACGCGAACATATGCCACATCAAGGGCAATGTAAGCTCGGGAGCGCCGTGGTCCCGTGGTTAGCGTGAGCAGCTGCGGAACAAGAGGTCCTTGGTTGAAATCTCCCCTCGAGCAAAAAATTTTTCTTTATTTTGGCAAAGTTATGATCTGTCCATTCGTTCATTGACGTCTCTGTTCACTGTAATAAGTTTAGTGTCTGTGTTTTGCGACCGCACCGCAAAACCGTGCGATTAGTAGACGAAAGGACGTGCCTCTCCAATGGGAACCGAAAACATTTGACCGCAAGGTCATAGGTCAACCGATTCCTCCACAGGAAAACGCGTCTGATATATTTTATACGACACTGGTGACGGCATGTGCGTCACAAGACAGGAATATGTTGTCGACCCACCTAACTTGTACACTTGGCGAATGGGTAAAAAGATTCTTCTACCTTGCCCGATTTAGGTTTTCGTGTGGATGTGATAATTACTCCCAAAAAAGTGATGAAAACATAAGAGTTTGTCACATAAACTGCAACACATGAATCCAAAAGTCTCACAGTCGCACACTTTTCCCTGTGCTCTGTCAAAACATATGTTTTAACGTTTTCAAATTTTTCCGTGTGTAGACCGTCAAATCCTGCATATGTCCAAGCAAATCTGAACATGTCCTGGAATTTTGGAGAGCGAAGTTGATTATGTATGAGTGCCTGAACTTTGATAATTGTCTGAAAATAAAAAATTAAACTTTTTGCTCGAAGGAAGACTTGAACCAGAGACCTCTCGCACCGCAGCTGCTCACGCTAACCACGGGACCACGGCGCTCCTCAGTTCTGGCTATCCTTGATGTTGCCTATCTTGCGCTTGAACTACTCAGTTTGTACATTTTGCTTATTTTTTTAATAGTTCCACACAACTTCTTCCTGTTTTCTCGATTGATCTGTGTTCAGGTTTTCAAGGTCTATCCACTGTGGCAACTTATAACTAAATCTGATGGGGGTGTGATGGGGAGGTTCCCTTGTAAGTACACTGACGGAGAAAGAATCCCAACACAAAGAACGAGTTGTACGACATAAACGAATTTTGGTAGGCTACATTTGAAGACAGATAAGAAAATTACCGAACTATCAGTTTAATAAGCCACGGCTGCAAAATACAAACACGAATTCTTTACAGACGAATGGAAAAACTGGTAGGAGCCGATCTCGGGAAGATCAGTTTGGATTCCGTAGAAATATTGGAACATGTAAGGCAATACTGACCCTACGACTTATCTTAGAAGCTAGATTAAGGAAACGCAAATCTACGTTTCTAGCATTTGTAGACCTAGAGAAGACTTTTCACAATGTTGACTGGAGAACTCTCTTTCAAATTCTGAAGGTGGCAGGGGTAAAATACAGGGAGCGAAAGGCTATTTCCATTTTCTACAGAAAGCAGATGGCAGTTATAAGAGTCGAGGGGCGTGAAAGAGAAGCAGTGGTTGGGAAGGAAGTGAGACAGGGTTGTAGCCTCTCCCCAACGCTATTCTATCTGTATATTGAGCAAGCAGTAAAGGAAACAAAAGAAAAATTCGGAGTAGGAATTAAAATCCACGGAGAAGAAACAGAGACAGCAAAGAACCTGGAAGAGCAGCAGAACGTAATGGACAGTGTCTTGAAAGAAGGATATAAGATGAACTTCAATAAAAGCAAAACGATGATATTCGATTGTAGTAGGACTCAATCGGGTGATGCCGAGGAAATTAGATTAGGAAATGAGACGCTTAAAGTAGTAAATGAGTTTTGCTATTTGGGATGCAAAGTAACTGATTACGGTCGAAGTAGAGAGGATATAAAATGTAGACTCACAATGGTAAGAAAAGCGTTTCTGAAGAAGAGAAATTTGTTAACATCGAGTGTAGATTTAAGTGTCAGGTTCAAATGGCTCTGAGCACTATGGTACTTAACTTCTAAGGTCATCAGTACCCTAGAACTTAGAACTACTTAAACCCAACTAACCTAAGGACATCACACACATCCATGCCTGAGGCAGGATTCGAACCTGCGACCGTAGCGGTCGCGTGGTTCCAGACTGTAGTCCCTAGAATCGCTCGGCCACCCCGTCCGGCTAGGTCTCAGGAAGTCGTTTCTGAAAGTATTTGTAGGGAGTGTAGCCATGTATGGAAGTGAAACGAAGGGGATAAATAGTTTAGACAAGAAGAGAATAGAACCTTTCGAAATGTCGCGCTACAGGAGAATGCTGAAGATTAGATGGGTAGATCACATAACTAATGAGAAGGTATTGAACAGAATTGGGGAGAATAGAAATTTGTGGCACAACTTGACTAGAAGAAGGGGTCGGTTGGTAGAACATATTCTGAGGAATCAAGGGATCACCAAATTAGTATTTGAGGGAAGCATGGGGGGTAAAAATCGTAGAGGAAGACCAAGAGATGAATACACTAAACAGATTCAGAAGGATGTAGGTTGCAGTACGTACTGGGAGATGAAGAAGCTTGCACAGGATAGAGCAGCATGGAGAGCTGCATCAAACCAGTCTCTGGACTGAAGACATCTACATCTACATGTATACTCTGCAATTCACATTTAAGTGCTTGGCAGAGGGTTCATCGAACCACAACAACAACAACATTAGAAAGACGACGTCTGCTCGTATTTAGCGCCTGTGGGACAAAAGTGGCGCTGGTAGCGCCGCAATGAGGATGCAAACAAGGTTTCCTTTAAATACACACTGCAGCGGTTGTAGGCTTTATCTTTGAGATTGGACCCGGTGAGCTGATGTCGGTCAAAAAAGCTTTCAAGGCGACAGACGCCGTTATGAACAACTCACTGAATTTGAACGAGGTCGTGGAATAGGGCTACGAGAAGCTGTATGTTCCTTCTGCGATACTACAGAAAGACTTGGCAGGAATGCAGCAACTATACATCACTGGTGGCAGTGGTGATCACAAGAAAGTACGGTCGGAGGAAGACGGGCTCAGAACGGACAGTATCGAGAGGGAAGATCGTCGTGTTCGGCGTGTGGCTCTGGTGCTTCGTACTGACAGTACTGCATCTGCAGCAGCAGCAGCAGCAGCAGCAGCTTGAGCCAGCGGTTGGCAGTTGGCAAAACGAACTGTTACGAATCGATTACTTCGAGGACAGCTCCGAAACAGACGCCCTGTAGCGTGCGTTCCACTGACTCCAAACTACAGCCATTTGCGACGTCAGTGGTGTCAAGAGAGAGCTCATTGGAGGCCAGGGTAGAGGTCCGTTGTGTTTTCTGATGACAGTTTGTTCTGCCTCGACGGCAGTAATAGCCGTGTGTTGGTTAGGAGAAGGCCAGTTGTGATCATTCAACCAACCTGTCTGGGTTCTAGCTATACTCGACCTACACCTGGAGTTTCCTTCGACAGTGCTAGCGCTCTCGTAGTTATTCCACGCATCCTGATTGGAAATTTGTACGTCAGTCTGGTGATGCGAAATGTTTTTTTGTCATTCGTTAAGAGCATCCCAGAGGGTGTTTTCCAACACGATACAGCCAGCACACGTACTGCTGTTCTAACGTAACAGGCTCTACAGAGTGTCGACATGTTGCCTTCGCCTATTCGATCACCAATTTCGTTTAAAATCGAACACATATTGGACATCATAGGATGCAACTGCAACGTCATCCACACACAGCATACACTGTCCCTGTATACACTGACACATCTACAAACTGACGTCTGACATCTGGCACCCGTACAATACGTGCACGTAGGCATGCTTGCATTCAACACTCCGGCGGTTACATCGGTCTTTAATGAATCAGCATTTCACATTTGCATTAGCTTATCTAGGGCCTACATTAACGTGTGGCCTTGTAATATTAATCACTTAAATAAATAGTATTACCAAACGTATTGGCTATGAGCATTATGAGACTTAACTTCTGAGGTCATCAGTCCCCTAGAACTTAGAACTACTTAAACCTAACTAACCTAATGACATCACACACATCCATACCCGAGGCAGGATTCGAACCTGCGACCGTAGCAGCAGCGCAGTTCCAGACTGTAGCGCCTAGAACCGCTCGGCCACTCTGGCCGGCCCAAACTTATTGCCGAAATTTCGTTAGTCTTCATTAATTTGCTTTTGGTGCTGCGATCTTTTCCCGTCAGTGCATTTTGGTAACGTTCTATGCATTTACGTGCGAGCAGTCCCGTTACTACAAAAATTCCCATGACCCATCACCGCAGCACACCACCAGGAGAGCCAAAACAAAATGACGTAGGCGATTGGTCAAGTGGTCTATCGTGCGGTATTTCGTTTTCTGCCTTAAAATAACAGCACTGCTCACATGCTGACAAAGTTGTTTCCACTGCGCTGCAGAAGTTTCGCTACCAATCCCTTGCACATCCTCCATACAGTCCCGATTTCTCCCCATGCGGCTGTCATGTTTTTTGAAGCTCTGAAGAAAGAAACTCGTGGCAGACGAGTTGCTTCGGATGAAGAGCATGCACGCCTGAGCAGTCATGGCTCCACAGGCAGCCGCAAACATTTGTTCATGAAGACATAGATAGCTTAATCCTAGTGGAATACACACACCAAAAAAACTCTCGCATCACCCCAGATCCCAGAACTTCTGAATACAGACGCTGACTGTGGATATTGTGCTACAGACACAGTCCCTTTGACTGTTCAGAGATGTTTATGAACCCGCCCAAAGATGTAGACAACCATACATGAACAGCGCCTATTAGACGGAGGAGGTCCGATAGCCGATCACTTCCACTCATTCCGGCTCGTGTTGTCTGTAGCTCAACCATGCCTAAAAGCTCAATACCGCGGTTCGATCGCGTCTGGATTGTTACTTTGCTCTCAACAAGGGAAGTGTTCACGCGTCTCAAAGTGAACCAAAGCGATTTTGTTCGGACAACGAGTAGATACAGAGAACTGTAGATGACATGCCTCGCTCAGGGCTACTACTGCAGTGGATGACCGCTAACTACACATTATGGCTCGGAGGAACCTTGACAAAAACGCCAACATGTTGAATAACGTTTTTCGTGCAGCCACAGAATGTTCTGTCACAACTCAAACTGTACGCAATAGGCTGCATGATGCGCAACTTCACTCCCGACGTCCATGGAGAGGTCCATCTTTGCAAACCACGACAACATGCAGTGCGGTACAGATGGGCCAAACAACATTCCGAATGGACCGCTCAGGATTAGCATCACGTTCTCTTCAACGATGAGTGTATCATATGCCTTCAACCAGACAATCTTCGGAGCCGTGTTTGGAGACAACCCGTCAGGCTGAACGCCTTAGAGACACTATCCAAGGAGTGCAGCAAGGTGGGGATTCCCTGCTGTTTTGGGGTGGCATTATGTGGGGCCGACGTACGCCGCTGGTGGTCATGGAAAGCGCCATAAAGGCTGTACGATACGTGAATGGCATCCTTCGACCGATAGTGCAACCATATCGGGAGCATATTGGCGAAACATTCGTCTCCATGGATGACAATTCGAGCCCCCATAGTGCACATCTTGTGAATGATTTCCTTCAGTTTAACGACATCGCCCCACTAGAGTGGCCAGCATGTTCTCCAGACATGAACACTATCGAACATGCCTGGGATGGATTGAAAAGGGCTGTTTATGGACAACGTGATCCACCAACCACTCTGAGTGATCCACGCGGAATCGATGTCATGCACCAGTGCAAGAGGACGTGCTACTGGGTATTAGAGGTACCGGTGTATACTACAATCTGGACCACCATCTCTGAAGGTGTCGCTGTATGGTGGTTCAACATGCCGTGAGTGGATTTCATAAGCAATAAAAATGGCGGAAATGATGTTAATGTTAATCTCTCTTCCAATTTTCCGTACAGGTTGTGGGACTGTCGGAACCGAGGTGATGCAGTTTTTTTTATTTGTGTTTATGTATTAACAGTTATGAAGTTTATTTTAAAAATAATAAAGTTTAATTAATTTTTTTCCGTCGGTTTCGGTTTCATGCGACAGAGTAATCATAATTAAACTTCCGTTATTTGAGAGGGTCCCCATGACAAACGAGCGATTGTAGGTAAATGAAACACTGTCGTAACATTTGTAAGGACACACGGGAGAAAACAAATAAACAGCTGAAAGTAACACATTTTAATTTCTACACGAGAGGGTAACATTTGTTCATATAGCACCATGTTTACGTTCCACTACAGAAGTTGCTCGATGTGACGACCATCTGCACCCCTGACAGTAGGTAAAAATTATTCCGTCTAACTGGCTCAAGAAGCAAAAGTTGAATTATAGTCAACCTGTTCTTTAAAGAATCTGGTGACTCTATTTAATTCAGCAGTTCTCAGATATCTGCAGAATGTTACACACTTTGAGATTTTCACGGACTGTTTCATTCCTTATGTGGTGACACTCTTTCCGCCCACTTAAGAAATAACAGTTCAGCTGATGAAACTCTTTTGTCCTTCATGATTGTATTCCTTTTCCAGTGTTTTCCTAATTCTTCCATACTTACGAGTAAACCAGTCAGATTTGAGATCGATGATTAGTTCATTTAGATTTGATGTGTTGCACCTTAGATACTTAGGCACATATTAAATAATTTCTATTTCATTTATTTATGTAACGTTATCAGATAATTAACTTCTGGTTCTCTTTCACACCGGGTCAGGGATTTTCTACCGCCCACCTTGCAATCTAAAACGCTACTCTAGCAAGTGATATTCAATTGACACTGCAGTTGTCTCCACCTCTTCTAACTTTTGTACAATCATCCATGACCTGTAGTTAAACATTTTCAAGATTGTCGGGCTTAATTGAAGGAGAAACGCGAGGTATCCAATTTAATGAAGAGAATTGATCAGCCACTGTAGAGTGCTTTACACTCTTAAGTTATGGAATTTTTTTAACTTTTTACTTCTTTCTGACTGCTCTTTACTGGTTGGGTATTTTCATTGTGCATTTTAGCGTTATTGGCAACGGCCTTGCCGCAGTGGATACACCGGTTCCCGTGAGATCGAAGTTAAGCGCTGTCGGGCGTGGCCGGCACTTGGATGGGTGACCATCCAGGCCGCCATGCGCTGTTGCCATATTTCGGGGTGCACTCAGCCTCGTGATGCCAATTGAGGAGCTACTCGACCGAATAGTAGCGGCTTCGGTCAAGAACACCATCATAACGACCGGAAGAGCGGTGTGCTGACCCCACGCCCCTCCTATCCGCATCCTCCACTGAGAATGACACGGCGGTCGGATGGTCCCGGTAGACCACTCGTGGCCTGAAGAGGGAGTGAAAAAAAATTTTTGCGTTATTGATATTTCTGGCCCCAATTGTATTAAACTCGTCTGTATTTTTATCGACCCTTAGACATGGTCATCAACCATCTTACCATTAAAGATCCTTATAATAGGAACTTCGCTTCACAGTTGTGAACACCCAATATCAAAATTTACCATCCTGTACCGAATTTTGCTAACAGTGATATGTCATGAAGTCATACGTAGAGTAAAAAATCTAAGATTTTCATTTTTTGCTAACATGTAGTTACGCCTGAACCCGCAGACTAATTTCTGTTAGTGCTAACATTTTCTTTACAGGGAGTGTAGTGGAACCGACACTGAGATCATTGCCTGGTTACGTCACTATCTGTATTGTTACACTCTTCTGAACTGTGCATGTGTGAGATGGTATCTTCCTACCTTGCAGGCCGTAGGTTCAACACCAAATTCCTAAAACACTCACAGAGCGTCCTTGCGTAACAGTGGTATGTAGACAGAGCAGACAGTCTCTCACATGTTAGAGTACGCTGATATAACCAGTTAATACTTGGGATGGACATTGTGATAAACAAATAGTGTTACCACACTCTATTTAGAACAAAGAAATATTTTTGAAGATACCCTCTACTTTCTTGATTTAGCAACAACTGGATGGAAAACAGAATAGCCGCAAAAAATTAACAATTCCACAGGGGATCAAGGACTTCATAAAATTTCGACTGTAAGTAGCAATCCTATGAAGAAATGACTGAGGTAGACGAACTTGAGGAAGAAACGGAGCCTGAGACAGGTAAAATACCCAAGTACTGCATTCCTCCAGCCCCCATTCCTTACAATGATAAGAAATTTGGCGGTTATGGTCATTTCCCACTCATTGATTATCTGACTTTTCCGCAGATATGTAGATTAACTTGATGTAATAGCAGAATCATAACCTGTTGCGAAAAGCACAAGTGTATATTTCATGTCTTACGAAGCAAAAATATTGTTTTAAGAGTTTCACACACAGGGTAACATGCTCTTAATCTGTTAATTATTTCTCAATGATTATAGTTCAGAGACTTCAAGTAATTGTTCAGATTTATATTCTACACACGTCCAAAAAAGTTTTACATCACCTCGGATCCGAGAGATCCTAAACCTGTACAGAAAATTGGAATAGAGATCAACATAAACATCATTTCCGCCTTTTTATTGCTTATGAAAACCACAAATCGTGTTGTACCCCCATACAGCGAGGCCTTCAGAGGTGGTGGTGGAGACTGCCATAAACACCGGTACCGCTAGCACCCAGTACCATGCCCTCTTGCACTGATGCATGCCTGTATTCGTCATGCCATACTATCCAAAAGTTGAACAAGGCATTGTTGGACCAGGTTGTCCCACTCCTCAAAGGCGATTCGGCATAGATCCCTCAGAGTCGTTGGAGGGGCCACGTCATCCATAAACAGTCCTTTTCAATCTATCCTAGGCATGTTCAATAGAGTTCATGTTTGGAGAAATTGCTGGCCGCTCTAGTCGAGAGATGTCGTTATCCTGAAGGAAGTCATTCACAAGACGTGCACGAAGGGGGCGCGAATTTTCGTCGTGCATGCCTCGCCAATATGCTGCCGATACGCTTGCAATATCGGGCTGAGGATGCCATTCACGTATCGTACAGCCGTTATGGCGCCTTCCATGACCACCAGCGGCGTACGTCGACCCCACATAATGCCACCCCAAAACAGCAGGGAACCTCCACTTTGCTCCACTTTGCTGCACTTGCTGGACAGTGTGTCTAAGACGTTCATCCTGACAGGGTTGCCTCCAAACACATCTCCCACGATTGTCTGGTTGAAGGCATATGCGACGCTCATCGGTGAAGAGAACGTGACGCCAATCCTGAGCGGTCCGTTCGGCATGTTGCTTGGCCCATCTGTACCGCGCTGCATGGTGTCGTAGTTGCAAGGATGGACCTCTCCATGGACGTCGGGAATGAAGTTGCGCATCATACAGCCTATTGTGCACAGTTTTAGTCGTAACACAACATCCTGTGGCTGCACGAAATGCAATATTCAACATAGTGGCGTTGCTGTCAGGGTTCCTCCGAACCATAATCCGTAAGTAGCGGTCATCCACTGCAGTAGTAGCCCTTGGGCGGCCTGAGCGAGGCATGTCATCGGCAGTTCCCTGTATCTGCCCCAAGTCCGAACAACATCGCTTTGGTTCACTCCGAGACGCGTGGACACTTACGTTGTTGAGAGCAAAGTAACAATGTAGTCGTGATTGAAGCGCGGTATAGACCTTCTAGGTATGGTTGAACTGCAGACAACACCAGCCGTGTATCTCCTTCCTGGTGGAATGACTGGAACTGATCGGCTGTCGGACTTCCTCCGTCTAATAGGCGCTGCTCATGCATGATTGTTTACATCTTTGTGCGGGTTTATAGACATCTCTGAACAATCAAGGTGACTGTGTCTATGATACAATATCCACAGTCAACGTCTATCTTCAGGAGTTGTGGGAACTGGGGTGATGCAAAACTGTTTTTGATGTGTGTAGTTTACAGATCAATGAAAAAAAAATGTTTCAGACAGTTTGTCACACACAAGTAATACTATACATGTATATTATATATACTAATGATATCTTAATGATTTTTATCCTAAGACGCCCATCTATTATTTATGTTTATATTCTGGTATACAAATAAATGAATATTGAAATATGTAATTATATTTGGACTAGGTAAATACGCAGTTCATCTGTCAGTCTGAGTCCTACGTACTCAAGAAGCATACGGCCTATATTTTATAAATAAATCTTAACTCGCACGATCGTGTGGGTCCTTTTTTTAATTATTAAAAAAATATATTTTTAGTATTTTTGCTGATCTATTTGGAAATTGTAGAACAAATTAAAAGTAGAAGTACGTGTCATTAAAATGAAAACGATTTCTGGCCTGAAAGAGATAGGATTGATGGAGAATACCGAAAGAGAACAAAGAAGGGCAGCTCGTTTTGCATTATCGCGAAACAAGGGAGAGAGTGTCACACACATGATATACGAGTTAGCTCTTTTTGCTGACGCGAGATCTTCTCACCAATCTTCAATTTCCAACATTCTTCTCCGAATGCGAAAATATTTTGCTGATATCCACCTAAAAAGGGGGGAAATGATCGCTGTAATAAAATAAATCAGAGCTCCCACAGAAAGATTAACGTGGTCGTTTTCCCCACGCTCTGTTCAAGAGTGGAACGGTGAGGAAACAGAGTGAAAGTAGTTCGATAAATCATTTCCTAACATTTATCATCCTCCATCACATGACTTATTAATGTGTCTCTTGCACTTGCTATTTTAATTTCAGTTTACGAATCCTTCAAAACATATCACCGATATGTCGGTTAATTCTTTTCGTGAAATTATCTTTTTACACATAATTTCACCTCACTGAACATATTTGTCATTTCGCATTTTGTAATGCTACTTCCATCTATAATTTGCAGCATGACGCATCGTGCCGGCGAAGCTTTATTTTACTTCCAGCAAATTAATTTTGCTAAGTGAAAACTGTCGAACATGCAAATCATTTATCCGGAATCCGTCGTGGCACTCGTGAGAGAACTGCGACGCACAGCAGACGCCATGTCTCGGCACAGTTACACCGGCACGCTTTGTTCGTGACAAAACAACCTCGGCGAGCGGAAACTCGCGGCCGGCAGCGCCGCCACGCACTGGGAAAACACTCGTGTTTATGTTTAGCGAGCCGTACTCGGAAAACAAGCGAGCAGCGCCGCGCGATACGCCCGTTCTCATGAGATATACGCACTCGCCCGGAAAATTTCATAAACTCCCTATCGGCCGTCACTTCGATGCAACGCATCGTCACCAAGCAAACAATAAAATAAAAAAGATTTTTATGTAAAGCGAATAATTAGTTCGAGTTGCCAAGAATGTGTGGAAGAACTCTATATGGAATGTGTAGCGATTAGTGGCACGTATCAAATGGTTCAAATGGCTCTAAGCAGTATGGGACTTAGCATCTGAGGTCATCAGTCCCATAGTCTTAGAACTACTTAAACCTAACTCACCTAAGGACATCACACACATCCATGCCCGAGGCAGGATTCGAACTTGCGACCGTAGCAGCAGCGCGGTTCCGGACTGAAGTACCTAGAACCGCTCGGCCACAGCGGCCGGTGGCACACATCAGCACACACAATTTGTTGCCAGGTTCTGTTGGTTTCGGTGATATACGTAGAAGGTACACAAACTTGTTTTGTAGCAATGATGTTCATTTTTGGAACACAGCCTACGATCACCTTAGAGACAGGAGGACTTTCTGCAGGAACCCTACCATCATTTTGCAGGACAATGCTCAAGCACGTATAGTGCAAGCTGTTACTGATTTGTTTGACTGATGGGGCTGCTAAGTGTTCTACCAACTACTGCACTCCCCTGATTTAAGCCCTCGTAAGTTCAACTCGATTTCTAAACTGAAGGAAACACTTCACGGCATTCGCTTCGGAACTGCTACAAATTCGTCGGGCAATATACCGTGCCGCTCGAACTGTCAACACAACTGGCACTGCTAGGAGTATCCTACGACTTCCACATCGCTGACAACGGATTATACACAATGCTGGTGACTACTTTGAAGGTCAGTAAAACTTTGAAACACGTATATATACTATACGAGCTCTAAATAAATAGTTGCCACTATCAAAGTTGCACCCCTCGTATTTTCTACTTCGGTCATAATCAGTTATTTTTCTGCCCGAGTAGCAAAACTCACATAGTACCGGGTGATCAAAAACTCAGTACGAACTTGAAAACTGAATAAAACACGGAATAATGTAGATAGAGACGTACAAATTGACACACATGCTGGGAATGACATGGGGTTTTATTAGAACTAAAAAAATTCAAAAGTTCAAAAAGTGACCGAAGATGGCGCTTCATCTGATCAGAATAGCAATAATTAGCATAACAAAGTAAGACAAAGCAAAGATTATGTTCTTTACAGGAAATGCTCAATATTTCCACCATCATTCCTCAACAATAGCTGTAGTTGAGGAATAATGTTGTGAACAGCACTGTAAAGCTGTCCGGACTTATGGTAAGGTATTGGCGTCGGATGTTGTCTTTCAGCATCCCTAGAGATGTCGGTCGATCACGATACACTTGCGACTTCAGGTAACCCCAAAGCCAATAATCGCGCGGACTGAGGTCTGGGGACCTGGGAGGCCAAGCATGACGAAAATGGCGGCTGAGCGCACGATCATCACCAAACGATGCGCGCAACAGATCTTTCATGCTTCTAGCAATATGGGGTGTTTTTATTCTAATAAAACACCATTTCATTCCAAGCACGTGTGTCAATTTTTACCTCTCTATGTACATTATTCCGTGGTTTATTAGGTTTTCAAATTTATACTGGCATTTTGATCACCCAGTACTTATAATGTATCGTTTCCTAATCTAACTCCTTCAGCGTCTGCTGATTAATTCGACTACATACCTTTACCCTTATTTTACATTCGCTGATGTCCTTCTCATATTTTTTCGAAAACAGTATGTACTCCATTCAACTGTTCTTTAAAGTCTTTGCTGACTCTGACAGACTCATCATCGACAGTTCTTAAAGTTTTGTTCTCTTTGAAGTTTGATTCCCTTTCCAAATTTCTCCTTAATTTGTACGTTATTCGGTATTATCAGTCAAAATTAATGATTATCAGAACGACACAATAAGTAGTAAGAAAATAATTATTCTAAGAAAAAGCTTTTAATATAATACAATTTTAGAACGGACTAAAAGCATGCAATTATTTCTTCCGATGCCCATTGAGATTCCTAATCCTATACAGACAGTCCTGAAAATTTGTGCTTGGATATTTATAATACCTATGACACTGTTAGCAAAATTTAAAACGAGAAACGTGCGACATGTGGAATATGTAATTGATACGTAAATAGTTCCCCTAAGTCGTCAACAGTTTTATTGCACTGCAAGTGATATGAATTGTTGTGTGATATTTAAGTCACCCCGCTTCATACTGTTAAAATATCATTTACTGCGATTGCAGTTTCGACACTTGGCCTTTACCAAGTATTCTGAAAGGAATCATTTACCAAATAAACCATTCAAATAGTAATAAATAACATTTAAACCGCCTAAAGCGGAATGACTTCATTCAAAAGTTTCACGAAGGCTGTGGACCCTGTCCTCACCAGAATACTCTTGTGTGATATTTCTCCACGGCACCTAGTCTCTGCACTCCTTACTATTATCTACTACGTGTGCCCCACATTTTTCGCTTAAGATTTTGCAGGTGCTGTCATAGCTACTACAAATTCAAAACCACAAATTTTCAGGACTATCAATACGGGTTTAGGATTATATATTTATCTAGGAGAAAATATTTATGTTACGTAATTTTAAAAACGTGTTATATTTGAAAAATTTTTATTAAATAATTATTTTTTGCTTTCCAGTCCAGTGTGTGTGAAATTTTTCAAACGATTTCAGATACTTTGGTGAGATTACAGTGGAGACATTTTTAGGTTTATTTCTGTCCTCTTCACCTGAATTAACCAATATACTGCTTCCTCCTAGTATATCCCGCAAAAAGACAGTGAAGGTAAAAATTAGAGATTCAAGCTCACACGGAGGCTTACCAGCAACCTTTCTTATTGCGAACCATTCGCGGCTGGAACAGAAAAATGGGGAAATAGCAGAAGTACACAGAGCATCCGCCGCCACACACTACACAAGAAAGCGGATTAATATTTCATTGTTATCCAATTCTAAGTTTCAAGTCTTTAGTACATTGGAAACTTAGTGTGAAATCAATTGCAGAACAGATAACAGACAAGAAAGTAACCTAAAATAAGAAAGTGTTTCAGTGGAAATAAAAGCGTTGTAGGGCTACATCTTTACTTGCATTATTGTGCAACATGACCCAACGCTCCCTTTGCAATTGACAGGAATGGGGGAAATAAATACAGTAGAAGAAGAATGGGTAACTTTGAGGGATGAAGTAGTGAAGGCAGCAGTGGATCAAGTAGGTAAAAAGACGAGGGCTAGTAGAAATCCTTGGGTAACAGAAGAAATATTGAATTTAATTGATGAAAGGAGAAAATATAAAAATGCAGTAAGTGAAACAGGCAAAAAGGAATACAAATGTCTCAAAAATGAGATCGACAGGAAGTGCAAAATGGCTAAGCAGGGATGGCTAGAGGACAAATGTAAGGATGTAGAGGCTTGTCTCACTAGGGGTAAGATAGATACTGCCTACAGGAAAATTAAAGAGACCTTTGGAGAAAAGAGAACCACTTGTATGAATATCAAGAGCTCAGATGGCAACCCAGTTCTAAGCAAAGAAGGGAAGGCAGAAAGGTGGAAGGAGTATATAGAGGGTTTATACAAGGGCGATGTACTTGAGGACAATATTATGGAAATGGAAGAGGATGTAGATGAAGATGAAATGGGAAATACAATACTGCGTGAAGAGTTGGACAGAGCACTGAAAGACCTGAGTCGAAACAAGGCCCCCGGAGTAGACAATATTCCATTGGAACTACTGACGGCCGTGGGAGAGCCAGTACTAACAAAACTCTACCATCTGGTGAGCAAGATGTATGAAACAGGCGAAATACCCACAGACTTCAAGAAGAATATAATAATTCCAATCCCAAAGAAAGCAGGTGCTGACAGATGTGAAAATTACCGAACTATCAGCTTAATAAGTCACAGCTGCAAAATACTAACACGAATTCTTTACAGACGAATGGAAAAACTAGTAGAAGCCAACCTCGGGGAAGATCAGTTTGGATTCCGTAGAAACACGGGAACACGTGAGGCAATACTGACCTTACGACTTATCTTAGAAGAAAGATTAAGGAAAGGCAAACCTACGTTTCTAGCATTTGTAGACTTAGAGAAAGCTTTTGACAATGTTGACTGGAATACTCTCTTTCAAATTCTAAAGGTGGCAGGGGTAAAATACAGGGAGCGAAAGGCTATTTACAATTTGTACAGAAACCAGATGGCAGTTATAGGAGTCGAGGGACATGAAAGGGAAGCAGTGGTTGGGAAGGGAGTAAGACAGGGTTGTAGCCTCTCCCCGATGTTGTTCAATCTGTATATTGAACAAGCAGTAAAGGAAACAAAAGAAAAATTCGGAGTAGGTATTAAAATTCATGGAGTAGAAATAAAAACTTTGAGGTTCGCCGATGACATTGTAATTCTGTCAGAGACAGCAAAGGACTTGGAAGAGCAGTTGAATGGAATGGACAGTGTCTTGAAAGGAGGATATAAGATGAACATCAACAAAAGCAAAACAAGGATAATGGAATGTAGTCTAATTAAGTCAGGTGATGCTGAGGGAATTAGATTAGGAAATGAGGCACTTAAAGTAGTAAAGGAGTTTTGCTATTTGGGGAGCAAAATAACTGATGATGGTCGAAGTAGAGAGGATATAAAATGTAGGCTGGCAATGGCAAGGAAAGCGTTTCTGAAGAAGAGAAATTTGTTAACATCCAGTATTGATTTAAGTGTTAGGAAGTCATTTCTGAAAGTATTCGTATGGAGTGTAGCCTTGTATGGAAGTGAAACATGGACGATAAATAGTTTGGACAAGAAGAGAATAGAAGCTTTCGAAATGTGGTGCTACAGAAGAATGCTGAAGATTAGATGGGTACATCACATAACTAATGAGGAAGTATTGAATAGGATTGGGGAGAAGAGAAGTTTGTGGCACAACTTGACCAGAAGAAGGGATCGGTTGGTAGGACATGTCCTGAGGCATCAAAGGATCACCAATTTAGTATTGGAGGGGAGCGTGGAGGGTAAAAATCGTAGAGGGAGACCAAGAGATGAATACACTAAACAGATTCAGAAGGATGTAGGTTGCAGTAGGTACTGGGAGATGAAAAAGCTTGCACAGGATAGAGCAGCATGGAGAGCTGCATCAAACCAGTCTCAGGACTGAAGACCACAACAACAACAACAAATGACCCAACGTAACAAAATAAAAATTTCATATGAAAAAACGGCAGTACTGCTAGAGGAAAAAGTGGGGTATTAGACACTTACTGTTATTTTAAACGCAGGCACATCGTATGGCAGAAATCATAACTGCTTCCGGCCACACTTTGTCATCTTTACATTCTATGTGTCATAGTCGGCATTTGGTGAATAAAGCGTTTGCGATATCCATTTTCGTACTACCATATGTGTGACGATGAGAGTCGTTTGCGGCGGATGCTATGTTCGCCTGATAGCGATCACGAGCTATAGAATCTGGTGTTCATGTTGATACTCTTAGAAATCATCCGTTTGTTACAATATTTTGTGATTCTGACTGAAATAAAATAAGTGAAAAATTTCATTGATATCAACGCCATCTCTGAGCCACATCGAGAACCTTCCGCGTCACCCTTGTACCGTTATACTTCCAAAGCGTGTTCGCAGCTGCTTTGCAGGTAGCAGTCTCGCCGACGATGCATTTCGCACTGCGCCTGTTCGCAAAACTTGCCCGCGCAGACGAAGGTAGAAGAGTTCCAAGACATCAGGGGCAGCTCTCCTGCAAATCAGTATTCCGGGTCCTGCGGGAAAAGCCACCGCCAGAGCGCAAGACGGTGAAATAAATCTCTGGCAACGCCTGCAGTCGATAAAATTTTTCCCTCTCCGACGTCTCCGGGTATGCAAATAAGTCCAGACCGTCGAGACGTCTGCTTAGACCTGGCGGAGAGACGCGCTGGATTCTAAGAGAGTGATTCATTGAACGAGACTCGACACAGAATAAGAACTCAACAGAGTGAGTCAGTTCCAGAGAAAGCAAAGGTGAGTAGATTTAGGTCAAAAGTTTGTCTCTCTTATAGATGCCGAAGGGACCGTACTGGCTCAAGAATAAACTAGTGGCGGTAGCTTTTGGAAAGCACACATTCATGTCTTTAGATATACGACCAACCAAGAGTGTGGAGTAACTATGTCTGTTAGTGGTCCTCGCATGAGGAAATTTTCTTGAATATTAATTTATATGTTACATTTCTCCCTGTGGGAGATAGGTTGACAGCGAAAGAACGACGACTCTTCATGCGTCGAATTAAAAATTAGAAAAGCGTGTAAACTGTAACTATCACATTGATAAAGGGTGAAGGCGAGATGTGGCTCTGCTACGGGCAGCGGAAATGCATATCAATACCATCGGCCAAGTCAACGGGCCGCGAAGCAAATTACAGAAGGACGACATAAGAGCCTACAGAACAAAGTTATGGAGCTCTTCATCAATAACCAAATCATACATCTTACTGAAACACTATTCAGAACTAACTCTCGACAGAAAACTAACATGGAATAGACACTTACTTACCATCCAACACAAAGCCTAGAACCAATAAACTACTAACAGGGGGTATACATTTTTCTGTCATGATGTCCAACTATAAATCCCTCCTCGATCCCACCCTGATTCATGCCAATGGTGCCTGGGCCTCTGTCTCTCCCATACTCTAGAAAGACCTCGAAATCTTCGAAAGACATGCTCTCCGTCACGCCTTCCAATTCCGCCTGCCTTCCCCAATGCTGATCATATACGATTCCCAAACCTTCTTTACTTCTTGAATCACCTTCCGAACCAACACATTAATCGTAAAACCTAATCTCGGTACCCAGTGTCCAACCCACTAACTACTAATCCAGGTACTTGCTACACCACCTCATCTACCATGCGCCGTCACTTTACTCCCATTCTATAATGTAGGAACTTCAACTAGCTCAAACTGCCCAACATCGAAATCCTACTGGAAACAGGTACACATCGTGCTAGCTCCAGTTAATATCACTTCACCTCTCTCTTCCATCCTCATCAATATCACCATCTGTGATTATATTTTAACTGTTGACAAATAAGCTGCTGCCGAACAAAGTCTCTCAAATATACTATTAAGTTTCTTATCTCATGCACCTGCCTACTGGTAGAAGCAGTTGAGATGAGAAGGTACAATAACTTTAATCGGGACAGCGGCTACACGGTTAGTGGTGAATGGAAATTGACCGATTAGTGGTGACTGGAAAAGGACACACTACAGAGGAATAGGCTGAGTTCTCTGCGTAGGGACTTCATAGAGCATTCTTTCCCAAATGTAACCGAGTAAGTGCTACGCGACAAGACGTTCCATCAAAGTACCAGGATCCTCAAAGCGTCCCGTCAGAGTAGTAGTCTGGGAACCCCTTAGAGTGAGTTACTTTCGTCGTCCCACGCTAAGACCATTGGACAGAAGAGAGTACCTGGTCTGGGTTCCGTGCAGACACATATCTGCTGCGTTGCGGATGACCGGTCCATCACAGAATGCGAACAAAATGGCGCGGCAATTGGAAAGGTACCTCAGAGTAAAAGGATGCGGGGTAGTATGATTCTTGTAGGGAAAAATGTAAAGAACAAGAGACATGGACAATTAAGAAAAGACATTATTTTCCTATACGATAAAGCACCAATTACCACGACACGCACAATAAAAAATTTGGTTTAGCTTTTTCGATGGGAGGTTCAGGAAGATCCACCACACAGCCCAGATTTTGGCAAACTGAACATCTGAGGGAAAGAGATTTCACAATAATGAGGGCGTCTGCATAGCGGTTCTCGAATGGCTCCTTCACCAAGGAGCGGATTTCTATCGTCGAAGAACAAAACGATTGGTAGAGCGTTTTTTAAGTTCTTTACGGAAACTTAGAGACTATGTTGAAAAATGGCGTTGTGCATATATGTCACTTTGCAGTGCCGTGTTTAATTAAAATTACCTGGCCTGCCATAATAATGTTCCTTATGTTATCAACCCATGCTGTTCCTACAGAACAACGGCTTACCGACAAGTAATATAGAATTTTGGGTTGATGTTCGCCTCATGGTGTAACGATGGTACCTCGTATTTGATTGTTCTTAATGATCAATGTACACAGATTTGTTTAACGGCTCACCTGTTATTTGTTAGTCGATCTCACCCTGTTTTAATGAAATATCACCTATCCGGCTAACCGGAACTGCTGTATTACGAAAACGAGTTTGATGTGCCCACCCTTAGCAGACAGAAGATCTGCAGGGAGGAATTCTTTTACCTGCTAACAGGAAACTGTAGGACTCAGGACAGCTGAGTCGTTTAGTTAAATTTCATCTCTTCAAAAATGCTGCATTTTCTGTGAATAGTGTCTACGGAAACTTAAAAGCGGTATGGCGTTGCTATGCAAGATTTCTTTTTGCAGATTAACCACCGTTTACAAAAGGTGTGCAATTCAATCTTCACATTACGATCTGACTGTGGGAAATGGACAAACGACATTCTTGGTCTGTCAACATATACATCTACACCTACGTGGTTACTCTGCAATTCACACTTAAGTGCCTGGCAGAGGGTTTTTCGAACCATTTTCATACTACTTCTCTGTCATTCCACTCTCGAATGGCGCATGGGAAAAAGGAACGCCTAAATCTTTCCGTTCGACCTCTGATTTCTCTTATTTTATTATGATGATCATTTCTCCCTTCGTAGGTGGGAGTCAACAAAATATTTTCGCATCCGGAAAAGAAAGTTGTTGATGGAAATTTAGCAAATAGATCCCGCCGCAAAGAAAACCGCCTTTGTTTCAGTGACTGCCCAATTCGAGCATCACACCAGTGACACTCTTACCCCTATTGCGCGATAACACGAAACGAGCTGCCTTTCTTTGCACTTTTTCGATGTCCTCCGTCAATCCTACCTGGTAAGGATCCCACACCGCAAAGCAATATTCCAGCAGAGGACGGACAAGTGTAATGTAGGCTGTCTCTTTAATGGGTTTGTCGCACCTTCTAAGTGTTCTGCCAACAAAGCGCAGTCTTTGTTTCGCCTTCCCCACAATATTATCTATGTGGTCTTTCCAATTTAAGTTGCTCGTAATTGTAATTCATAGGTATTTAGTCGAATTGACAGCCCTTAGATTTGTGCGATTTATCGTATACCCAAAATTTATCGGATTTCTTTTAGTACCCATGTGGATGACCTCGCACTTTTCTTTGTTTAGTCAACGTGTAGTGCGTGACTTTGGAGAATCGCATTTACTTTTTGAAGTCCCGTCGCACCGTCTAGCGGGACCGGCAAACACTGCAATAATTTCTGGTAGCATATGAAAGTTTCATGATCTCGTGACATCTCCATGTCACAATTTAGCCAACTACATACGAAACTACCACACGGCCTGTTATTTGGACAGTTGAATCCTGCCGAACACAGCAGAGGAAGACGCTGAAAGCATGAGTATGCAAACAAATCTGGTGCGGCAAGAATACCGAGAAGAGTTCACCCTAAAAGCTTTCTGTTACGCCTTTCAGCAAAAAATCGGCCAGACCAAATTAGAGACTGCAAGGAGCGGACAAAGGAAAGAGAGGAAGTGGACGAGAAGGGAAATAGCAATCACGGCACCGAGTCTCCACAGACTGTTCCAACTATAAATGTGTGTGTGTGTGTGTGTGTGTGTGTGTGTGTGTGAGAGAGAGAGAGAGAGAGAGAGAGAGAGAGCTCGCCCTCCACACGCTGGACAATTACCGGCGGATTACTCAGAGACACCCAGATGTAGGTGAGCTTCCGGAAGTGGGCGGAAAGCTTTTTATTGCAGATCGTGGGTCTCGCAGCAAAGGCGACCGGCACGTGGCGCTGCAGATTAAAATGCAGCTCAGCTCTGCTCTGCTCACAGCGTCTCGCTGGCTGGCTACTCTAAATTGACTTTGAAATGGGGCGGCTCTCTGTCCGACGGTTACCATTCACGGCACTGCAGAATTGTTCCACGCCCAGATTGTCTAATTGCAGCAGGTCCGGGCGCGTTGTCAAGGGGTCGTGCGTTGAGCCTTAGCCTAGACACCACTGCGCAGCGTGCGGTAGGGGTCCGACGAAGAGGGCAGCGACGACGACAGAGCGGCAGGAAAATTCCCCAACGGCGAAGAAACAAGCCGAGGGCAAATCGTCACCAGAGGCTTGTTTCAACAGGTTCTGTAAGTCACTTTCACGGAATGCGATATCTGCTTATAAGCTTGTAGCCATCATCGGAATGCTGTTGAGTAAACCTAATGAGGCATCCATAATACACTGACGGGAAAAATGCGCTACGTAAAAAAAAAATTAATGTAGAGGAACAAAATTTCGGGAGTACATTTGACTAGCTAACATGATGTGACGTCCCCTCTCCCCTTTTTGTTGTTGCCGTTGATGTTGAGCCGCTACTGCTACAACTCGGTCGGTGGAATGGAGACGCGACGTGCAGTGATGGTTGTCCCCGTCGGATAACGTGGAACATCTCCTGAAAATCTCTAAGGAAACTTGTTCCTCGCGTAATGTATGAAAGTCTGTTTGCGAGTCCGTACAGTTTTCTCAGCGATGCGAACTGCTGATTTTAATTGTCTGGTATCGTTTTATGATGATTAGCTATGCCCAGTTAGTTAGTTATTGCAGTATTGAGTGAATCATTCATCACCGGCGTCGTTTCACACCACTGAAGCGAGGAAAAATTCATTTGTGGTTCAGTATCAGTAGTTGTTATGTTGCTAGGCAGAATTGTTCAGTACGGCACGACGCAAATCCAGAGATACTCTATAATGCTATCTTGCCTTCGTGCGTCGTGATATTATTTCGGTAAAAAACACTCCTTTCAATGCTCAATGTTCATCAAGTCACTCTTTCAATTAAAATGTTCACAGTTAATTAATTTGGATCATCAGCTATCACACAGTTCAATTAATGATGGAGTCAACACGTGAGATTTCCATTACTGACAAACAATTTTATTGTTCCTTCTTAGCAACTAGTTTGTAATCACCACACCACACGCACGCCGATGGATCAGATCAATTACGATTCTTTTCAATTCGGTGATTGTGACAATTACGACAACTTTTACAATCGGCGTATTTGTATTATCTTCGTGTGAGGTCGTATTGATGTTTCCTACTCAAGGCTAATCAGGTATTGCAGTCTTCGATGCTATGTCCATTCTTCGTTGTAACTGTTCACTTTGATGAAGGTTAAGTCGAACAATAATATCTCCAATATTTAAAGTTCATTATCTCGTCGTACACTATCAGAATATCACTTCAGTTCAAGTTCTCAAGTCAGAATAGCTGCGAACACAGTCCGCGCATCTCTATCACGCAGTAGTACCTTTTTTTAATAGAAACAATCCCGTAGCGTTCCGTTTGTAGTACTATAACAAACGGTGCTCTCTCACGACTTGATAGTAAACAAGCTAGCAAGTGACTAACTTTTCCATTATCGAGCATTCTAGACGCATGGAATTTCCTTTTCGCCGCGTTTACAACTCTCTTTCACAATAATTGTTATCTCTGACCGACATATTACTTTAGACTTAACTTCCGTCGTACTGATTTGCAGTTATTACTAAGATGTTTCATACCTTATTAAAAATAACCTTTCTTTCTTTCTAGCTTTATATCATGACGTACTCAGTAATTATTGAAATTGGTGTTCATCAAAACTTTAAGGTGTTATATTATTGTCAAAGTTGTCGCACCTGTCAGGATAACACTGTTCCCTACTTTAAATTATCATGACATTCTGATTTAGGTTTTCGGGCTTCTTGGGGGTGTTACAATATGTAAGTGATTAACATTGCAAGATAAAATGTCAGTGAAAGCGAGAGATGCGCCATTACAAATGTGAAACGCTGATACATTACTAACTGGTGTAATCGCCATATTGTAGAGTGCAACCACGCAAGCGAGCAAGTATTGTGTTGAACAGGTGCCAGATGTCAGTTTGTGAGATGGAGTTCGATGCCAGTTGCTCTTGGTCAATACAGCGACGGTTAATGCTGTTTGTGGATGACGCTAAAATTGTCGTCCGATGGTGTCTCTATGTGCTAGATTTGAGACAGACCTAGTAGTAGAGCAAGCCAAGGCAAAGAAGTCGACACTCTGTAGAGCAAGATGGGCTAAAACAGCGTTATGTGGACAAGCCTTATCCCGTTGGAAAACACCCCATGCTGTTCGTGAATGGCAGCACAACAGGTCGAATTACCAGATCGACGAACAGATTTGTAGTCAGGTTGAGTGGGATAACCACGTGACTCCTCCTGCTGTCTTACGAAATCGCTTGCCAGACCACAGCTGCAGGTGAAGGTCTAGTGTGTCTAGCACTTGGACAGGTTGGATGCAGAAAATGAACTGGCCTCCTCGTAACCAATACGCGGTCTTTACTGGTACCGGGGTGGAACCAGATTTCACCAAAATTTCCACCCAGCCCTCCAATGAGCTCTCGCTTAATGCCAATGGCGATGGTTTGGGGTCAGTGGAATGCTCGCTACAGGGCGTCTGACTCGGAGCATTCCTTGAAGTTGGCGATTTGACATAGTTCATAATGTCACTCTGGTGTCGACAGCCAACTGCTGCTCAAACTGCTGCTGCAGATGCATTACGACGCGTCAGAACCATACATGAAAATGCCACGTTGCCGTCTGAACACCGGTCTTCTTGCGACCGTATATTCTCGTTATCGCCGCTGTCAGCAATCATGTAAAGTTACTAAAATCCTGTCAAGCCTTTCTGCAGTATCCTTGAAGTAACATCCAGCTTCTCGTAGCCTTATTACATAACCTCGTTCAAACTCAGTGAGGTATTCTCAAGGGCGTCTGTTGTGACTGACAATTCGCAATTTTTCACAAACACAACTTTTATTAATGTAAGTTCACAAGACTGATGACTGAACAACAAACGAAAGGTAACAATAACGATGCCAGTAAAAGTCTCCTAGTTGAGGCAAACATAAGTTCAGTTCTAAGTTTCCACAAAGGTTCGTGGTAAAACACACACACACACACACACACACACACACACACACACACACACACACACACTAGTAACAGTCCAATTCAGAGACGAAGACGTAATCTTCAACGGTCCCGGTACATGAGGTCGACATCCAGCGTGAACTGAACTTTTGGGGCTGGTTCTAGCCCCTAAATAGCTGTCTCCGTCCAATCAGGTTTTGGCGTAGTGATACTTCCTGCAGGCCGTGGTTCGAGCTCCCCCTGCAGGAAGTAGTGCTCGGAATGTCTCTTTCCATTATCTTGTGTTTCAATAGCCGGTGTTTATCATGGTGCTTCTGGTACGACTTGGGCATAGACAACCTCGTCCTCTGAGGTGTAATATGGGTTTCCGGCCCTCATGGCCTACCTTGGCTCCGGCCTAACAGCGGCTTTGTGGCCTTAAAGACATTCCTGACTAACATCAGCTCACCACATCCATCCTCAAAGTAACTAACGTTCAACACCGTTACAGCGTATTATTAAAGCAAACCTGATTTGCATCGTCATAGTGGCTCTGCTTTCGTCACTCCTATGTGACTGTCGCGAAAGTGTCGACCGCCAGTCTCAGTGCAAGCATGACAACGGCATAGCCAGCCGCTGTGACCAAGCGGTTCTAGGCGCTTCAGTCCGGAACCGCGCTGCTGCTACAGTCGCAGCTTCGAATCCATCCTCGGACATGGATGAGTGTGATGTCCTTAGGTTAGGTTTAAGTAGTTCTAAGTCTAGGAGCCGGATGATCTCAGATGTTAAGTCCCATACTGCTTAGAGCCATTTGAACCATTTGAACAACGGCGTATGAAGTTCTGTTGTCCTCTGTTAAAGATCCCTGGTACCAGTTGTACCAGGAGGTGGCAGATTTGATTTTTGCAAGAGGATCTTCATCCATTTCTACAGGGGTTTCATAAATCAGCATCTTGATTTAACGCCATAGGAAAAATTAAAGTGGTGTGCGCACTGCCCTTGAGAAAGGACCTCCCCTTCCAATCCAACATCGAGGGTACATGTTGTTCAGGAGTTCATGGACATTAACGACGAAGTGAGCTGGTTGACCATCCTGTTGAAACCACATCCTTTCGCACACAATGGGTAGGTTTCCAAGAACTGTGACAGCACATCTTGCAGAAACTCCAGGTAACTTGGACCTGTCAAACGGTGAGACAGCCAGTAAGGTCACTACTAGTCATAGAACCCAATGTCCTACTACTGGTATTTCTGTCGCCTAAATGAGTTATATTAGAATGGGACAGGAATAAAGCTACAAACAAATAACAGGCAAGGAATCAACTTACATTCATCATCAGGAACAGATTACATGCAAGGCAGCCTTGTTGTGAAACGTCCCCTTAAAATAATGAATGACTGTGCTGGTAAACTTCTACGTTATTTGATGTTCAAACAGCTGAGCAAAACTCAACGTACCCAAACAGTTTTCTCTTTACTTATTCTGATCATCATTAAACTGACACACAATATTTTGTAGTGCAATGCAATCTGACTTCCAATAATCTATACAAAAGAATGGCCCTGGCGAACAATAACCTATACCTTTCATGAATCACTTACCTCAAAAAAATTTTCGTTACTCGTACTACTGCAATACAGTGAGCGCCAATACTGCTAGCTAAATCAAAAATTCTAACTACTGAAGGCACTAACTACTGATAGGCATAGTTAGCAAATGAAATATTTTGATAAAGAACAAATAATGTATTTACCTTAATAATGTTCAAAAATTTATATATATGTATATATATATATATATAGGATGAGTCACCTAACGTTACCGCTGAATATTTTTCGTGAACCACATCAAATACTGACGAACCGATTCCACAGACCGAACGTGAGGAGAGGGGCTAGTGTAATTGTTTAATACAAACCATACAAAAATGTTTTTTAACACAAACCTACGTTTTGAAAATGGAACCAAGTTAGTTTTGTTAGCACATCTGAACATATAAACAAATACGTAATCAGTGCCGTTTGTTGCATTGTAAAATGTTAATTACTTCCGGAGATATTGTAACCTAAAGTTGACGCTTGAAACCTCCGACGTTCAGTTGCGTGTTGTAACAAACACGGGCCACGGTCGCCGAGCAGCATCTGCAGGGACATGTTTACGATGACGACCGTGTTTACGAGTGTTGCTGTAGTGCACTGTTGTGGTTTGGTCTAGCTGTCGCAGTTTTCGCATGTAGCGCTTGCTGCTATTGTTCTTCTGCATTCGTCTCCGCACGCAGACCAACTGTAGTACACCGTGTTACCAGACGTCTGTGATAGTGTAGTGTTGTAGGAACTGTGACCATGGTGTATTCGAAATCTGAAAAGGCGGAGATGATACTCATCTAAAGCGAGTGTCGACGAAATGCAGCTGAAGCCTGCAGGGTGTATACAGAACGGTACCCGGACAGAGAGCATTCAACGTACCTATCACTGCAAAACATCTACCGCCAATTGTATGCAACAGGTATGGTCGTAGCACGCAAACGGGTCCGTAACAGGCCCGCCACAGGAGAAGCGGGTGCAGTTGATGTGTTAGCTGCTGTTGCCATGAACCCACACATGAGTACACGGGACCTTGCGAGAGCCGGTGGACTGAGTCAAAGTAGTGTCATGCGCATACTGCATCGTCACCGCTTTCACAAGTTTCATGTGTCGCTACATCAGCAATTACATGGTGATGACTTTAATCATCGAGTGCAATTCTGTCAATGGGAATTAACAGAGAATGCGTTGCAGTTCTACCTGTTTACCGATGAATCGGGTTTCACAAACCACGGGGCAGTGAATCCACGGAACATGCATTACTGGTCCGTGGACAATCCTCGCTGGCTCAGACAGGTAGAGCGACAGCGACCGTGTACTGTAAATGTATGGTGCGTAATCATTGGCGACCACCTCATTGGTCCTCACTTCATTGCAGGGGCCCAAACAGCTGCAACATACATCGCGTTTCTACAGAATGATCTGCCAACGTTGCTCGAAAATGTCCCACTGGAAACGCGTCGACGTATGTGGTATCAGCATGATGGTGCACCTGCATATTCCGCAATTAACACTAGGCTGACCCTTGACAGAATGTTCGATGGGCGTTTCATAGGACGTGGAGGGCGCATAAATTGGCCAGCCCATTCTCCTGATCTTACACCTCTGCACTTCTTTCTGTGGGGTACGTTAAAGGAGAATGTGTACCGTGATGTGCCTACAACCCCAGAGGATATGAAACAACGTATTGTGACAGCCTGCGGCGACATTACACCAGATGTACTGCGGCGTGGACGACATTCATTACGCCAGAGATTGCAATTGTGTGCAGCAAATGATGGCCACTACATTGAACATCTATTGGCCTGACATGTCGGGACACACTCTATTTCACTCCGTAATTGAAAACGAAAACCATGTGTGTACGTGTACCTCACCACTCATGGTAATGTACATGTGCGTCAGTGAAAAAGACCAATAAAAAGGTGTTAGCATGTGGACGTAATGTGCTGTTCCAGTCTCTTCTGTACCTAAGGTCCATCACCGTTCCCTTTGGATCCCTACGTAATTCGGTGCTCTCCGATACACACGATCGAACAGCGGAGGAGTGGTACTCAAGCGTCAACTTTAGGTTATAATATCTCCGGATGTAATTAACATTTTACAATGCAACAAACGGCACTGATTACGTATTTGTTTATATGTTCAGATGTGCTAACAAAACTAACGGGGTTCCATTAAAAAAACGTAGGTTTGCGTTAAAAAACATACTTCCGTGCATTTTTTTATGGTTTGTATTAACCAATTACACTAGCCCCTCTCCTCACGTTCGGTCTGTGGAATCGATTCGTCAGTATTTGATGTGGTTTACGAAATATATCCAGCGGTAACGTTAGGTGACTCACCCTGTATATATATGACCTCCGTCTTCACAAATTTCCTTTTTCTGGCGGACACACGCCCAGATCGTCCGCTTATAGTAACCTCTCAGAACTCTGGCATCTCTCTCTCTCCACATCCACCACTGCTGGCGGCTCGCCTCCAACTTCCCAACGCTACGTGCTGTTCACATCCAACTTCCCAACACTACACAAGCGAATATTCCATCAATGAGTCCAACCAGCCACAGACTGTACACAGCACAGTCAGTGATTTTCATACAGAGCGCTACGTGGCGCTACCAACATAGAAACCTAAACAACCTACTTACAGTTGTACTCTGTGACGATATAAGCCCACACTTCTGGATTACTTGCCGGCATGCCGTTGTTCCATAGAATAAGTTGATAACATAAGAAACATAAGAAATAGTAAATCGTCCGGTCCCTAGAGATGTTAAATGAAAAGAGATGACCTATTGGAAATGACTAACGAGAGAGATCGTGGTTAACCGTGAGAAGTATAAGATACGGACACAATGGGCGACAAGGGCGACATTTCCAGCTTGGGTGAGTGAGTGAAACTGGCAGCAAGCTGCGTCCTCACGAAATAACGGCGGGAGAGGTAGGCACGAGCATACTATCGCTACGTGACATAAGTGATACTGACTTGAATCTGTATAATACTGGTTTCAATGGGA
Organism: Schistocerca serialis cubense; assembly: GCF_023864345.2. Lineage (NCBI taxonomy): Eukaryota > Metazoa > Arthropoda > Insecta > Orthoptera > Acrididae > Schistocerca > Schistocerca serialis. The sequence continues at coordinate 282,457,499 of NC_064645.1, read as the reverse complement.
TGAAAGCCATTTCATGTCAAATAAACACGGCGGTAACCCCCGCACTAGAATCGTAAGATCCATAACGAAGTGGTACTCACAGAGGCCTGCAAAGAAGTAGGGTGCAGAGAGAGAGTGCCTGCGGCCCAAATCCCAGCGCAACGGTTCCGTACCTTACTGATTTATGCCATTTTTCTTAATTTAACTGATCGCCTGATATTAAAAATTATCCGCCCCCAACATCGAATTGTTCTGTACCTACCAACACATCGGTCGGTCCAGATGGCTGTGGAAAATTGGTTTTAATGTATTAACGTGCGAATGAAGTTAATCGACTTGCTAATTAGCTATGCAACAGGCCTGAGATTGCTATCATTAGGATCGTAATTAAGTATACAATGTATTAATCCGTGTTTGGAAACATGATTATTACTTAATTAAACACTCTTCTTTGTATGGCATTGCACAGTTACTGAGGTTCCTGTGTGTGTGTGTGTGTGTGTGTGTGTGTGTGTGTGTGTGTGTGTGTGTGCAAAATGTGGTAATAATTTAACGTTTTGAAACGAAATATTCGCAGAAGACTCCTCTGGCTGTTCTACTTGCTCATTCAAGCTACCTCGTTATGATACACGAACTGTTATCTTAGGACTCTAAAAATTTATTTAAATTTCTCTCTGTTACACTTTTTCTTTGACGTGTTTTACTCTTCACACTTCCAGTTTCTTGAATTGCTTTATTATTTTTACTAGGATTGTAACGTCTCGGTATGATCAGGACACCTTTCAGCATACAATGAATCGCTACAACGTCTTCGCGACATGCAGTTTAACTGAAAGCCATATCTACTTTTAACCTGTCGCAGACATTCTGAAAGTCCGAATAGCTTCACGAGAAAGGTATCTGATCTCTAGAAACACAGAGTACCAACTGTTGGACTTTAGTTGCCCAGATAAACACATGAACAGTACCTGAGATATGTGTTTGGTTATATTGTGGGTTGTAGACTCATAAGGTGGTGCACTTCAACAATTTCTTCGCTATGTGTTACTCGCATTGCTGGGAAAGTTTACGCATGTAAAAGGAGAACTGGTGTGGTTTATGCACGATTGGGCACCAAAACAGTCTCAGAGTCTCATACGACAGTAGCTAACACAACGTTACTTGAGTGATAGCTTAGTTGAAGGGGTTCCAGTAGCATCACCTCCCCGTTGATCATCATCGTCACCAGTCATTTTACATCTACTGCTGGATAAAGGGACAACGGCCACCGATGTTAAGCGCTGTCGGACTAGGCTAGCACTTGGATGGGTCACCGTTCCGGTCTGCCGAGTGCTGTTGGCAAGCGGGGTGCACTCAGACCTTGTGAGGCCATCTGAGGAGCTACTTGATTGAGAAGTAGCGGCTCCGGTCTCGTAAACTGACAACCGCCAACAGAGCGATGTGATTAACTCTTGGCTTGGAGGTCCTCTTGAGACGCCACCGTATAATAGGCCTCGATGTGTCGCACATTTCCAAATACGTGGAAGTGCCTTCTTTCACTTGAGATGTAAATTATTTTGGACGTTTCTCAAGAATTAAGTAACACAAAACTTCGAATATACTCATTAAAAGTGTATGAATCCACACTAAAAAGAATTCCCCAAATTTTCTGGAGGAATTCAATGAATAACACAAACAAAATTTGAAAGAGAGGTGCACAGAGAGCTGATCCTCTTGGCATGGCAACAGAGCCATTGCAGAGTCAAGTAACGATATAATCTCAGGCAACAACGATAGCGATTATGGTAGCTTTTTTTCCTTTTAATTCCCCATTCTGTAGTAGAACATTTATTCCAGATCATTGCTGCAGATAATAGACAAAATTTTCATGTAATGTTGCAAATGCACAACACATTTCATGATCCATTTTTAGAGAGCTGCTAGTATATCGAGTGCTCATTTCTCATTTGTCTTTGTATCGTCACATGAAACTGAAATACAAATTTGCATAATCTCCATATTCATTAATTTTTAAAGTTTCCGAATTAATTTTTAGTCTTGAGAGCTTCAGTTTCTTTGTTCCATGTCATAACTTTTTCTGAAGGCATCACAATTTCATGTTTCTCGGATTGCTTCCACTCTCTAAGGAGTAAAACCAGATATTGTCACTTTTGCAAATAACTTCTTTCAGTATTCATAATACCTGCTCATGATGATCGATGACGTGAGTATCGTCATGGAGACAGCTGCAAGCTACGGGATGTGACAAACGAGAAGACACCCTAAAAATGAGGACCGAGATGACGCTTGAAACGACCTTTCCGCTCCTGTTTGACATGGCTAGAAAACTCATTGGCACTTATAAAAGTATATAGCTGTGATAGATTTTGTAGGTTATAAAAGAATGTAACGTTCCCAGTTTGTGGTAACAGCTAAACCACATTGGTGTAACTTTCAGTGAGTTATTTCAGTCTCGTGAGCAGTGTTCTGTATGTATATGACCTTACAACGTAATACGCATTTGTGTCGCACTTTTTGTAGGTTATAAAAGAATGTAACGTTCCCAGTTTGTGGTAACAGCTAAACCACATTGGTGTAACTTTCAGTGAGTTATTTCAGTCTCGTGAGCAGTGTTCTGTATGTATATGACCTTACAACGTAATACGCACTTGTGTCGCACTGTTTATTCCGTTCACGCTCTGATGCTTTGTTTTGTCGATGCGCTTTTCGGTAGAAAAATTTCAGCGGTAAATCTGAGAGAGGTGGGGGGTATTTCGTAATGAGATTCTATATCCGCTTTATGGCCTGCTGGAAATACGAATATTCCTGCAAGGAGACAAGAGTTGCACAGCAAACCGTTTTATTTATTACTGAATAGTGGTAAAACGTGTGCGTACTCTGAAGTTTTCGGTAAAACCCCAAACTCTTCAAGCAGCGTTCTCTAAGATAATCTTGTCTGAGCACTACGTGTAACTTTTACCGTATCCACTTTTATATTGAACACTTTGTTTCTAAAGAACGATCACCCAAGAATAATAATCGTAACAGTTTAGAAACAAAATATAGGTATTACATTTATATTGGTCACCTACTGCCGTTTTTCTTGCTTTTGGTGAATTATTATTACTGAAACTGCTCTTCTACCTACATGTTACGATAAGCCAGATGCTCTTAGCTAAACGCCGCAAAATGTTGTCTCGTTTAAGATATGCTTAGTTGAAAAACAAGCACTTGGCTAAAACTGACATTGTCTTTTTTTGTGGGAACTCTGCAGTCAATTGTTGTACAACAAAGTTTATTGTCCGTCAAAAGTGCATATATCCACATTCTAACTCGAAAATTGTGGCTACAAGAGTAACTCGTTATTTTCTACGATCAACATTTATGCTACTTCGCAGAAAAGTACATACTACCATGCGTCCTGATTTTAGACAATAATGGGCCACTCTTGAGGTTCGACAGGATCGAATCTGATAACACAAGGAATGTATGCAATCTAGACGAACAATGAAATTTGTAATGCGTGTTGTGCAACATTTTCTTCGAGGTTAGGATCCAACGATGAAGTGAGCTTCTGTGGAGCTCGTAAAATACCCCCTAGGCCTATTGATGTAATAGGGGGAAGTCTGAGATAATGAAATATGGTGTACGTGGAAGATGACTGAATAATTTGTACTTCATATGTTTCACTTTCATATCGCCAGTACCGCTTCACTTCTGCCAGTATCTTATCTCCTACCTTTCAAACTTCACGGAAGTTCCCCTGCGAACCTTGCAGAACTAGCAGAACTATGATATGAAGCTGTGAGGAAGGGGCGCGAGTCGTGCTTGGGTAGCTTAGATAGTAGAGCACTTACCCGAGTTCGAGTCTCGGTTTGGCACACAATTTTAATCTGCCAGGAAGTTTTATGAACAAATGTTGATTAGCACAACATGGATCCATTTTAGATACAGTTATTACCTTAGTTGTGACATAAGGAGTACCGATGTGTTCTGATAAGAGTAGCGATCTGTTACTAAAACTTTGCTCAGCACAGAATATATGTCATCTGAAATATTCTTTGTTTTCAATAGCTACATAACAGAAAAAAAATTTGTGGTAAGGACTATGGGACCAAAATGTGGAGGCCTTCGGTCCCTAGGCTTACGCACTACTTAATCTAACTTAAACTAACTTACACCCAAGCCCGAGAGAGAACTCGAACCTCCGACGGGGGGAGCCGCGCGCTAAACAACAGACTCGTTAGGTAAATAATCATAAAAACTAAAAACAGTACGTAATTAGTTTCAATGTATAAAAAATACAGATGAAGTGGAGATAGCAATTGGTGCATTAAGGTTATGGCAAAATTCGCAGGATCATATGGAGAATGAAAAATGTGGCAAAAAGTTGAATTTTAACACGACAGAAGGCTTTTAATTAAAAAACTTTAAAATAATGGAAATAGAACAACAAACAATTTCGAAGCAGATCCTGAAAGAGACCGAAAAAGAATTTCTCTCTGAAATCCAACTGACCATTAAGCAATGATAATGGTTTATTTTTATGGTGAACATAAATTTCCAATTCTTCTAAAGATATAAGCAGTACGTCTTTGGAGGTCATTGTAAATAGACTCTACAGAACGATATTGTGTGTGATGCGTTAGCCAAAAATATATTTACCAATTGCCGTTCGACGTATGTCTTATTTGAAAATTTCGGCCTGTTTGTCGAATGTACAAGTTATCACAGGTATCACAATACCCATGAGTTTAAGTACTTATTGTCATGGTTGCCACTGCTGTGCCTGAGTTTCATGTGCAATGAATTGTTAGTTGTGAAGTCTATAGTTGCTTCTGTATTGATAAATAATTTATTAATTTTATAAAATATGTCTAAGTTTTTAGTATATTTGTAGCTGCTATTATCGTTAGATGAATGTGAATTCTGATAAGACTTCCGTAGTTTCCTGTATAAAGAATCAACATTATCAGATTTATATCATTGGCTTTTGCGATTTGTTTAATAACATTATTATCTTTCTGAAGTTTAAAAATTCTGTGCCTCATGGACTGAAAGAATGCTTTTCTATATTTATAGGGATAACAGGAAGTGGCACGGATAATAACATCACCTGTTGTAGCGTTTCTGTAAACTGCAAACTCATGTTTTCTTCTGAAACTCATGTTCAACAGCAAAAAGAAGTTTAGGTTGAATACTATTTAAAATGGTAGTTAATGAGTCGGTGTCATCTACAGACGCATTCTGTAATATAAGTATCATCGACTCATATAATAAACAACCATTCAAATGAAATCCAGGTTATGTTTAAAAAACGTGTTTCCATGTGATTCACAAATACATCTGCAAATGTACCTGTTAAGGAATTTCCATGGCAAGACCATCTCTCCAAAAATATATTTCTCCATTAAAAGTGAAATAACTGAAGTGATTAAAAAAACTCTGCAACTTCTCCTAGATTCATAATTTTGTGTATAATCATATTGGCCTCCATGATATCAATAGTTTCGACAGTTGGTGTATTAGTACAGAGATTAGTGATACGAAGTGATGTAAATATGACACCATGTGGAATACTGAAGTTGTCGATTTCTTCCACTACTCTAAAAGTATTCTTGATGTTAAAATTTTCTTCAAAAATATAAAAAGGTTTTAGAATATTTCTTAGATCTCCATTCAGTTTTTGGGATGGACAATTATTATCGTTCACTGTAGGGTGAATAAGCATATGCAGACTATGTAATTTAATTTGTCTTAATTTTGGCACCTGGGGATTCGTGACTTTAAGAGATGCTTTTTATTTGGTACTGAACAGGAAATTAGTACCATCGGTAATATCTTTTTTGGATTAGCCTGATATTTGGGAGTAGGGTCCTTATCAATATCTGCGATACCAATTTCGTTGAATAAGTCTAGGGTATTAGAGATGCAAGAGTAATTAAGGTTTTACCTTCGTCTCCGTTTACAGTGATGACTGGTTTGCAATCAGTTTGCTTTGAACTGTTTTAAAGTCATAGTTCACTGCATATTTTATTTTGCTTTTTTCGTCAAAATGGGGGTCCTTAGTTTTAATGCTATTGTGCACAGCTCTGATTTCTTACATAGCATACTTAGTAGCAACTCTGACATCTACAGTAAGGTGCTTAAAGTTCTTGTATTTACAAGAAGAAGTTACACAATATTTCAAACTCTTCGTCAGTAACACACTTTCTGCAGCAGTAAACTGAATACTGGTACTGTTTGAAACCCTGGGAAAGAACTTATGTAAATCATTACTACATTCAACATTACATCTTCAATTAAGCAGTCAACTTTTGTCATTGATATTTGTAAACTTACTTTGCCTATAAGAAATAATTTCGGACAAACACAATTAGAAAATATATTGGATAGTTAGCCAACATCATAAAACGGTTGCTGAATGTGGCGACCTTGGTGTTTTAACGATACCTGGTGATGATGTGCAAATACTATGTCAGAGGGTATCCGTTGTGTGACGGGGCATAGTGATGAAAGTAAGAGTTGTGCTAGGGCGTTGTAAAGCAGATCTCTGCCCACTGGATTATGAAGGGGATAGAGTTCCGCACGAACTAGCACAGCTCAGTTATGCCACTATGTCACCAATAACACTATCCACACTATATTCCTTTATACAAGGCGTCAAAGAAACCTATCGTCATTGACCCATGTTCCATTCCAGGAGGAGATCCCAGCCCTTCTTCATACACGACAGTATTGGGGTGGGGACGACCACATACATCATGTACAGACCGTTGCGTACTGTCTGGGTCCACACAGATGTCTCAGACACCCACATGGTGGGTCAGGCCTAAATGGCGAGTGGGGGAACCGGGTTGCCAGAGCTCAGGCCAGTAGTTCTCCCCCCTGGGTTGAGTAGCAGTGGGGCAGTGACTGGGTGCCTGGAAATCGTCTTGAAAACATCATTGTTAAAACTTTCATTCATTGTTCATCAACTACAACATTTTATTATGATAACCAGTGCGGTCCACCTCCTCTGGACGAAAGCGGTAAGTGACTTGTGAAGATGTGCGGCTGTCAGCAAATGGCCCATTGTCATACAACGTCATGGAGGGATGATGGCAGTGACTTGGCAAAGTCACTGATCACAGCTATGGGTGACGTACACACTGCACAAGTAGGGGTCACTGAGACACTCAGAAGCAAAGGTGGTTGAACAGCTGTACTGCTGTGGACTCGAACTGTAGGCCAGCAGGTGGCGTGGTGGTTGGAGGGTATTGATTTATGCGAGCAATGGCAGTGTCCAGAAGCTGAGACTGGTTGATCCGTGTAGACTCGTGAATTAGTAGACCATTTTAGGTCCCCCATCGGTGATCATGATTGGCATCTACATCTACATCCATACTCCACAAGCCACCTGACGGTGTGTGGCGGAGGATAGCTTGAATACCTCTAACGGTTCTCCCTTCTGTTCGAGTCTCATATTGTCCGTGGAAATAAAGATTGTCGGTATTCCTCTGTGTGGGCTCTAATCTCTCTGATTTTATTCTCATGGTCTCTTCGCGAGATATTCGTAGGAGGAAGCAATATACTGCTTGAGTCCTCGGTGAAGGTATGTTCTCGAAACTTCAACAAACGCCCGTACCAAGCTACTGAGCGTCTCTCTTGCAGAGACTTCCACTGGAGTTTATCTATCATATCCGTAACTCTTTCGCGATTACTAAATAATCCTGCTCTCCGTTGGATCTTCCCTACCTCTTCTATCAACCCTATCTGGTACGAATCCCACGCCGGTGAGCAGTATTCAAGCAGTGGGCGAACAAGTGTACTGTAACCTACTTCCTTTGTTTTCGGACTGTATTTCCTTAGGATTCTTCCAATGAATCTGTCTGGCATCTGCTTTACCGACGATTAATTTTATGTAGTCATTCCATTTTAAATCACTCAAAATGCCTACTCTCATATAATTTATGGAATTAACTGATTCCAGTTGCTGACCTGCTATATTTTAGCTAAATGATGAAGGCTCTTTCTTTCTATGTATTCGCAGCACATTACACTTGTCTACATTGAGATTCAATTGCCATTCCCTGCACCATGCGTCAATTCGTTGCAGATCAACCTGAATTTCAGTACAGTTTTCCATTGTTGCAACCTCTCGATATACTACAGCATCATCCGCAAAAAGCCTCAGTGAACTTCCGATGTTATCCACAAGGACATTTATATATATTGTGAATAGCAAAGATCCAACGACACTCCCCTGCGGCACACCTGAAATCACTCTTACTTCGGAAGACTTGTCTCCATTGAGAATGACATGCTGCGTTCTGTTATCTAGGAACTCTTCAATCCAATCACACAATTGGTCTGATAGTCCATATGCTCTTACTTTGTTCAGTAAACTACTGTGGGGAACTGTATCAAACGCCTTGCGGAAGTCAAGAAACAATCAATCTAATCACACAATTGGTCTGATAGTCCGTATTCTCTTACTTTGTTCATTAAACGACTGTGGGGAACTGTATCACACGCCTTGCGGAAGTCAAGAAACTCGGCATCTACCTGGGGACTCGTGTCTATGGCCCTCTGAGTCTCGTGGACGAATAGCGTGAGCTGGGTTTCACACCATCGTCTTTTTCGAAACCATGCTGATTCCTACAGAGTAGATTTCTAGTCTCCAGAAAAGTCATTATACTCGAACATAATACGCGTTCCAAAATTCTACAATGATCGACGTTAGAGATATAGGTCTATAGTTCTGCACATCTGTTCGACGTCCCTTCTTGAAAACGGTGATGACCTGTGCCCTTTTGAATTGAAATAGCTCTGAAAAAAATGAGGATCATTTACAAGGACTTGGGCGGTCCTTGTTTTGCTAAAGCATCAGTTTCTATCACATAAGCCGTAACAGAACCATGGCTCGGACGTGAATCAATCAAGACAACCATGCCACAGTCGCTCCGAGTTTCTGATTTGTAGATGCTACACCCCTGATCCTCCCAGGTTGGCCCTACTATGCAGTAACCTCTTGACGCCTCAGAGACGGTACTTGCCAAAACACTACGTAGCCCCTGATGCAACGTCACCTGGCCGGCCCGAGCCGACCTGCTTCCGCGACGTCTTTCATTCAGCGGGGAAGGTGTCTCACCTTTACTCATCCGGGCGCAGTAAATTATTTGCGGCGCAACAGTAGATCCGCAATACCGGTGCACTCGCCTGTGATATCCACAATACGTAACTCGTAGATGCTGGTCATCAGCTAATAGTGTTCACTGCTGGCGACCACTACTTGGAAGATCTTAAGTGTCTTGTATCTCCTGATAGCGTTTGAATGTTCGAATGTTCCATGTTATAAGTCAATTCGGAATGCCTATTCTAGTGCTGATACCTATTACATGTATATAGTAATTAGGAGCGCATGGTCTAAACTTGGAACGACCTGTTCGAGGCACATTGACGGACTGAACCATGTACACAGGTTGGTTTGTAACGTTCACGGTTGGAGACAAGTCCACTATGCTCAACTGCACTGAAAATTCAAGTTCACTTTCACTTCCATTACACAGGTGACTGTACACTGAGGTGACACATGTCGCGGATACCTCCTAATGTCGTGTCAGACCTCTTCTATACCAGCGCAGTGCAGCAGCGTCTCGACGGAGCATGGACTCAATAAGTTGTTGGAAGTCCCCTGAAGAAATACTTAGCCATGCTGGCTCTATGGGCTTCCACAACTGGGAGAGTGTTGCCAGTGCAGGATTTTGTGCAGGACATATCGATACAGGCCCCTTAACTATTCGATGGTATTCACGAACTGGCTGGCCAAATCATTCTCTCGAATCAAAAAAATTGTTCAAATGGCTCTAATCACTATGAGACTTAACATCTGAGGCCATCAGTCCCCCAGACTTAGAACTACATAAACCTATCTAACCTAAGGACATCACACACATCCATGCCCGAGGCAGAATTCGAACCTGCGACCGCAGCAGCAGCGCGGTTCCGGACTGAACCGCCTAGAACCGCTCGTTCACAGCGGCCGGCTCGCTTGAATCGTCCACAATGGTTTATAAACCAATTGTAAACAACTGTGGCCCGGTGACATAGAACATCGTCCTCCATAGAAATTTCGTCGTTGTTTGGGAACATGAAGTCCATGAACGGCAGCTAAATGTTCTCCAAGTAGCCGCGCGTTGCCATTTCCAGTCAATGTTCGTTTCAGTTGGCCCACACCAGTATGGAGCTACCAGCAGCTTGTACAGTGCCTTGTTGGCAACGTGGACCCATGGCTTCGTGGGGTCTGCATCACACTCGAACCCTACCATCACCTCTTAACAATTGTGTGGCAAGTCGCTAGATGCTCTTATTCTCAATTTCTGTATGAATATAGTGTAGATATTTGTGTATAGTGAGTTCCGCTGCTTCACTAAGCATACACAGTTTATAATGACAGATTTTACATTTTTAAACGTACTCAATAATGATATCAAAGAATCTACAAAACAAGCCGAGCGGTTCTAGGCGCTACAGTCTGGAACCGCGCGACCGCTACGGTCGCAGGTTCGAATCCTGCCTTGGGCATGGATGTGTGTGACGTCCTTAGGTTAGTTAGGTTTAGTAGTTCTAAGTTCTAGGGGACTGATGACCTCAGAAATTAAGTCCCATAGTACTCAGAGTCATTTGAACCCAATCTACAAAACAGACTGTCTATTCTATGCTTTTCCGTCCTCTTCTAGAGTGTTGCTGTGCGGTATAGGATACTTACCAAACAGAACTGACGGAGGATATTGGAAAGTTCGTAAAAGGTTGGTTGATTGATTTGGGGGAGGGGTCCAAACAGCGAGGTCGTCGGTCCCATCAGAGTAGGGAACGATGGAGAAGAAAGTCGACCGTGCCCTTTCAAAGGAATCATCCAGCCATTTTCCCGAAGCGATTTAGGGAAATCACGGCAAAACTAAGTCAGGATGGCGGAACGCGGGGCTGACCCGTCGTTCTGCCGAATGCGAGTCCAGTGTACTAACAACCACTGCGCCACCTCGCTCCGTAGTTCATACAAGGACTGCATGGATATGAAGAGCGATTTGGGGTGGCTGTCACTAAAACAAAGACCTTCGGAGGGCAAAACCGGTGTTGAGATTTCGTGGCAACATCTCGTCGCAACGAGATGTTGCCACGAAATCTCAACAACGGTTTTCCACTCTGAAGGTGAAAATATTTTATTGGCTTCTGTCGACAAGGGGGAATAGACCCTTACAATAAATTAAGAGAAATCATAGCTTTCACGAAAAGATTGAAGTATTAATTTTTCCAACGGGCAGTTCAAGAGTGGAACGGTAAAGAAACAGCTTGAATGTCGTTCTATGAACCCTCTGTGTGAACTGTAGAGCAGCCATGTAGATGTAGATGTAGATGAAGAGAACCGAAACCTGTAACACAGTGCCATAATTGTCATTTTGTCAGTTGAAAAACCTTTCCAAAAAGAGACCGAGTGAGTTGGCGCACTGTTTGGTACACTCGTCTCGCATTCGCGAGAAGAACGTTTCAAATTCACGTCCGACAATCTTGATTTGGGTTGCTCGTGATTTTCCTAAATCTCGCAAGGCACGGATGATTTTCTTCTCCATCCATCAAACAATACAACCCTGTGCTCCACTTCTAATGACTTCTTTCTCGACGGGACGTAGAGCCCTATTTTTACTTCCTTTCTAAGAAGGGGCAAGAGTGCCTAGACCATAGCATCATCGAAGCAGCTGAGATAGTCCCTCTCTTAACAGTAATATAGAGTAGAATCCTTCAGGAGAAAACTCTGCAACTTGGTTGGAAGAAAGCACAGTTCACATCCGTCAACATCAAGGATAGAATTAACGTCCTCGAAACTGACATCCATCTGTTGTCGAATATTAGAACATATACTGAGCTCAAACGAGATATCTGTATACTGGACACATTATCGTTCTTCGCTGTTACGAGTCAGTTTCATCCTAATCACTTAAGAGGTCTTGTGTTCAGAATAATTTTACTTCCCACTCTCATGCTTGTTCTCGTAATCAATGGGTAGCTTATATTTTAACTATTAATTTTATACAAAAACTGATGTATATGGATAAACGAAACGGATGAGTACCCATGATGGAGTCGTGATATTGGTTGTTAGATTTTCCGCCGTCCTAATAAGTAGTGATTAAGCATGTCATTGAGTGCAATTAATCTAATCACCTTTGACTAGATCACATTTACAATACGAGTGTTATAAGCTGTATACTTTACTGTGTGTCTTTGTTCTGATAAGTGTTTATTAGAGGAACAGCAAATATTTTACATGTATGACGAATTGTTTCGACTGTCAATACCGAGTTACTTCTTCTGGAGTATTGCTATGAACTTGATCGTTCTATTGACCATGTAAGCATACCAGAATTACACTACTCGTGACCAAGGCTACTGCCGTTGATGAGACAAAGATGTTGAAATAGGGTTTTTCAGCGACATGTTAACTTACATTTTTATTCGAATGAGTAGATTTTAGATTGATTAGTATGTATTTTACACCACAGACTAACTTTTATTATTTAGGTTCCATATTCGTTTTCCGGTTTCTTATTATTCGTTTTGCGACGTTATGATTGACGTTGTTTAAGTAACTTGCTTCACTGTCACTTCAGTATGATGACAAAGCAGTGTTTTGCAAACATAACTCTATTTCGACCTTTCCCTCCCTTTACTATTATTTAATAATGGATCTTACCCTACATATGTCTGATTAGCAATGCACATTCTCTTTAGCACTGTTTATTATCCGTAAGCGTAACGGCTTGTCACCTAAGTGTTTTATATATACTCCCATTTCATTTAATGCTTGACATTGATCTGTAATAAAAACGATTATGTATAGATAATTTCATTTGTACTTTTTCGTTCAAATGGTTCAAATGGCTGTGAGCACTATGGGACTTAACATCTGAGGTCATCAGTCCCCTAGAACTTAGAACTACTTAAACCTAACTAACCTAAGGACATCACACACGTCCATGCCCGAGGCAGGATTCGAACCTATGACCGTAGCGCTCGCGCGGTTCCAGACTGTAGCGTCTAGAACCGCTCGGCCACTCCGGCCGGCGTACTTATTGGTACCGGTACAACATAAATTGTTAATTTCCTGAATGATGACATTTAATGAAAACGGCCAAAATGTAATTAATTTTATTGAATTAGTCCATTATGTAATATGTTTATAATATATTTGCTTACACAATAACTCATAGATTACTGATGTGACATTGGTCGTTGTATGTATGGTTTATTTTATAGGGCCTGAAGATGACGTCATTACATCGTTACAACGTTGAAACTAGTTGCCAAAATAAAATCGACACCTTATATACAGATGGAGGAATTTTTAATATAAATTTATACTAGCTGAGGTCCCACTGTCCTCCATTTCAGCTATGGATGTACGAAGACTATCGATGCCGTCCGCAGTTTGGGCTATTAAAGTATTTAGCCAGATTTAAGAAGATATCTTATTTTCAGACAGGACTAAAAATTACGTCAGAAAATTTTGTAGAAGCCGTAGAATTGAACCAAGATAAATACAACCCATTCAGATGTACGGTAAATCTTTATTTCTGATCCAACTACCTTCGCGGCGTTATAGCCACATCTTCAGAGACACAGCTACATGCAAACAAGAGTAAAAACGAATAAAGATCATGTTTCGTTTAAAATGTTATTATACTATACACGAAGTTATATAGGAAAATTTTTGTACTCAAATTTAAAATTTATTACACGCGATAAGCAGTAGGACACCCAACGTTCTTTGTTCCATTGTGATAAGGCTGTTAAACCGCCAAGAGTTCGGTAATCCAATTTAAAATGAAACAGAATGAAGCGAACATCATCGCGATACAGGATAACTAGAATAATAGTAATAAATGGTTGTCAAAGGTTGTACATTGCCGATGAGAACGTAGCTTTCAGCACCTACGTATATCAGATCTTTGGCATCAATTTATTCTTTTCCTAGCTTTCCTGTATCGTGATGATGATCCCTTCATAGTGCTTCATGTTAATTTAGACTACCAACTTCTTGACGGCTAAACAGTTTCATCACATCGGGGAAAAAATGTTGCGTCATCTACTGCTTATCGTTTGCAATAAATTATAAAGGTGAGAACATATTTTTCTTGTATAGCTTCGTATATATTATTAAATTTTAGCCAATACAGGATATTTATTCGTTTTTACTCTTTTTTGACTCGTTTTTACGCCTTTAAGATGTGCCTCTCACGCCTCAAAACTCGTTGGATCAGAAATAAAGATATATCATATGGCTGAAGCGGTCTTATTCATCACGGTAAAAAATTATAGATGACAGGAACGAGCACTCTGTGTAAACAGCTGGCATCTCAGGTTCCCTGCCACACCCCAGATTTGTAAAACTGGACTCTCCTGACCGTGCTTGGATATGGAACACAGCATTGAGCTATCGTAAAGTGTAATTTATTACCTTTACACCACTACTTGAAATTAACCTGAGCACTGACTATTTCAACAAATAATAACAATAATAGTAATGTGGCATGATTGTCTGTTCATACAGCTGGTGTGTATCTTTCAACTCAATGCCATTTTGGTAACATGAGTGTCCCTAACCAACTCCAGTAATCCTGCTTAGAGGAGGGGACCTCCAGCCTAACTTGGAATCCGAACAACATGATATTCTCACTTCTTTGAGAAGTGAAGGCTAGGGTAAAGGTAGACTTTCAAGATTTTATAGCATTCAACACTACGATCTTTAGGTTTGTAGGCATACAGACCAAGCCCGACATACATGCAACAACAATACTTAAAGACGACTCTCAACTTCGTGGAAGAAGTCAAGCCTAATTACCATCAAAACAAATATATTGCATACTGACATTAGTAACTAAAATCTAGTTAAAACGGAGAAACAGCAGTCTGTGTTCCAGCAGTATTTAATGTAATAGCAGTGGCAGTCAATTAAGACAAAAAACATCGGATGACTGATACTGCTTTAGTTTACTGTTCTATACAGTCACAGTAATGTTGAGAAATTATCAAGTCATGCACTATTCTAGGTCTTCGTTGCTCCATGAGCAGTTATTCCAGCGTCGAGGGTCGGCGCAACTTGCACCACGGAGCCTACCCACCGTTCTGGAGTCTGAAGATGGTTCTTAAATAGAACCGAAACCGGTCACTCCAATAAAAATAAAAAGTTGCGATCAAGACTGTTTTTAATATTTAAATTTTAATTTTAAAGATCGCTGACAATGTTTTCAAAAATTTCATACATACTGGTTTCTGTACTAACCCCGCTAAGAACCGGAAACAGTTATTAAATCATCATGGTTTTACATCATGAATAATAATAATATTGTGTGACTGATATATTATGTTTATGTCAATGCGTATCTTATGCAACGGCAGCAGTTGTCAACGAGTGAACCAAATTTCTTCAAGACTGAAATTAGATGGTTCTGGTCTTCGTCTCGAAATTTCTGAGGACACTAATGCCATTTTAACATCGCGATTTACTGCGAGCTCCTTGTTTCAACACCAGTAATATTTGACATCACTTTAAAAAGCAATTCCAGACGTATTTGATCTTGATCTCATTATTTTAGAACAGCAATCAGTTTCAGAGCAATACGTCCGATTTTCTTTTCTTGCCCACCAGTTGCAACATAGTCACAGTAACATTCTCCAGTGATCCAGGTTTATTTATTTTATTCTGTTATAAATCCAGTCATGTTCCACAATTAGATTATTAATTTCCTAAGACCTAAGTAAATGCATCGAACTGCCAAATCAAATTACTATTTGCAATAAAGATATCAATGACAATTACAAAGAGTCTACATGTCACAAATAAATATCACAGTTTTCAATGAAATAAATAATTTCTGTGTATGTCTTGACAAAGTCGATGAAGTTACGATCTCATGTAATAATTTGTTACGTTAACATGTACTTTTACTGTTTATAATCTCATTCTGTTTACTTTTGTTTGAATTGCTCGTGATAAATACCAGGATTATTACCTTTTGTAGTCGACTTGTTTTTTTCTTTTGTCACTAAATAATTTTCATACATTGTAAAATGGGTTGAGAAGTATCAAACCAGAACGAAAGTAATGAAAAACTGAGTTTTGAACGAAACATTGAAGATTGAGGGAATTCGACCAAAATTGGTGTCGGATGATTCATATATTAAGAATTCATGTTCGAACAATTTAGTTTAGAACAATGAAGATGCCAAGGCTTGTTCTAGAATGTGCTCCTCTCTTCCAGTTATCGATCCCCTAAGGACTGTGTAGACAAGATCACACTAATTACGGCCTAACGTAAGCAGTCATTGTTCCCGCGATCTATGGATGAATGGGATGAGAAGAAACCTTAATATGTGATACTGTATGGGGCCACATTACAGTGGCTTACAGTGTGTGAATGTAAATGCAAATGTAGTTGGAACCGAAATGATTTATCCGGTTATCCAGTATGCAAATATGTCAGATATTTCTATCGCAGCAAGTGCCCCTAGATGCAGTAAGAGATTGCTTCTTCATATGTAACGCTCCTTATATCTGAACCAAAAGAGCGTACATTAAGGACTTACGCAAAGCTCCACTGTGTTTAAAAATGGAAAAAGAGAAACTCGGTTTTGGAAACCACCCAAAGACATATTTACAGCGCATAAGACTTCGCTTCTACGTGAATTCAGGACGGCTTTTTATCTCGGCGAAACTGGAAATAGCGAACATTTAACAAGAGCAGCTAAATGAAACTGTACCTTTGAAAGAGTAAAGCTGGATGCTGTATGGTATTAATTAGTGAAAAGCAGTGTTGGAATTTTAACAACTGACTTGGGTGTGCTATGCTATGCTATGCAGCGCTTTGCAATGTTACCCAAGGGGCGCGACCGTACCGAGGCTGTAGCGGCTCTGCTATTGAGATGAGCGAAAAAAACCCATGCAACACCGAAATACTGAGCTACACCAGACAAACTGAACGCGGATGACACAGTTTTCCTGCGTATACCATTCTGTTTTCGGAATACCACTGAACCACCTACATTTACGTCCGAACACGTAAGCGACGTCATAGAAATCTGGTGCTTATTGAGATTCCTATTGATTCTGTTCCATCTATGGCTGTAAAGGGTTTTTGTGTCAGCTGTTCCTGCAGATATATTTGAATTAGAAGCAAGATTCTGAACCGTTAACGGAAAAACTAGAAGTAAGTGGGTTGATCAACTTGGATTGGAGTGTTAAGAACGTCAAAAGCCAAATGGACGTATGAAAAAAATGTGATGGCGCGTTAGGTACACAACCAAATGGAGAGGGCACAAACACTAACGCATCCAGTTATAGTTGTAATATAACTATGTTAAAATATTATGTGTTACATCCATGCAAGTATACCAAGTCATATGTCATATCTTGTCTGTTATTGTATCTAATTAACAGACTAAAAGAAAACAGCAAATAACTAACTAACTAAATATAGTTTTCATCATCTCTCTGCCTGTTGATGCTCTTCTCTCTTTCGTACTTGCTGTGGAAACTCGCAGTGATATTTCGCCTTTTGCAAGACTTTGTTTGTTTTCCTTTACCAAAACGTGTTTGAGCACATCTCGTGCTCTCTTCAGTGGGAATTTTTAATTTGCAGCCTTTACATTTAAGCTTCAAGGTATTTACATACATGTAAAGGAATGAAAATTAGGCGTCCCCCTCGCGATGGTTTTCATATATAGTTAGCGACACATGTTACCTAACAGATATTGGTACACGAAATACTGCATGTTTATGCTGTAGCGGAAATTAGGCCTAAGATGCTAGTTTGGAAAATAAATATTTATAGAGTTTTACACATGCCTTATATTATGCTGACTATAGTGCGTTTAAAATTAGTTTTTGACGTTTGACTCACCGGAGTGGACGTGACGCCGTTGCCCAGGTAACATCAATTGCGAGCCGGCATTCCCTACCGCGCCGCCAGCTGTTCGGTTTAAGGCGCTTCTATTGCTATGTCATGGATAAACATAACCATGTGGTGTCGCACGTTAGATGCATATCTACGTTCATCAGATTTCGTTGTAAAGTGGTATTTTCTGTCACTGAAGTGAAGTGCGCTGCAGCCGTCAGGTATTGTGAAAGGATGTTTTGTGTTGGCGTTGCATTAGTAACAATAGTGCAGCACCACGAGATTGGCATTAATAGTTGTCGTCCGAGAACACGTTCACCGGCTGTGAAGTTCATGTACTGCTGAAGTATATTCCTGCGAATTCGACAGCAGTAATTGACAATGTGCATATCACTTTGTTGTGATGGATAAAGCTCAAACAATGTAGTGGAGGAAAGCGGATATTTTGGTCTGGGTGGAAAGAAATGTTCCATTGGATAAATTCAAACACTCCATGCTACGAGATCGACGAAGTGGCTAACGCTAAAGGGCATAGTTTAATCAGGCTTCCTCCCTATCATGCTCATTTAAATCTGACTGAGAATATAGTGCGTAGGTGGAAAGCAACGTGTTAAAAAACAACAAGAAATTTACGCTCATTGAGGATGAGATGCGGACAAAATATGCCACTGCAAATTTAACATTACAGGACTGGTCTCGAGTTGTCAGCCACGATAAAAAGGTAGTCGAGGAAAGAGATTCATCAGGACTGTGACCAATTTTTAATAATACATAGCTTCTCTTGTTACCACATTAAAGTCTGCTTATTTTGCCAAAAACAGGAAAGTATCACCAACTTTCTAATGCAGCTTAAAAAGAAATTGCAACAGAATCCTAAAACTAAGGCAAGACAAGTCAGTGGTTCATGAAAAAGCCCAATCTCAATATTAAAAAAATGTGTAACTTAAAATCTGTAGCTGCTTCACTATCGCTGTAGATATGGGAGTTTCACTTATTAACGGAAAAATACTCTCTTCTTTGCGTGCTCCATTTTCCAAAAACTTGTTTCGATACCTCAGATACAAGGGATGCGTGAATATTTCATTCCGGCTTTTTCACTGGCGCATGCGTTCGTCTAGCCTTTTTTCCTGTTATTCTAGATCTGTTAAGACATCATTTTTTTTTTTAACCGAAGTGTTGATGCTGAAGGGAGTAACTGAGGTAGAAAACTGTAGGATTTAAGGAAATAAAAATACGAAGCAAGATTCACTGAGGGTGTAAGATGTAAAATATTGAATGATGTGAAGAGTCTGGTACAGGAAAAGAAAGAGCGGAAACACCGCCACACTAAGTCAGAGAGAGCTTGTGAGAGGAAAATGAAATTAATCCATCGCAGTATTTGACTCCTTGCAATTCGATGCAAGCTAAGTTAGTCAAACAGCTTAAAATACGGTCCTCCTATCATTCTATCTTGCTTAGGTTTCATTGGACGCCAGTAGTGCCGCCATATGATCAATATAGTCATAAATGTCAAAAATAGAACGTTTACATCTCCTTCCAGTGCACATTCAACCGGTCTCATGAAGCTGAGCGGATGTTTTCCACTCCCATCACCAAGAAAAATATATTTTATGGTGTAGTGCTGATGGAATCCAAATGCTTAGTACGACAGTCGCTAAAATAACGTGAAATCATTCGCCGGAGATGGTTTTACAGACTAATCTATCCAGTCTGTTTCACTGTTACTGCTACCTCTCTCCTACTCCACAGAACTTCTCCTTCACGTCTTGCTGGACTTCCGCCCCTGGAAGAAAGGATGTTGTTAAGAAATTGTTTCCACAATGTTTCACTTTGCACTGAGTTGTGATTCGTGCCTGCACAGCTCAATCGATGAGAGCGTTGAGCGCGAAAGTAGCACCATGTTCGAATCTCAGTAGACACTTCTAGGCTGGTAGGAAGTTCCAAAACACCATACACTGTAAGCTGCCCACTGAGCTCGTGCCATGTTAGTGGCTGCCACTCTAATCTGCATCGACTGTATCCTGCCGATGTGTCGATGGCTTCCCAGGGAGGCAGATGTGAAATAACAAGCTGTAGCGCAATGCAAACGTTAGGAAATTGATGGTCCTAACAAATGAGTCCAGGGTGTTGTCCTTACAAAAATCAATGGTACTGGGGGTATGGGGTTCGTCTAGTTAGTGAAATTAAAAACTTATTATAATCGCAAGTGCAAGCAAGAATAAATTTGATTTGATAATAGCATTCTTTACGATCCATTGGGGCCAGGCATTGAGGATTCCTCTTAGAAACATTTTCTAATAAAATGCAAATTGCTGCTATGGCAGTTTAATGATGTATTTATTGTGATGGATCCATTCAGACTAGATTGCCATCTTCAGACTATCCTTGAAAGCTAGATAATATTTTTATTTTATTTTATTTTATTATTGGTTAATCGTATTTTCGGATATATAAATCTGGTAGTTAGTCCATTTATCAACAGTGATCAATGTCTCTATGCATTGTATTACAATGTGAAGATGATTTAGGAAAATTGAGCTATAAGCTGTTTACTGGACTGCTACTGTTGCTAATCGTCGTTTCCTGTACATTTTATTTGGTGTCTGATCGTCAGATTTGACAGATTTACAGTTGTGACGGTTGGCTAAAGTTCCTATATGGCTACAATTGCTGTGGTGTGTTGATGTTCGCCGACCGGAGTGGCCGTGCGGTTCTAGGCGCTGCAGTCCGGAGCCGAGCGACCGCTACGGTCGCAGGTTCGAATCCTGCCTCGGGCATGGATGTGTGCGCTGTCCTTAGGTTAGCTAGGTTTAATTAGTTCTAAGTTCTAGGCGACTGGTGACCTCAGAAGTTAAGTCGCATAGTGCTCAGAGCCATTTGAGCCATTTTGTGTTGATGTTATCATTTGGGGCGGTATGTATGATAACTGTAATAAATGCGTCTGTGTGTAGTTGTTTGTTTCTGTTCGTTACCTTTGGTTCGGTATCAATAAAATTTTATATCAAAAGTTTACGTTTTAAATCTGTTTGTTCACATGACCTAAAGGTTTAACGATGAACGTTCTTGAAGAGAGAGAAATCTACATGTACACAATACAACACCCTGATAACATTTTAAGAGACTGTGTAATTATAACATAAAAATTAATACAAAACTGTATTGAATTCCCAATCAAAGGTAACCGATAGACACAAATAACTGCACGCAGACATTTCGATTAAAAATTCCATACAGAAACTGTAAAATAATACCAACTCTCCATTTCAACTGTAACGACGTAGTATCTTTGACCTACCATCACAAATGTCTGCCTGTCAAATCTGACGATATAACGTTAAACAAAAATTAAAAGAAAGGACGATTAACAACGAGAAAAAACCACAAAACATCTTATAGCGTTAGAGTCCTAAATCTACACCACGTTGTAATAGAATATAGAGTGATAGCGACAACCGATGATATATGGACGTTAAGTACTTAAGTTATATATCTGAGAAAAAGATTAACCAACATTATCATAAAATAAAAAATATTATGAAACTTTCGTAGATGGTCTGAAGATGGGAATGTAGCCGAAATGGATCACTCACAATAAATACGTCGTTAAACTACTATAGCAGTACTGTGTAGTTTATTGCATAACGTTCCTAAGCGCAGTGCTAATTCCAAACTATCGAAGATGAAAGAAAATTAAAATATAAATTCTTTAAACAGACTCAGACGTGACTGTAATACGACAAAGCCCGCAAGGCTTGGGCAAAGAAAAGAATGAGATTAATAATTCTTAATTTGTCAAAAAGTTTGTTTAAATCCCAGCTAGTCCCTCATTTTCAAAGTTTACTAAATCTTATCAGTTTAGCAACAGCCTCCCACCTTTGAGAAAAGTTTCTACTCTAACCAACACGAGGAGCACCCATGCTGGGTTTTCTCTGGAAACGGCGTCCGATACCCCACACAAGTACTCTCCAATCATTACAGTACTTGGATAAACAAACTTGGTAGGCTGGTGACAGACTGACAGCACACCGGCTCTTTACAAAGTGCGGCTAATATTCGATTTCCAGACACGAGTCTTGTACCATCACGAGCCAAATAAAATATTATCTAGCTTTCCGGTCACCCTCTCGCCATTCTTTTACGATCAGCGTATGCTTTGCAGCCGGCAAGCACCAGATGTGTCTAGTCTGGCTGAATAGGGCACCACGGAATGAAACACACAGGTCCCACAGAGTCCCAGCTTCTTCTTTAGCGGACATTGCCAATGTCCATTCGGCGACGCCCGTCTGCCGGATGTCTGCGCAATTTTTTCATACAGCCAATGCGCCACAGAGCACCGTTTACACAAGAGCGCTGGTCAAGCGATTGTCGGTCTACGTGACTTGTCGCTCTCTGGGGTATCGTAATGTGCTTCAGTGAGGGTCTTAAAGGCCAGGTTAAGTTTTCTCCTGGGGGCAGGGGGCGCGGGACGGGCCACCCCTGTCCACGGCTATCAGTTTTCCCTTATTCGGATGGCTCCTAAGATTTGGGTGAATTCTCCAGCCCAGTACTACATCCGAACTAAATCAAATTTAAGATAATTTTCATTTATTGTTCCGTCTCAGTTGGAAGTTTTTACTCTTCTGAGTAGACAAGACGGACTGCTGACGCAACGACTACTTAGATATGATGGTGGTCTAATATGATGGAAACACTGAGCCGCAGAAAACGTCCAACTGAGAGGGAGCAATAACAACTATCTTAATTATCTTAATAGTTGCTGAATCTCTCAAGACGATTACGTCGACTATATTAATCAGATTACTTTATAAAGGGATGGCCTGATCTCTTCAATCATGTGTATCACACAAATCTATATGAAAGCTCGAATGAACCGAGAAAAAGGAAAAAAAAATGTCCAGTGATCAATTATTAACTAACTATAATCATGAAACATATTCGCAGTTGCGAATACGAACAACCATCAGCTGTATAAGGGAATTATGACAATGGAAATTTGTGCCGGACTGAGACATGAACACGGATTTTGTTCGGTCATACATGTGTGTCCGAATGAACATTGCCTCTTTCTTCGTAACAACACTGGAATATCACATTTATCACTGATATCGGGCAGCGACTTCCTATTAAAATATCTGCCCCTGTACAGGAATTACACCGATGAGCCAAAACATTATAGCATTATAGCATGTTGTGGCCGAGCGGTTCTAGGTGCTTCAGTCTGTAACCGCGCGACCGCTGCGGTCGCAGGTTCGAATCCTGCTTCGGGCATGGATGTGTGTGATGTCCTTAGGTTAGTTAGGTTTAAGTAGTTCTAAGTTCTAGGGGACTGATGACCTCAGATGTTAAGTCCCATAGTGCTCAGAGCCAATTTTGTTCCACTTTTCAAACACAGTACAACAGAGAATCTGCTTCGCCTGGATTCTGCAAGTCCTTCAAAATATTCGAGAGGTATATCGCACCAGATGTCGACGCACAGGTCGAGAAATTTTCGCAAATTACTGGATGGTCCGGTCGCAGGTTCGAATCCTGCCTCGGGCATGGATGGGTGTGATGTCCTTGGGTTAGTTAGGTTTAAGTAGTTCTAAGTTCTAGGGAACTGATGACCTCAGATGTTAAGTCCCATAGAGCTCAGAGCCATTTGAACCATCTGAACTGGATGGTCATCTGTGGGCACGCAGCTGGCGACGGATATGTATTCCAATACATACAGATCAGGCACATTTTCTGGATAAGACATCAATGTGAGTTCACTATAATGCTCCTCATATCACTGTAGAGCCATTCTGGCCTTGCAACACGAACAGTTATCCTGCTGGAAGATTTTGTCGACGTAGGGGGAGACTTCAAGCATGAAGCGACGCAGGTGCTCCACTATAACGTTCACGCACTTCACTAATGTCAGATGCCTTCGGTTACCACCACAGATCCCATGAAATGCCAAGTCAGTTTACCACCGTAGCATAATTCTGTACTCAACAGCCAGCAGCTGTGACATGGTGCAGTGTATGTTTCGTGCAGACGTTCGCTTGGATGGCGGCGCGTAAAGACTCAGCTATCGACCTAATGTAAGAAGACATGCTATTCATCCCACAGGCGTCGCGTTTCTATCGATCAACGGTCAAAACTCAGAGACGCTGTGTCCACTGCAGTCGCAACTGACGATGTCGCTGGGTCAGCACAGGAAAACGCACGGGTCGTGTGGTTTGGAGCTCCATGTTCAACAATGGCCTTTGAGCGGTGTCTTCCGAAACATTTGAACCTGCACGAACATTGTCCTCTGTTGTCAGATCTGCCACAGATCACTGCCTATCCTGGATTACATAGTTGGGGATCCTCCAACCTCTATGTTTCGTGATGAGTCGTACGGCGTACGTCGTAATCGTTATCCTTCAACCATTTCCCGTAGGTACTCACGACAATAGGCCATAAGCTCCTCCATTTCAAGAGATTCTTCTTTCAAACCACAGTACTTCAACAATTCTCCCTATCAAAACAGCTTTTGTCAGTGGTTCAAATGGATCAAATGGCTCTGACCACTATGCGACTTAACTTCTGAGGTCATCAGTCGCCTAGAACTTAGAACTAATTAAACCTAACTAACCTAAGGACATCACACACATCCATGCCCGAGGCAGGATTCGAACCTGCGACCTCAGCGGTCACGCGGTTTCAGACTGAAGCGCCTTTAACCGCACGGCCACACCGGCCGTCTTTTGTCAGTGGATTTCAGCATTTGCGGCCCTCATCTTAGCTATAATGGCTCCCCATTTGTCTCTTCTTCGTTTACATTCTTTCCTTCCTGTGTCACGTGCTCCACCAGGAGGCATTCAACTTCGCTGTGGCCAGTGGTCATAATGCTTTGGTCATCAGTGTACATAATGAGTGTAAGAATGCAGACTGTGGCATAGGAACGACGACATACGGAAGTTTAGGTCTGGCAGTGTGTCGTGCACGGATAACAGAAGCGGTTGAGGCAGCCACTCGCGTAAAGTTGGAAATCCGGGTTCCAGTCCAAGTTCAGCAAAAATTTTCGCCATCGTTATTCCTTTACTCAGCTGATGGTTGTTCGTATTTGCAGCTGCGAATGCACTGCGTGTATTTCATAACAGCTTTAGTACCCGCAGTGCCTGTTCCTTCGGTCATGCACGCAAGTCGAAGGAGCGTTGCATCGTTCTGCTTAACAACACAGCCACTGCAATATCGTAATGATAATCAGAATCAAACGATGCTCTGGCAGCAGCCTGGCGTATTTGAACGCTACTCACTGAATGAAAAGAAGTAAGTCTATTGCATTGACTGCTCCTTTACTTGCATGCAGTGCATAAAGAATCTTATTAGTACAGTTTCAGCTACTTCAGTGATTATTTACCAATACAGTAACTAACAAAGAGGAAAGAAATACATACGTTATTAAATTAACCTGCTACGTTAATAAAGCATAAAATGCTACTAGCAAACAACCAGTTAGCGTAGAACAAAGGATACGATTTCAGCAGCGCTCTTAAATTGTTTGCAGATGATACTGTCGCTTACCGTCAAATAAATTCATCGGAAGATCAATAAGAATTAAAAAATGATTTAAATAAGATATCTGCGTAGTGCAAAAAGTGGGAACCGAGCTTGAAAAATAAAAAGTGTGATGTCTTCCACATGAGTACAAACAAAATTAGGTTAAATATCTGTTGCACAATAAATTATTCAGAATTGAACCGTTGTCGATTCAGCTAAATACCTTGCAATTATAATTAGGAATAACTTAAACAAATAAAATGTTGCGTAGGACGTGAACCAAACATGACGTTTTATTGGTCGAAAACTTACAAGATGCACAAATCTACTGAAGAGATTAACTACGCAGCGCTTGTTTGTTCTCTTCTGGAATAGTGGTGCACTGTATGGGATCCTTTCGGATATGATTGATGGAGAATATCGAAAAATTTCGTAGAAGGGAAGGTCGTTTCATATTATCACGAAGTAGGGGAGAGAGTATCACAGATACTACCTACGCAGTCATTAAAAACACAGCGTTTTCCGATGCGGTGCGATATTTTTATGAAATTTCACTCACTGTCTTCCTCTCTGAATGCGTCCGCTCCCTTATATGAGTGGTCAGTGCGCCTGATAACCATGCATTGGGCACGGGTTCGATTCCCAGCCAGGTCGGAGATTTTCTCCGCTCGGCGAGTGGGTGTTGTATTGTCATCGTCATCATTTCATCATCCTCGACATGCAAGTCTCCTAATGTCGCGTCAACTGCAAAGACTTGCAACTCGGCGGCCAAACGTTCCGAAGTGGACACTTCCGGCCGTTAATGCCTTACGACCACTTCATTTCCTCATAATGCGAAAATATTTTGTTAACATAGGAAGAGATGACCGTTGTGATAAAATAAGAGAAATCATAACTCGCTCGAAAATATTTAGATATTCATTTTCCCATGTGTTATTCGAGAAGTGGAACGCTCGAGAAGTAGTCTAAAAGTGGTTCTATGAACCATCTGCCAAGAAATTCAGTGTGAATTGCAGAATAGGCATTTACACGCGGATGTAGATTTACATAGGTACGGTGTAGTCGTTCACAAACAGCTGTTCCCATCTCTCTTATTAAGGCAACAATTTCAGTTAGTTATCTGTTGTCGATGAGACATTAATTCCGACGATATCAACTAAAAACTTGGTTCTGATGTTGCTATGTTGTGGATCCCGTTGTAAAAATCAAGTGAGACAATATCGTTGTACGGCAGGTAGTTTATTAATTTCTCAGCAGGGAGCAGCGCTTGAGACACAGAAATTATGGAATTATTGGTAGTATGCGGGTTGAATTTTCTAGCGACTCAGAATATGCGAACTCGACAGCTAGCGGGTAATACGCGAGCAAGAAACCCTATGGCGCCTGCTACGCTACGTGCAAAGAGACTACGCAGCGAATAACGTCAATACACAGGACCCAGCGCTCCGGTTTACATTGCGACCTTAGGGAATGTGTTAATTGGTTTGTTAATGAGCCTGCCTGCAGGGACCCGAGACGAGAGCGCGGGTTAATTTACAAATGGTTCCGCGCACATGGCCACTCCTCAATTCCTGCATCGACAAGGCGTGCCGCCAGCGGGAAGTTCGTCACGAAACGGAATGCTGACTGTTTCTGGAAAACAGGAAACGCTATGGCCCAACTGAGACAATAGACGTGGCAAAACCGGTATTTCAATGACAGTGATACGTATCTCCCTTCTGTAGCAAAGCGGTGTATTGTAAAA
This sequence comes from Schistocerca serialis cubense, assembly GCF_023864345.2. Taxonomy (NCBI): domain Eukaryota; kingdom Metazoa; phylum Arthropoda; class Insecta; order Orthoptera; family Acrididae; genus Schistocerca; species Schistocerca serialis. The sequence continues at coordinate 282,430,358 of NC_064645.1, read as the reverse complement.
GTCTGCCTGGCTTACTTTGCTGCGTCTTGTCGTTAGTTTCACGGACATATCACGGTACAACAATTCCCTATGCAGAAGCTGAATAAATTTCGTGATGTTGCTCTATCCCTGCCCATAATACGAAGACAAAAGCACTGTGCCGTGAGATTACAGACATGCCTCTCTGGTTTCAAGTCGATGACCACTGCTCGTCGTGGTTAAAAAAAATGGCTCTGGGCACTATGGGGCTCAACTGCTGTGGTGATAAGTCCCCTAGAACTTAGAACTACTTAAACCTAACTAACCTAAGGACATCACACACATCCATGCCCGAGGCAGGATTCGAACCTGCGACCGTACTGGTAGTGCGGTTCCAGACTGTAGCGCCTAGAACCGCTCGGCCACTCCGGCCGGCGCTCGTCGTGGCACGACCTTCAAAAATAAGATCCACCTAAGAACAAATTTGGATATTTGAAGCATTGTTTGCCTTTCTTCTTCAATAATCAAAAAGATTTGTCGTCGTTGTTGTTGGTGTTCAAAGTGGTTCTGAGCACTATGCGACTTAAAGCCGGCCGGTGTGGCCGTGCGGTTCTAGGCGCTTCAGTCTGGAACCGCGTGACCGCTACGGTCGCAGGTTCGAATCCTGCCTCGGGCGTGGATGTGTGTGATGTCCTTAGGTTAATTAGGTTTAAGTAGTTCTAAGTTCTAGGGGACTCATGACCACAGATGTTAAGTCCCATAGTGCTCAGAACCATTTGAACCATTTAAACTATGCGACTTAACTTCTGAGGTCATCAGTCGCCTGGAACTTAGTACTAATTAAGCCTAACTTACCTAAGGACATCACACACATCCATGCCCGAGGTAGGATTCGAACCTGCGACCGTAGCGGTCGCTCGGTTCCAGACTGTAGCGCCTAGAACCGCACGGCCACTCCGGCCGGCTGTTGTTGTTGTTGTTGTCGACACTTACTACACTGTGCTGGTATGATCTTGGTTGTACGTATGCCTAAGTTGAGATATTCCACATTATAATAGAGGATAATCCTATTCCTACAGTCACTGCTGTAATTCCCCTCCCGTAGTATCCCATCTGTCTTCCTTGAGTCCAGTAGCGAACGTACAACTTTGCCTCATACATACTTTGTTCTCATTTTTATATTCCGTCCCCATTGCGTTTTCTTTCATTATCTCTGCAATTAATAATTTTCTGCTCTTATCAAAAACCAAATATTTTTTCCTTCTAGATTGGATTATTTGGATATCGTTGCCATGTCATTTTCTTACAATATCTTACTTCCATCTGACATAGTTACGTTTATTAATAGAAATGCTCTTGGAACAGTGTCAATGGGACCCATATATACAGGAGGAATGAATAATAGCGCCTTCGATCATAAAAAATACGTGTTTTCTTAAATCACACAATTTATACCGGAACCTACATTCCACAATATTACACAGTCTACGAACTGTGATGACCGAAGTACAGCCAGAGGTATAAGACAGCTAGATATATGTAAGATACTACATTTATAATAAGTTTTTAAAATGACTAAAATAACTATGACTAGCGAAATATGCCCGTTTATTTAACTTGGATTCAGGCATTGTGATTTTATGGAACTACATGCACAGCGTATACTCGAAACCAAGCACTTCATCAACAAGATAGTAGTACTCAGCAATTTCACGGTTGCTGTGACTGTCAACAATTTTGCTCTCAATTACGACAGCGGCCGTTCTAATACGAGACAAAACATTATTTACTGTCTGTCTCTTCTGTATCACGACAAGCAACACCCAGTGCTGCTTTTCTTTTTCAATGCAACTATAGTCGTGCACCAAGGATCCATTCTGTCACTTCTTTACTTCTTACACACAGCCAGTGTCCCTAGACAGTTCTCTAAGGCATGGGACTCCAAACTACAGCCCGCGGGCCGAAACCGGCCCGCGTTAGCTGGCCGGACATCCCCGGCATCCGGCCCGCCAAATATGTCAGGTGGTACCTATACTGTCTCTTCGAATTCAGACTTTGAATTGTCCCACGCTTCGTCATCTCACCTACTAGTACAGAGCATAAAACACTGAGACACTCGCAACATAGACACAATCACGCAACTGAACTATCAAATACATGCTGTGGCTCTGCTATTCGCTACAAGACTACGTAACTAAACTTACTGTTGCGCCGCTTGAAATAACAATGCGTTGACATACTCTGCCTCTGTTACGTCTTGCAGTAATAGTGTTGCTAACAATGATTTTGAGATTTCGTTAACTTTGCAGGGCGCTATCGTGAAGAATGTGCAGTGACATGCTTTTTTGTCGGTGAAATTCGCCAAAATAAAATAAGCCAGAATTTCGATCAGGTACGTCCACCAATCAAAATTGTGTAATTAAATAAAAATCGTAGTTCGTTTCAGTGCTAGCTACTCACACAACCTTAGATTTTTGCGATTTCATCTTTCGTTTATCCTTAAATCACGGTGATCGTGGAGTGCTTTAATCCCACTAGGTAGATCTTGGCCCTTATGACTTCGTGGAGGAGTCAATGTGGCCCGCGGACTAAAAAGTTTTGAGACCCCTCCTCTAAGGCATCCACGTTTCAGTATGCACAGAATACAACTTGCCTTTCTGTCTATCCCAACCCCCGTTCGTCCAAAAGATCCCTCCAACTCTCTCTCTCTCTCTCTCTCTCTCTCTCTCTCTCTCTCTCTCTCTCTCTCTCACTCACTCCCACTCCCTCACTCACTCACTCGCTCATTCTCTCCTGTCGTTTATCCCGTCTTACATTGTCCGCTGTTTTCACGTTTTGTCAAATTTACCTTATTTTTACTTTGCCGTATCACAATCGTCAGTTAACCTACTGGAGGAAAGCCATGTTCGCCACCTGTCTCTCGATCGTGTTAACTTTGTTCAGTGTGTTATCCTGTTTCAATTGATTGTGTATCGTATTTTCCAAGGTGGCGCTTGGGGAACAACCCAGCATTTATCTAAACGAGCGTGGTAAGGTGCCTAAAGATCACACTCATAGTAGCCACCAGATCAATGGCCGTTAAACCGTTGGGCGGACTCCAACCAAGTGTGTGTGTGTGTGTGTGTGTGTGTGTGTGTGTGTGTGTGTGTATCCTAGTCTCGCGAGGTAGAACACGGTGTGTTCAGCTACTAGCTACACGAGCGAATCAACGTTCTTTCAGCTCAATTATTTCCCTTACTGCCATAACCAGTGGCCTAACTTAAAATGGCAGCTGGGGCACGGCGCGGAAAAAAAAACAAGAAGAATAGAATGGATTGGTAGCCACTGAAATGGGAAGAGGATGGACATGCCTGGAAGGAAGTCTTGAGGAGATGCGGGATGGGCTGTGTTGAGAGATAGTTCTGGAAGACCTACCTCTCCCCAGGACACAGAGGTTTGTTTCTTATTTTCAGCAATTAGATGCAACTACTCTAGTTAGTTCAAAAGTGTAACGAGCGTATTTTTCATTTGTTCTTGTGTTCGTTATAGCTTTATTCTGATCAGCAACGAAACAATGAAAATGAAGCGCATTGCTCTGAAATGTGCCAAGCAATTTTACATACCTTTTTCATTTAATTTGAAACTGGTTATGTAATTAGAGGATGATAACGGTGGGTACTGCAGTGAAAGTGGACCATAGTTACTGCTAGTACGGTGCTCTGTGTAGTTTCATTTCCCTTCTTTAACATGGTGACGGACTCACTGGTGCGTAATAAGACACACTGAGAGTTGGAGTTGCGACACGGTGAACAGAGAATGCTACGGAAAACGGCACTTTTCCAGGAGCAGAGTCCGGAGGCTCCGGTGGAGTTCACAGAACTGGCGCTGCCCAGGCGTCCCAGGGGGTAGCAAACTAACTTTACAACCTCACCCAGCGTGGTGTCCGCCCGAGCAGTAAGTGGAGGCCACTTTTACAGAAAGCCTTTCAAGAAAGCCATCGGCCACTTCAGAAAATATGGGCCGCAGAAAATAATGTGCTAGCATCATGAACTATAACATCAAAGGCCCTGATGAAAACCTAATGCCATATACGCGATTGCACACAATTGGTACATAGTGAGACAAATAAGTGGCTCAGAGAACTGAGTTCCAGGGTACAGAATAACACAGCAGAGGAAAGGAAATACAGTGCTAATCTGACTATGAGACGTTAAAAGTGACCACCATACAATTCTTGGCACTTTTGGGCCCTGGTCAGCAAGTTGCTGGAGGAGGATCGAAGCTGGCCTGCAGAAATTGTTTCAGTCTCATCCGAAATGTTCCGCTGCAGATCTTGAAGACTATGAGGGTTGTTGTGGTACACCTTAGGCTTGCGGGCTCCCCACACAAAGTAATCGCACAGTGATCGGCTGACCTGGGTGGCCAGATAGGGTAGCGACCAGACTGACCTCTGCTAACAACCCGTTTGCTCAATGCTCAATAATGTCATTTCAGTGGAGTTTTGTGGCCAGCGAGAGTGTTCCTCGAGCCACTCTGTAGCAATTCTGGACGTGTAGGGTGTCACATTGTCCTCCTGGAATTATCCATGTCCGTAGGAATGCACTGTGGACACGAATGGATGCAGGTGATCAGACAGCAACTTCCGAGTTAGGAGACGACAAGGAACGGTGTTGCAGTTGCTGCAACGTGCCCTAGTCTTCTCGAGGGAGTCTGATTGTGTAAATGTGCTCGAAGGAACAGTTTTGGATCACGTATCGGGGGTACACGTGGCATGCGCGTCACAGGGTGTGGTTATATGCATACATTCACGTCCAATCGTATCCATCCTGTATATTAGAGTGACGTCACGAGCACAGAGCTGGAGCGGACGTTTTATAGTAGTAGTAAGGGAGGCTTCCGCTTCTAATTGTGACGCACTACTTATCGCGTATTCTCTTTGCTGCAGGGAAACCTCGCTATTGGGTCGCAATGTTTTGTATCTTTGCTGTTGGCGACTGGCCTCGTTTGAAGGTAAAAGGAAAGCAGAAAGCAAGCGAGACCCGAAAATAGAGGACTCAGGGTTGAGAGGCGATGGAGGCAGCATCGACTCGGGGGTCGAGAGGCTGGGGAGGCAGCATAGACTCCAGCTGAGGCGCTGTGCTGACCGCAGCAACTTCCGAGTTAGGAGACGACAAGGAACGGCGTTGCAGTTGTTGCAACGCGCCCTCGTCATCTCTAGAGTGTCTGCTCGACAGCGGCGTACGGCAATTAAATTGCGGTGAGCATTCGTAGCAGCGTCGGTGAGCTACGTCATTCTTATTCCGCACTTTCGGGATTACATACGATCGCCTGTCCGAGATTCAATGTACGTGTGTTGAATGTATTAACCCTACAATCAGTCACTAAGCTTCCGGTCACAATTTTACTCCAGGAAACAGCGAGCTTTGAAGTTGAGTTTTTGAGGTAAAAGGCTGTAATTTCTCAAGCAGTCAAGTAACACAACTATCCACGTAATCAGTAATCAAAATTTTCATGCAGATAGCTTTACTCAACTGCTTGATTGTCTCCTTTATATGAAGAGTGATCATCTACGTTTTAATGAGTAAATTAGAGTGTTCAAAAGAAAGCGTGTTTTTGCCGGACACCTTCCTGTCACATTAAATTACTGTGTAAATCCCCCACTTTGGGATCTATGCTTAAGGCCTAGAAAATCGCGTCTTAAAGAGTGGCCTGCCCATAATTAACTTTCTAGGTTAGGGAAGTTTTCCACGAAGACGGGATTTCGTAACTCATGCAAGGTATGTGTCTTTGTGTGTATATTTCGTCGTGTCTTGAATTTAAGCATATAAGAAATTTATCTAAAAGCCTTGGTGGCCTCAATAGATCAGCTAATCATCGATGAAGCTTACTCAAATAAATGGATGGTGCCGGTGGCGAGCCGCTGCCTCCAATCTGAATTCACAGCAAGATAAATTGTAAAAATATTTTGTTAGTATCTGCAGATGCAGACAGTAATTGTGAAACTGCTCCAATCACGCACAAGATTACCTCAATGAGATCATCACATGGTCTGTCGACATATGAGTAGGTGTCAAACAGGTTAAGGTCAAAATAGGTTAACTTTGGATCTTAAAGGAACATAATTGTAACAGAACAGCGTGAGTGCATCTCTGCTGGCGCTTAGTACCTGAGTTTCACTACAGATTACCATCTGACATTTACCTGACGTCCATAATGCTCAACGATTAGCACAAGTGTACAAAGAGACGCCAAAAAGAGAGAAGAAAAGTAATTCGTTGAGAGACTCATATTTTGAACACAGACGTATATGAATACTGATCTACTAAATTACATCTGTCAAGTGAAGTTTTAAATGATTTCATTTATTATATGCGAATCACTAATTTAAATTAATTAAAGGATTCAAAAAGCACGACTTTAAGAAATACCAAAGCTCTTGGTGGAAGATTCTGCAGCGCAATTAATTGACAGTTTTATGGGTCATGTTTGATGGAGAAATATCGTTCGACTAATATGTAAAATTGTATTGAGAACTGCTGTGGAAATCACTGGATATTCGTATGTTGTAACTAATTTAATATTTCATCATCAGGCAGCTATAAAACTACGAGAAGTGATACATATCATGAAAAGAGAGAGAATGGGGGTGTGGAGGGGGGGGGGGGGGAGAGAGAGAGAGAGTTTTTGTAATGCAATTAATTCAAAGCTGAACGCAGACAGATCGTCCTTAACCGAAAAAAATACATTCGTACGAAAAACCCGTAACCATAATGGCCAAAGGGAAAGATGATATATCCTCCCGTTACGTATCTGCATTTTTTGTTCGCAATATACGTCACGTGATGTATTACATCTATCGGCAGAATAAGAACGCAGCTTCCACTGAAGCATACTTGTACAGCGAGCGGTTTCCGGCCTGTGAAGAAAATTTGTTTACTGGTTTCACGACAAACACATTACCTGCGCTGATAGAAAGATAAATCATGCACTGGTCATCGTGATCTTCGATAGGACGTAGGCAGTATTATAAATCGTATTCTGGCGGCAAAATGGAAATTCGTGTCCAGAGGCGGAAGAAAGGAGGCGACCGCAATAATTTGCAAAAGACTAATGCTCTTTACGAGGTCCGACCGCAGCCGCGCGCGTAATTACATTTTGAGGACCGCGACACGGCGGAAGTACTTTGTATGTTATATCTCCCACCGAGCCACGCACTGCTCAGGTGCGTTTTTGTGTTACTGTTTGTTAGGCCGTAGGCTGCGGGGTCGTTAATGTGGAGCCGTTACTCAAGCTCTGTCAGCTGCAAAACATTTGCCTCTCATGATTTAGGAAAACCGCGGAAATTATTACACTATACGGTTTAGAGCCAGTAAGAAGCCAGCGCGTTATAGCTACTTACTATTACTCAGGTGAAATTTAACACCACCTCTGTACGCTACATGTTGGATCAAAAAGTGGACGAAATGATGATAAGTGTGGGCAAAGTATAAGTGAAAGTTATTAATAAAAAAAAGAACAATTTCACAACGATACAAGAACACCTTCAACCGCTAACGGGACAGGTGTAATATTAAATCTAAGAAAAGAAGCACTCACTTAAAACAGCCAGCCAAATGACACAAAATCCGTGCAATGTTAAACGGAGAAAGAAATGCAAGTTTTGTTACGGAGAGACTATGTCACAAAATGTGCGTCGCGATACATAAAACACGAGTAACTAATTGTTTCTCTCATATTTTTTTGTACACCTCAAACCACGCCGTTAGAAATGTCATCTTTGGCAAAATTCTTGCTGTCATAGTTCATCAGGAATTGAAAAATCACAAGCTGCAGATCAAAGTTCATAAACATGTCGCTTTTTTAACAGTTTTTTTACATTGTGCCACCCACCGACAATGTCGTCCGATACTGGTCAGCTAATAGAGTAAATCAATATAGATCTACGGTAAACACAGTTGATATTTTTTTTGTGGTGTCACCGCCAGACACCACACATGCTAGGTAGCCTTTAAATCGGCCGCGGTCCGCTAGTATACGTCGGACCCGCGTGTCGCCACTGTCAGTGATTGAGACCGAGCGCCACCACACGGCAAGTCTAGAGAGACTTACTAGCACTCGCCCAGTTGTACAGCCGACGTTCATAGCAATGGTTCACTGACAAATACGCTCTCATTTGCCGAGACGATAGTTAGCATAGCCTTCAGCTACGTCATTTGCTACGACCTAGCAAGGCGCCATTACCAGTTAATATTGAGCTTATAAAACATGTACCATCAAGAGCGATGTACACCACTTATGGATTAAAGTTAAGTATTACATCAACTACTTACTTTATTTGCTACTAAAAATTCCCTTAACTGTTCCAGACCTCACGCCAGTCTGCGTGAGCTTAACGCGTGCCTTTCGGCTACCTCCGAGTGGCTTGGCTGTCTTGCCACGCCACTACATTTTTCTTTTTGAATACAGTTCTTTCTATATGTAAGAGTCTGAAACAAGATCAATGATAAAACTTTGGCTGTAAAATCTGCCTATAACAAAATATAAATAATATAAATATCTATTAAAATATGGAGCGCACTTCAAGAAGTCAAGCCGTAGTTCTACAGAACCTCCTAACGAGTATGGTGACAGTGAGGTGAAGACTCTGGAATTCGGGGGTTTAGTTCAGAGTTTCTGCTAGCTATACATCTTTAGTTACACTGTGTGATCAAAAGTACCCGGGCACCCCCAGAAACTTTTTCATATTAGGTGCAGTATGCTGCCACCTTCTGCCAGGTACTCCACATCAGCGACCTCAGTTGTCATTAGACATCGTGAGAGAGTAGAATGGGGCGCTCCGCGGAACTCACGGACTACAAACGTCAGGTGATTGGATGTCACTCGTCATATGTCTGTACGCGAGATTTACACTCTCCTAAAGATCTCTAGGTCCACTGTTTCCGATGTGATAGTGAAGCGGAAACGTGAAGGGAAACGTACTGGACAAAAGCATACAGGCCATCCTCGTCTGTTGACTGACAGAGACCGCCGACATTTGAAGAGGGTCGTAATGTGTAATAGGCTGACATACACTCCTGGAAATTGAAATAAGAACACCGTGAATTCATTGTCCCAGGAAGGGGAAACTTTATTGACACATTCCTGGGGTCAGATACATCACATGATCACACTGACAGAACCACAGGCACATAGACACAGGCAACAGAGCATGCACAATGTCGGCACTAGTACAGTGTATATCCACCTTTCGCAGCAATGCAGGCTGCTATTCTCCCATGGAGACGATCGTAGAGATGCTGGATGTAGTCCTGTGGAACGGCTTGCCATGCCATTTCCACCTGGCGCCACAGTTGGACCAGCGTTCGTGCTGGACGTGCAGACCGCGTGAGACGACGCTTCATCCAGTCCCAAACATGCTCAATGGGGGACAGATCCGGAGATCTTGCTGGCCAGGGTAGTTGACTTACACCTTCTAGAGCACGTTGGGTGGCACGGGATACATGCGGACGTGCATTGTCCTGTTGGAACAGCAAGTTCCCTTGCCGGTCTAGGAATGGTAGAACGATGGGTTCGATGACGGTTTGGATGTACCGTGCACTATTCAGTGTCCCCTCGACGATCACCAGTGGTGTACGGCCAGTGTAGGAGATCGCTCCCCACACCATGATGCCGGGTGTTGGCCCTGTGTGCCTCGGTCGTATGCAGTCCTGATTGTGGCGCTCACCTGCACGGCGCCAAACACGCATACGACCATCATTGGCACCAAGGCAGAAGCGACTCTCATCGCTGAAGACGACACGTCTCCATTCGTCCCTCCATTCACGCCTGTCGCGACACCACTGGAGGCGGGCTGCACGATGTTGGGGCGTGAGCGGAAGACGGCCTAACGGTGTGCGGGACCATAGCCCAGCTTCATGGAGACGGTTGCGAATGGTCCTCGCCGATACCCCAGGAGCAACAGTGTCCCTAATTTGCTGGGAAGTGGCGGTGCGGTCCCCTACGGCACTGCGTAGGATCCTACGGTCTTGGCGTGCATCCGTGCGTCGCTGCGGTCCGGTCCCAGGTCGACGGGCACGTGCACCTTCCGCCGACCACTGGCGACAACATCGATGTACTGTGGAGACCTCACGCCCCACGTGTTGAGCAATTCGGCGGTACGTCCACCCGGCCTCCCGCATGCCCACTATACGCCCTCGCTCAAAGTCCGTCAACTGCACATACGGTTCACGTCCACGCTGTCGCGGCATGCTGCCAGTGTTAAAGACTGCGATGGAGCTCCGTATGCCACGGCAAACTGGCTGACACTGACGGCGGCGGTGCACAAATGCTGCGCAGCTAGCGCCATTCGACGGCCAACACCGCGGTTCCTGGTGTGTCCGCTGTACCGTGCGTGTGATCATTGCTTGTACAGCCCTCTCGCAGTGTCCGGAGCAAGTATGGTGGGTCTGACACACCGGTGTCAATGTGTTCTTTTTTCCATTTCCAGGAGTGTATATCCAGACCATCACAGACGAATTCCAAACTACAATAGAATCCACTGCAAGTACTATGACAGTTAGAAGGGAGGTGAGAAAACTTGGATTTCACTGGCGAGTGGCTGCTCATAAGCCACACATCACGCCGGTAAATGCCAAACAACGCCTCGTTTGGTGAAAAGAGCGTAATTATTGGACGATTGAACAGTGGAAAAAGGTTGCGTTGAGTGACGAATCACAATGTGGAGATCCGATGGCAGTGTGTGGGATGGCGAATGCATGGTTAACGTCATCTGCCAGCGTGTGTTGCGCCAACAGTAAAATTCGGAGGCGGTGGTGTTATGGTGTGGTCGTGTTTTTCATGGAGGGGGCTTGCACCCATTGTTGTTTTGCGTGGCACTATTACAGCACAGGCCTACATTGATGTTTTAAGCACCTTCTTGCTTCCCACTATTGAAGATCAATTCAGGGATGGTGATTGCATCTTTCAGCACGATCGAGCAGCTGTTCATAAGGCACGGCCAATGGCGGAGTGGTTACAGGACAGTAACATCCCTGTAATGGACTGGGCTGCAGAGAGTCCTGACGTGAATCCTATAGAACACCTTTGGGATGTTTTGGAACGCCGACTTCGTGCCAGGCCTCACCGATCGACATTGATCCCTCTCCCCAGTGCAGAACTCCCTAGAAGAATGGGCTACCATTCCCCAAAAAATCTTCCAGCACCTGGTTGAACGTATTCCTGCGAGAGTGGAAGGTGTCAGCAAGGCTAAGGGTGGGCCAACACCATATTGAATTCCAGCATTACCCATGGAGGTTGCCACGAACTTAGTCATATTCAGCCAGGTGTCTGGATACTTTTGATCACATAGTTTATATAAGACTACGTATTCAAATGGTTTAGATAGTGAATCAAATCTCAATGTTTCGAGCATAAACCCCGTTATCTTCAGAGTAAGTCTGTTTTACTCCGGACGAAGAGCAATGACACCCAGTTAACATCGTCAAAAGCAACGTTGATTTGCTACTGACGAAAAGCACTGACTCTCGGATTGCTGCTTGTCTTAGGAATCACTGGTGAATCTTTAACCACGACCACCATTGTGAAAGACTTGATGGACAACCTGTGTTAGGTTTTTTCCTTGCTTTCCTCATATCACTTCCTGTAGACACACACACACACACACACACACACACACACACACACAAAAACACACACACACACACACACACACACACACACACACACACACACACACACACACACACACCATAAAAAATCAAATGTGAACGTAAGTATGTGGTACATATTTTAGCAAACATTTGGACTATATAATTCCCACTAAAGAAATCCGAATTAAAACTGGTTGATGATGAAAGATGCCTATTAACTCTGCATTTTAAGTTTCCTCGCATTATATATAGTTTTCTGTCTGTCTTTCTATATTTGAGCAATCTATTTGCTTGATCAGTGCGACAACTTCAAGTCTTTGGAAGTCGGTTTTATTTTCGCCCAATGGTATTCACCTATGAGTATGAGGCGTTGGGGTTCGGCTCTTATGAAAGACATTACTTTGCACTACTTGTTGTGACTCTGAGTGGAGAAGTCGTAGAGTCTTTCTGTTGTGTGTTAACGTATAGAGGACGGCTGCTTTGCCGGCCACTGTGGCCGAGCGGTTCTAGGCGCTTCAGTCGGGAACCGCGCTGCTGCTACGGTCGCAAATTCGAATCCTGCCTCTGGCATGGATGTGTATGGTGTCAATAGGTTAGTTAGGTTTAAGTAGTTCTAAGTTCTATGGGACTGGTGACCTCAGATGTTAACAACTGTTGGATGGTCTATGGTGCATGTGGACGTTCTGCAACACGTGCCTCCAGCGCATCCCACACATGACCGATGGATTTTAAGTCCAATCGCCAAATTTCTTCTCGTTCTAAGAACTCCACCTGTGCTGTTCGATGCGGTCGCGCATTGTCATCCATAAAAACAGAGTCAGGGCCGAACGCACCCCTGAAAAGACTCTCATGGGGAAATAGTACAGTGTCATAATAACGTCAAGCCGTGAGTGTACCGTATTCACAGATTTATATGTCAGTATGCCCTTGCAACACTATGCCTCTCCACATATACATTTTGACAACAAAACGATTATGTTCCTGGGTGCATTACGTATCTTCGTCTTTACCCATATGTAGGTATGTCTTGAGTCACTATTCAAACTGATCCTGCTCTCATCCGAGAATAACAGACGACTTCACTCCTTGTTGATCCATTCCCTAAGTGAGCCGTGGCTGGCTCATGCTATGCGCTGGAATAAACCTCCTTTGCAATTCTGTGTTTAGTCTCTCTCGGTTATCGTGATTATGCTGTTATCCTCTCCTTCCGCGGGTGGTAGCAGCGGTGTGTATCGATATTCGCAGTTTTGGACTTTCTTTGACCTGGCGGTTATCGTTTCCGGCTGGGCGGTGTCCGACCAGTCGGTCGGTTGGCGTGCAGCAGCGGCGCTTAGTTTGGCCGGGCCCAGTGGCAGTCTCTACGCGGTGTCGGAGTGTGTGGGGCTGTTCCCATTGCTACGAGGTCCGTGGCTTACCGACCCTGGACACGAAAGTTGAGTTTTGATTTAATCAACCAGGAAGTCAAGACTGTTCACATTGTGTCGTTTTGAGTTCGTTGTCGGTTGTTGGGATATTCCCGCAAGCAACAACGTGGTTTTAAAGTTGAAAAATTCTAGCTACCCTCCAGTGGAGTTTCGCTGTATTTGGTTATTTGAATTGAAGTGCACCAGCGGAATCTTCTGCCTTGTGGCCGTTAACGTTCCGGTTACCTGCCCTGACCATTGACGTAAATTTCAGGCAGTGTAGTTTCCTCATAGTGTTGTTGCTGTTCAGCACAGTGTGTAGTTTGACAGCTCCGTTTATGATTGGTTGTGGGCGCCAATATCTTCTACGTTCATCCGTTGACTCCCTATTCTGCCTTGGTCGGGTGAAGTGGAAGTTAACTTGCCGGTGGGTCCGTTGACTGTCGGTCGTTTGGGTTGTCGTCGGATCATAAATGGTTGGCCCGACTGTCTGTCTCACCTAAGCGAGCTTTAGTGTTTGAATTCCAGACCGAACTTCGAACACCTGAGCGTCCTTGGATGTACTGCCTGTTTTTTATTTGTTCTTGTTGTTTGTACTTGTATGGCTTCTAGCCAACTTCTTTAAAAATAAACGTTGTTTTGCCCTTAAGGCGAAAGATTCTTTAGGCTTTCAGCCTAATTTTAAGGACTGTTTCACGTAAGACCTTTGGCATTTTAAAGGTTTTAATGTTGTTGAATTTTAAGTGTTGGGCCTTCAGCCGATTTTGAGTTTGACTGCCGGCCGGGCTGGCCGTGCGGTTCTAGGCGCTGCAGTCTGGAACAGCGTGACCACTACGGTCGCAGGTTCGAATCCTGCCTCGGGCATGGATGTGTGTGATGTCCTTAGATTAGTTAGGTTTAAGTAGTTCTAAGTTCTATCGGACTGATGACCTTCGAAGTCCCATAGTGCTCAAAGCCATTTGAACCATTTTGAGTTTGACTTGTTTTTCTCTTAAGGCCTTTAGCCTAAATTAAAGAACTGTTATACGTAAGGGCTTTGGTATTAAAAAAATTAATCTTACGGAGATTTAAGTGTTAGACCTTCACCCAATTTGAATTTAACTTGTTTGTTCTTGAAGTGTCTGATTCTTTGGGCCTTCAGCCCATATAAAGAACTGCTGTAAGAAAAGGCTTGCCTTTTAAATTTCTGATTATGCCTGCGTTTTAAGTTATTGACCTTCAGCCGTTTTTTAATTAAAGTTGCTTTCAGCCAGTAATTAAATTCCAAAGATTAAAGCTGTGTATTAAAAAAATTTTTTTTGGTCTCTTGTAATGTTTGATAAAATAATAAAATTTTATGTTCGAGTGTAACTGCAGCCCCTATTTTGGCCCATTTCCACAATTTAAACTACCTGTCCTGTCCTGCGGGCTTAGCGGGGCGTTTCACTATGCTCTTGGCACCAATGCGAACACTGTCGCACCTGTGCGGATAGCAATGGAACACAATGTACACTTATCGGTCGTCAGGCAAAGAGAGCGCCTCAATTAAGTCACCATGCTACTGTGCTACTGTGTAGCGTGAGAATGTGTGTTTTGCAGTCATGTTAAGTGTGGTTTCAATTGACTGACGTAGGTCCCTGCTTGGCTGCCGCACAACGTAGCAGCCATCAGCCGCTGCAGCTGGCCGTGTTCTACAAGTCCCTCTCCTTCGAGCAGCTGTGCATGTGCTTAGGATCGCTCCCCAGGCACGTGAAACAAAGATGTGAACGATACCGAACTCCAGGGCTGCATTCGTCACACTTCGTCCTTCTTCCAGTTTCCCGAATATTCTGCCCGTGTGACGTCATCCAGATGTTGTCTCCGGACCATGTTGTAATGGACACCACAACAGTGCACCGTAACTGCCCGCTGACTAACACACACACACACACACACACACACACACACACGCACGCGCGCGCGCGCGCGAGCGAGCGCGCGCGCGCGCGCGCGCTATATTCTCCCACTCATTCCACTCCCACGTGTTGCGGGGCCATCCTCATTTGGCGCTATCGTAACGCTGCCTCACGCCGTGTGACGTCAGACCTCTGGCAACATTCTCCCTCACCTTCATCATTTCCGACGAGTAGTTAATACGTTACGTTATTTTTTATAACTAGTCTTAACGTTTTGAAGAGCACTGTATGTGGAGTCCACCAAATTTACGGTAGTCAATCTGTCGTAATTTAACCACTGAAGCAGTGTTATTACGTGGGCTCGATCAACGTAATGCAAAATGCAGTCACTGTCAAGGATTATGTCAACGCTTAGCGTGACCAGCTTCATTCCATTATGCAGTCTGTGTTTTCTTCGGAATGCCGTGTAACAAATTGATAATTATTCGATTTATAAATAAATATCTAAACATGTCTTTAAATCTGATTAAAACGTATAAAATAATTTCTCCTAGCCCCACAAAGGTTTCTAACACCACAGAGATAGTTCCGAAAATTTGTGATTTTGAATTGTTAATAGTTGTGAAGATACTTTTAAGATTTATAATGTAAAACTTGAGGGGCCCTTGCAGTAGATAATAATGAGAAGGTACAGTACTCATGCATCAATGATATATTGAATGCTCTGCATCTGTCGGGCAATGGTCTGTGGGTAATAACTTCCCTGGAATAGACTGGAGTTCCTAGAGCCGTAACCTGAACCCAGTGCAATACCTCTGGGATGAGTTACAACGTCGCGATCCCTCCAGACCCCAACTTCTAACATTACTAAATGTATTGAGCGCATGGCGTCGTTGGCCGGGAGGCTCCATCCGGAGAAATTCGGCCACCAAGTGCAAGTCTGATTTCAGTAGACGCCACATTGGGCGACTTGCGCGCCGGTGATGTGGATGAAATGATGATGACAACACAATACCCAGTCCCCGAGCGGAGAAAGTCTCCAACCCGGCCGGGAATCGAATCCGGGTTCGCTTAAGTGGGAGGAGAGCACGTTACCACCCAGCTAAGCAGGTGGTCACAACATCATTGCCAGGCCGCCACTGGAGCTGCGTGGTCAGCACGACGAATTGATAAGCGAAATGGACGGGAAAGGTCCCGTGATGAATTCCCAGACAAGTCTGAGATTTTCTCCGCACGGCGACTGCGTGTTGTGTTGTCCTTATATTGGCATCGTCATAATTTACATTACTATGGAGATGGCTGAATGGGCACAGCCTGAAAGCCAATAAATTTAAAAAAAGGATCTCACAAACTTCTCTGGCTTCGGTTCTTGAGGCATCAGGAAGCATGCGCTGTCATTCCTCCACAGACATTCAGCCATGTCTCCAGTGGAGATCAAGTCTTCACAAAAGCGAAGGATGGGCACATCCCTCATTCAAGTGTACTAATGAGTGCGGACACTTTTGACAAGATAGTGTATTTGTATGTAAGCAGAGTAGATGTAATGTTTATTAACGGAACTTTGCTTGTCGAAACGTTATGCTGCTTCGTTGGACAACATACCTACAAGATACTTTATCTGCATTTGGAACTGAGTCGACCACATCGAAGCGGAAGTGATTTGCGTGGTCCATTGTTGATGCTCCAAATTCTGCATGGTGCTGCGCTTATCAGTGAGAATATCAGTCATGTCACCATGCCTGGTGCTGCAAATTTACTACATTAAGAGCAAAAATATATTAAGCGATAAACTTTTTGCTGAAAACCATTCAGCAATCAAGATCGCATAAAATATTTTTATATGCAAGACAACCGGTTTCATCAGAATCTTTTGTTGTAAAACACGTTCATTTTATTCTGCCCGTGCACAACATGTCAAGTGGATACAAATAGCACAGTATAATAGGTTTGTCATCGCTAAAATATTTACAAACCTACAGCACCTTGTGCAACAGGCTATGTTCATATACATATTGGTGACAGTTGCTTGTTTGAACCACACAGACATAGAACACAATAGCCCAACTGTTTGCATATGCTGGACATAAACAGGTTTAAAATATGTCCAGTACATGTAAACAGATGTCCTATTGTGTACTGTGTTTATTTGCTGCAACGAGCAACTGTCAGCAACATGTATGTGGACATAGCCTGTTGCACAAGGTTCTGTACGTTTTTAAATATTTTAGCGATGACAAACCTATTATACTGTGCTATTTTTATCCACTCGACATGTTGTGCGTCAGGTCAGCACAAAATGAACATGTTTCACAACAAAAGATTTTAAGACCTGAAGGTGACAGCATAGTCTGTTGAAACCGGTTGTCTTAAATAACAAAATTAAAAAAATATTATATACGATCTTGGCTGTTGAATGGTTTTTAACAATTAAACACATCGCCCTTCAGCTCTTTCAAAATGAGGAAATTCGAACAAACTTTTCTCATTTCATCATTTTGTGAGGATGTGAGCGAGAAAAAGTTTCGCGGAGGCTTCAATTTGTGTATAACGTTTGTTGGAAGTCGCTTAGTGCTGTCGTTCTCAGGTACAGGATGTAAATAGGCTGGATAATTTGAGCACAATGAGTTACGCTGTCTCAAGGGAGATACAAAAATTTAACCGCCAGGATAGCCGAGCGCGCTAATGCGCTGCTTCCTGGACTCGGGTAGGCGCGCCGGCCCCGGATCGAATCCGCCCGGTGGATTAACGACGAGAGCTGGTGTGCCGGCCCGCCTGGATGTGGTTTTTAGGCGGTTTCCCACATCCTACTAGGTGAATACCGGGCTGGTCCCCACGTCCCGTCTCAGTTACACGACTCGCAGACTTTTGAAACACATTCACACTATTTCACGATTTACACTAGATGCAGACAGCTGGGGTACACTAATTCTGTCCCAGGGGGTATGGGGTGGCGGCGGGAAGGGCATCCCGCCACCCCTTCACTTAACCGTGCCAAATCCGTCTTTAACCCTGCCGACCTTGCGCAAATGCAGGATACAGGCAGTTGCAAAAGAATGAAAGAAAGTAAGGGAGGTACAAAATTTCAAACTGTAATACTTATCTTATTGTGTTAAGGCTTTATATAATCTCTTAATGAGAAGACTATGGCAGCTTTTTAAATTTTTAATTTCTGTTATTATATAAAATATTGAAAATAAAATTTTTGTTGCCCCTGAGAGCTGTTAGTTAGGCAACCTGTAACTGACACTTTCCATCGTTCGGCAAATCAGCCATTTAGAAATTATTTCAGTCTGGTTCAATCAATCCTTTCACATATATAATAATAATTACTCATTTTTTATTATTTATATTATTATTATTTATATGACTGATTGTTATCGTTAATTTAACTGTATTTCCGACATGTTTGTCAGAAACACACGCAACAGCGATTGAGATCTTACAGAGAATGATTATTATGAAGGGAAGAAAAATAATTTAACAGCAGTTATAGCGTTTCCGTATCTAATCTTATAATAAGCTCTTTAAAGGTATCTCTAGAAACCGTGGTTTATCAAACCTCGCTTACCAGAACGATAGAGCCTCATTTGAAACTCCGTTTGTGCTGGACCGTTCTGCCTTGCTGCTGTCGTTCAAGCAACTCACGATCGGATGACTGATGTACGTATAATTACCCCCAAATTAAATTACAAAGCAATTTCAGCAGATGAGAAAACAGGCGCCGGGCCCTAAGCGGCAGCCATTTTGTTTTCCAGTACAGCTCTAGATCGCTAACATTCTCCATGCATACAAAAATATCTGTTACACGGCGTGAAAAACATTACATTGCGTACCATTAGAGAACACTCCGACAGCGTACCATTAAAGGAAGCACCGAACAGTTCGACAAAAATTATATGAGATACTTTACTGAAATTTACTCACAACTCACAAATCACACAGGTTGAAGATTCACTGACAAACGAACTAGATGACAGTTGAGAAATTAGTAGCTTAATCAGAAGGAAACGTGTTACAGAATTAAAATATTTCTGTATAACTTATAGAATAGAATTCTAGATGGAATTCAACTTATTCTTCGTTTCACATGTACTGGAAAGGAATATAAACGGCGCCCGGAATCTTTGGACCCGAACTTATACAGACGTTAGAAGGCCTTAAACTGAGGATTTTGAGGTGAGGAACTAACGATCGGAGGTCAACATTTGGTTTTTATAGTCACAGGAAATACAGTATAATTTTTCGTTCTCTCTATTAAGAACGATTTTGAAACGAGTAGCTTCACATGCAGCAGTACGCGCTTGCGTGGCAGGGCCGCGAAGCAGATCTGTATGGAAACCGTGCGGTCTGCTACACCCGTCAGCCTAAATATGAATTTTAGGCGGTTTTCCACTCTCGTTTGGGCACATGATGGGCTGGTTCCCAATCTCCATCTCAGAAAATACGATACACTAACAGTTAAAACACGATAACCCACAGAGCATAGTTTACGCGTTTCACAGAGAGACGGCGCGCCCGTACGATTTCCGTGTCTTAAGTTACCTTGACGACTGCGACAACAGCAAGGGCGCACGGATCCAAGCTTAAATAAAATAAATTTCCCAAATCATCCTTATCGGTCTGATAGCGATGGAAAAATTACAAAAGGTGATCCAAGAAACAAAAAGCAAAAAGTCGCCGGCCACTGTTAAACATAAAGTTGATTAAATATGCGTCTGACCAACTAAAGCATACAATTTTAAATTTTATGAACGTTTCATAGTTGAGTGGAGATATGCCAGACAAATGGAACGAAGCTTTGATATGCCCTATTTACAAGAAAGGGCAGTCACAATGAGCAAACTAAACTCCTGTTACAATCTGTATTCTTAAATTATAAATGAGAGATTAATGTCAATAGTGGAGGCCCGTAAGTTAGAGGTACGGCATGCTCCTAGAAAAGATAGGTCATGGTCTGGTTGTCGTTTCACTCTGGTACAAGTAAATGAAAAAGAAGAGATTTTAGATTACTGACATACTATGTTTTACTGATGATGAAAAGTTATTTGACAAGGTAAAATGCGATTTGCTATGGGAATCAAGAAAGAAAATGTGACTTCCAGCACAACTGATTACGGCAATAAAATAACTACATATTCTTCAGTGTATATATTGACATTATCTTCATAAATGGTTGACTGTATTAAATACCGTATTAAGAAGTGACATTTTTAATTTAATGACGCTACTATTTGCTGACGATCAGCTTATAATAGAGACTCTGAAGGAACGTTTCAAACTGCAGCACACATGTCAAATTGCCGTTGAATACGTAATGAGAAAATCGAAAACCCAAAAGAGTCAAAATTGATATACATAGAGCTAAAATATCTACGATTCAGTTCCAAATTTCCAAAACCAAATGACGTAGAGCTAAGGCTGGGCAGATCATCATTTCTGTGGAAGCATGCAACGTTTGTTAAAATATAACGTACGCAGATAAACTTTAATTATGAAACACGTATGTATTCATTACCAGCGATGGCGAGGCATGACAGAATCTCTGACCAGAGAGTTATTTATCGTTGCTAGTCTGCGCTTGACCGCGCGAGACGACAGTACCGCGTAGCGAGTCGGCAGGAACAGTTCAGTTGTACTCTGTGTGTAGTAGAAGTCAGTCGACAGTAGTAGCGAGTGGACGGTTGTACTGAGCAGAAGTCGGCATGCGTCGGCGGTGTGCTCTTCTCGAGACTCTGGTCACGATTCGGGACGATGTGTATTGTTGTAGAAGGTAAAGGCGCAGCATTGCGCATATTTAATAATGTATGTTAATTGTAATTTAATTTGTTCAGAAAAAATGCCCCAATAATAATTTTTTTTATAAAGTAACTCTTTTAAATAAAAGTATTCATTTCAATTTAAAGAATTTTTCCACTCTTTTGAAGAAAAAGCATTCATTTCAATTTAAAGAATATTTCCTATGCATTTCCTCCAAGAATCAAAATTAAATATACGCCAGCATTGCACGAAGCTGTGTCGATAGATAAGAGCAGATATAGATGCAGTTTTTTATTGAGGTAAGAATTTTTGCCTTTTTTATTCAGAATACAGCGCCGAAGGTCAGCGCTGCTGTCCTTATAAAATTTATCAGGTTTAATTATTTCTGTTGAGATGTTACATACGGTTGATGGTTCATTACCTAATTAATATTATTGTGTGGTTTTTGGTCAATTGTCATTTATAAATTTTGTTGGGAGGTTACATTTGGCTCCAATTTGCATTCTTATTTATCAATATTATTTGCGGGGAGGTTACGCTTGGCTCCATTTTCTTATTTCTCATTTGCCGGCCGAAGTTGCCGTGCGGTTAAAGGCGCTGCAGTCTGGAACCGCAAGACCGCTACGGTCGCAGGTTCGAATCCTGCCTCGGGCATGGATGTTTGTGATGTCCTTAGGTTAGTTAGGTTTAACTAGTTCTAAGTTCTAGGGGACTAATGACCTCAGCAGTTGAGTCCCATAGTGCTCAGAGCCATTTCATTTCATTTATTTCTCATTTAATTAAACTTCCGTGTTGGGAGGTTACAATTAAACTTCAAAAAATAACAGCCTTGCCTTTGCTGCTGTTTGGTAGCAGACATTGGACCTAAGGCCCGATAAACTGCAACAAACCGAATCATCAGAGATGAAGCTCTTCCGCTTTGTAGCGGGATATTCATTACTGGACCATACAAGAAACACCGATATTACATAAGAATTAAACGCGGAACCCATTACAGCTGTATTTTAAAAATACAGGATGAACTGGAAAGATCGTGTCGAACAACAAGATAATTAAACTTGCAATACTATATTATGCGGCAGGATAGAGAAATGTTGGACGTCCCTTAAAGAGATGAAATCAATTGTGAGTCGGAACAGGCCAAAAGTACTAATCCTCGAGGAGGATAATGGTCAATACAGCGGGCCCTCTATGACGAGGCGAAGGTTGGAAAAGGGAGTGGAAAAATGTGTGCAAACGATCGATAAATAGAAATTCTTCTGAGACATTTTCTGCTTTAAAGTGGTTTACCCTCTGCATTGAAGAATAGAGAACGTTTAAGCACGTAGCAACAGTGCAAAGTGAAAATGGTCAGTATCGTCTCATGCCTGGGTAAAAAACTGATCGAACTGAACACTGTATTAAAAATGGTTTGTCCCTGTTGCTCGCACAGGGTGTTGTCACAGGTGTATAGTTGGTGCTCCACACAGTAGTCTTCGTAGTGTGTAATATACGGTAGGTTTTGTGCGGTCTTATCGATAACTCCACACGATACAATACCAGCTTCTTATATTCTGCTATACAAACAATTTTTAGTCTAGGATCATGAACGGCCCTGTGTGACGTGGACGATTCAGCTTCTCCGAAGTTTCCAACCAATGCGGCAAATTTCTTCCACACAGGATACAGCGTGTCGCGAAAGTCTTGTGTAAATTCTTTCGGAATTCTTGGTGATATATCCTACCGTACCATACTTTAAAAAAATAATGCCCCATCTTCCACACCATAAACAATAAGCAATATTGAACTCCATAGTGAACATCTCGCTGACAATTGTGTTCCTTTTTCTTTTTATTTCCTTCAATATACAAAGTAGTTCCTGTAACGTGAGGCCGGTAGTTGCTTGTTGCGAGAAAATAAGTTACACATGTCCTGCCATGCTGGGACCAGTACACAACAACAGTGACGTACTGTCAGAAGAGGGTTCATGTTGCGAGAGTCCTGCAGACACAGTTACGCCACGGTACGTAGAACAGATGCATCACAGGGTGAGAGTAAAATAGCGTTGCAACTGGAAACGTACTCCAAAGTTGAACAGTAAGATTTTTATGTGCAAAACGTCTAAATTCCACACTGATTCATCGTGAAATTCTGACTGTGTATGGACGGCGGGGTCAGGGATTTTCTCTGCCTCGTGATGACTGGGTGTTGTGTGATGTCCTTAGGTTAATTAGGTTTAAGTAGTTCTAAGTTCTAGGGGACTGATGACCATAGATGTTAAGTCCCATCGTGCTCAGAGCCATTTTGTGTATGGACGAAATGCAATTTCAAGTAATGGCACCAACAATTTGTCCAAGACCGCATCAGACATAGGTGATGCTGTGGTGGTTCATTGCGAACATGGGACAGCGGCTGGTCAAATATTTAACAATGAAATTCGCTAAACAGCCGTGCAATTGAGACGTTATTTTATTTTAGTTTCGCTACCAGCTTCACAAATTCATATGCCACCTTTAGGCCCCACATGCTCCTCTCAAAAATAATCGATATTGGCAATCTGGGGCCAAACTTCGTTTCAGTCAAGTCTTCGAAGGAAGCACTTGATTTACGAACTGACGACATCCAAGTATGTCAACATCTATTATTGCCGAAACTGGTAGTAAAAATGAAATAAAATAACGTCTCCATTGCACTGCTGTTCGGAGGTGATGCTGACCCGCCATAAAGTCCAGATCTTACAACACGCGATTTCCGTCTGTACGGTATTCTGAAAGAACTTCTGGAGGGGAAGACATATTCCGATGATGACGCTCACACAGCTGTTTTCGAATGGCTCCGTGAACAAGAAGCAGATTTATGTAGTCGAGGAACTGGGTTATTGGTACAACGTTCCGATCGTTGTTTACACAGGCTTGCTGATATGTGTCTCTGTCATGCTGTAGCGCAGCAGTCAATGAAAGTTACTTGGTCTGCCGTGATAATGTGTGACATAGTTTTTGAAGTCCCCTAATGCAAGCAGTTGGCAAACATGTCTCACACGTATTGCTCGCACAGTACCTAGTACAACCGTAAATATAAATTTTCGACCGGTTCTACCGCATTTCACTCAGTTTAGGATCTCTGTTATAATGCCAGTAACTTTTTAGCACAAACAATAATATTTATTAACGCGTATAACGTGCCGCGGTTCGAATCATTGGCTTCCCGGACCGAAATCTAAATTAATTTTAAATTTTGTCACTAGCAGAAAGATTTATAAGCTATCGGTAAACGGAAAGAGATTTCAGAAATTCAAGGTACTAATGCGTGATGACATAATTCTCCATTCTACGTTCAAGACACTGGTGCTGGCGAAAGAGATAACATGAACAGGAGTATACGGTAAAGGAAACAAGAATGTTCACATCGATAGTGTATAAATGAGCAACAATTTTAGCGAAGTTGTTTTCGTCTGAGGCCTAATTAAAAGGTATTTGTTGCTTCTCAGTTCGACTAAAACACAAAATAGTATAGCTCGAAATTATGCGAACACTTTTTTGGCGGCGGCTGAAACGATAACGAATTAACTCTTTGAAAATGGTCCGTGGCATTTTTCATAGAAGTGTTTCAGGAATCAGGTCCTCTTCGCAGTCTCATGCAGAAGTACCAGTTACGGAACTCAATTAACGCAGAATAAATACATGCATTTCTAATTACAGTTCAGTTTGCGAGTTATCTGCAATTTAATGGAAAAATAATAATTAAAATACAAGGGGAGGCGTGTTACTGCGGCGTTTGCCAACTGCTTTATTCCGAAATATAATTCAACCTTCTCCTAAGCCGCTGTTAGCATCTGCGACAGTGGAAAGTGTACTGCTTTCATAACTCATGAAAAACGTCATAAGAAAGCAATAGGCCACTGGAACGAAAGTTTCTTATAGGAGTGTTCCGACCACTTAAGTATCACCGCAGAGTAGCACTTAGGCACGATCCAGTTCCTCGCGCTAAATTTGTTTTGTGGGAGAGGCATCGAAAAACTAAGTTTACTGTAGGATGCCACCGACCTGCCCTGGTCTCGAAAACTCGCTGCTAATACAGTGTCAGTAAAAAAGTACATCTGGAAAGACCACACCGATTTTGATCCGATGACGGCATAAGCTACCTGGTGGGTACTAGATGTGATAATGGTTTCAGTGTCGTCCACCAACTGATAGCGTAGCGGAATAGATACCAGAACACCATCTGTGTCTACCCATTAATAGGTAATGCTCACCATCGAGAAGGCTCAGTATGGTGTAAACGTTTGAAGCAAGCAGGCAACCACGCCACGGAGACGCACTCGTGCTTCCTACAACCACCTGAGCGAGTCTGAATGGAATCACACTGTAGCCTTCCCAGCGGCGGGATGGTTCTTTCGGAGAACTGCCACAGTGCGACAGTTGTGTAACGACACCGGTATCAGTGGTCACGTGAATATTCTCAGACCTGTAGACAAGGTTCTGGAAGTCCACGCAGCACAGACACCCGCCAGGATCTTCATACTGTCAGGGCAGCAGTGGTAGATCGTACAGAGCCATCACAACTTAGGTAAGAGGGCTTATGAGCACAGACTTGTCAACACCAAATGACGCGAACCGGTTTTAGCAGTGCGACTACATGCACGCACACATCTAGCCCGTCTATAAAACATTCTCGGGTTTCAAGCCGCGTCAAATGGTTTACTGCCTACGAGCTTTCGGCAGAGATCACCTCTGCCATTGTCAAGTGGATGACTGTCGTGTGGTTGTCATCGTCGTGTTTATATAGCTGCGCCGTCGCTCGTGACGTCACTGGGACGTCACTGGTGCTCGGTCCCGCAACGCGCCATATATGGTAATGTTTTGGCCGCGCGACCGCCGGGCCCGCTTCAACTCCCTCAACATCGGGTCCCACGCTGTATTCAGCTGCAATCCACCATCTCTATTGAAGGTGTTGTCAGAAATTCTAATCTCTATGGCCTCGTTTATCACGCTAGCCTAGAAGCCATTAGTCCGTTTAATAATAGACGTCTCATCGAATGCAATTCGGTGTCTGTTATCCAGTGCAAGTTCTGCTACAGCTGGCTTTTCGGGATAGCGGAGACGGTAAGACCTTTCATGTTCTGTGCGGCGCTGTTCAATAGTGCGAACAGTCTGGCCGACATAAAACTGCCCACATCCACGTGGTACCTTGTAAATTCCTGGCGTTCTGAGGCCTACATCGTCTTGCACAGATTTCATTAGTTGCCGGATCTTTGCAGGAGGCTTGAAGATTGTGTCCATTTTATGCCTCTTCAGGAGCCGACTAATCTTCCCTGTTGTCTAAACACAAAACAGTAAGAATGTAACCTGCTTGGTGTCTTCTTCAGAGGTCTTCTTCCTTTGAGGCTTGGTTGACACTGCTTGTGAGATCTGTTTGTAATTGTAACCGTATTCCTTAAAAATTTTGCGTAAGTGGCTCAATTCTCCCGGCAACCTCTTTATGGAGCATTTCGAAGACATCGCCTTGGACACGGGCTCCTGCAAAGCCGAGCTGTTTTTATCGCTACGTCGACGATACCTTCATTTGGCCACATGGACAAGAAAAGTTAGAAGATTTCCTGGAGCACCTCAACAGCATCCACGACCACATCAACTTCACAATGGAAGTAGAGAGGTAGGGTTCCCTGCCGTTCTTGGACGTGCTTGTCCACCGTAAACCCAATCTGTCTCTAGGTCATAGCGTTTACCGCAAGCCCACCCTCACGGATCGGTATCTGCACGCCACCAGCTTCCATCACCCAGCACAGAAATTGTCAGTTCTGAGGACCTTAGTACATCGAGCTGAAACAGTTTCATACGCCCAAAACTTGAAGAGAGAATTGAGCCACTTACGCAAAGTTTTTAAGGAAAACGGTTACAATAACTAACAGATCTCACAAGCAGTGTCATCCAAGCCTCAAAGAAACAACACCTCTGAAGAAGACACCAAGCAGGTTACATTTTTACCGTTTTGTGGTTCGACAACAGGGAAGATTAGTCGGCTCCTGAAGAGGCATAAAATAGACACAATCTTCAGGCCTCCAGCAAAGTCCCAGCAACTAATGAAATCTGTGAAAGACGATGTAGGCCTCAGAACGCCAGGAATTTACAAGATACCGTGTGGATGTGGGCAGTTTTATGTCGGCCAGACTGTTCGCACTGTTGAACAGCGCCGCATAGAACATGAAAGGTGTTACCGTCTGCGCTGTCCCGAAAAGTTAACTGTAGCAGAACATGCTCTGGATAACAGACACCGAATTGCATTCGATGAGACATTTATTATTAAACGGACTAATGCCTTCTGGGATAGCGTGATAAACGAGGCCATACAGATTAGAATATCCGACAACACCTTCAATAGAGACCATGGATTTCAGCTGAGTACGGCGTGGGATCCGGTGTTGAGGGAGTTGAAGCGGGTCCGGCGGTCGCGCGGCCAAAACATTACCATATGTGGTGCGTTGCGGGACGCAGCACAAGTGACGTCACGATCGACGGCGCGGCTATATAAGCACGGCAATGACAACCACATGACAGTCATCCACTTGACAATGGCAAAGGAGATATCTGCCGAAAGCTCGTGGGCAATAAACCACTTGACACGGCTTGAAACCCGAGAATGTTTTATTAACGGATATCGCCGCGAAAGCATGCTTTCGTACTCTAACCCGTCTTCCACTCACGCCACAGCATCGGCGTGCACGGCTGGATTGATGCCGTCAGAGGACCACTTGGAAGATAGAATGGCGCGCTTTGGGTCTCAGCAATGAAATCAGATTCTGTCTGCACGTAACTGTGGTCGTTCGTGCGTACGACGTAGACCTGGTGAGCGCTATCTCTTGGAGTGCAACTGTCCAACACACACTGGCTCCATCCCAGGCCTTATGGTCTGGGCTGCGTTAAGCTATATCCCTCTTCCTTTCATGTTTCTGGATGGGACGCTAACCAGCGCTCGATACATGCAGAATGTCGTTAGACCCGTACTTTTCCCATTTTTGCAACAGGAAAGTAATGTGTTGTTCCAACATGATAATTCCCGCCCACACACTTGTTGTGCAAGACGAGCAGCAACTTCCCTGACCAGCATGATCTCAGAACTTGTCTCCAGTCGAGCACGTGTGGGATCTGATGAGGCGAGAAGTGACTCGTGTGATTCGTCAAGCAACAATTCTTACAGACCTACTTGAACAGGTCGAGCAGGCGTGGCATAACGTATCCCAGAACACTATTCACCATCTGTACGATCAACTGGATGTGAGAATCAGCGCCCGCACTGCCATCCATGGAGGCTACACCACGTTCTACCATCAGCGTTTCAGTATGGGTCAATACCTGGTACCTCAGAACCGCTTGCGCTATTAGTTTGGAAATGTAATCATTTCACGTGCTCCATATGTACTGATGCAACAATAAATCTTGAATGAACTGGAAACCTCTAAGAGCGTGTCCTAATTTTTTTTTTCCGGTAGTGTACTTTATCTTTTGTCAGTGAAGTGCATAGCTCATTAGCTAGTAGATCTCGCTTTGTGGATGGTCTTGACGGATTTCACTTCAGATAAAATAAGGATGGCATTACACAGTGTGGCCAGCGGAATACGAACGTTTTTACGAGCCGTTCCGAAAGCAACAGACAACAACTTTTAAAATTTTTAATCTTTATTTTTAGAAAAACCATGTGCATCATCTTAATCTATATACTTTGTCACTTTTCAGTGCAGAAACCATTTCTTTCCACACACTATTCCTCTCGTTCTGTAAGTCTGAAAATACCTTCACCATATAACTCCGTTCCATCTTCCCGAAGATACTAATGGACCGCTTGCTGAATATCTTTAACTGTCTCGCAGCAGTTTATTTCAGGCTCGTAGTGATGGAACCAGTTTTCATCGCCTGTCACAAAACTCATCACAGAAACATCACCTTCGTTTTGAATTGTCTGAAGAAAGTTTTTGGTGATACTTCTTCTCTGAATTTTTAGGTCTTCAGGCAATAAACGTGTGACGTAACGGGTACGAACTTTTCGGTAACCTCAGTACTGAATCATTTCTTGTACAGAACTTTGTCATATAATGCCAGTTTTGCAGCGATTTCATTCTCTGTGACGCCTACCTTCATATGAAGGGCTTATTTCAATAGTGGTACAAGTCCATTTTTGTTCATTCTGAGATACAGAGTCCTAAAGTTAAATGAACGCTGAAAAATCTGCAGGTGAGATACCAGAAATATTCATGTATATATACTTGAATATTTTTGGTATCTCACCTGCAGATTTTTCCGCGCTCATTTAACTTTAGGACTCTGTATCTCAGAATGAAAAAAATAGACTTGTACCACTATTGAAATAAGCCCTTTAAAATAGTCTCCGGAAAGCTGAATAGGCCGCAAAGAAGTAAGTCATTAACTGAATACATAATAACTTTATTCAGTTAAAGACGTATTACTTAGTGTCCTACACAGCTTTCTACAGTCTACATATATGGTGTACCATGATCGCATTCTTACCGTGTGGCTTTTGGCACGGCTTTGTACGCCCAGCCGCGCGGGATTAGCCGAGAGGTTTGAGGCGCTGCAGTCATGGACTGATCCCGGCGGAGTTTCGAGTCTTCCTTCAGGCATGGGTGTGTGTGTTTGTCCTTAGGATAATGTAGGTTAAGTGGTGTGTAAGCTTAGGGACTGACAACCTTAGCAATTAAGTCCCATAAGATTTCACACACATTTTTTTGTACGCCCATCTACTCCAATGCGCTCATCAACTGTTTCCTTGTTACGGTCCATGTAGGCATTTCGATGGCCGGCCGCTGTCAAGCTCATTCTGAATGCTCGTATTTCTACTTTCGAAATGTTTCACCCATCTCCTAACACTGCTTGTGCCCACGCAGACATCTCCATAGGCACGTTGGAATCTGAGGTGAATTTCAGCAGCACTTTTTCAAAAATGTTTCAAATGGCTCTGAGCACTATGGGACCTAAATTCTGAGGTCACTAGTCCCCTAGAACTTAGAACTACTTAAACCTAACTAGCCTAATGACACCCATGCCCGAGGCAGGATTCGAACCTGCGACCGTAGTGGTCGCGCGGTTCCAGACTGTAGCGCCTAGAACCGCTCGGCCACCCCGGCCGGCAGCACTTTTTCCCTCTCTAACTAGGCATTCAGTTACAGCAAGGCTGTCGGTACGAAACATTGATGTCAGTCGTTTTGAAAGTACTGCCTGTGGTCACTTGATAGACGCCAATGACGTCACTTTATGGTAACATGTGATGTAAAGTCTATAGACTGGATCCTGCAGTCGTTTTTGTTACATCGCTACAATTGAAATTTTAACAGTGGGTTGGTCTCGACTTTCAATAGACCCTCTTAGACTGGCTAGTACATCACTGTAAATGGTGGGAAGAAGACAGAGCTTACGTCATTCACTTCTGGACTGTCTGCCATTTCAGTAGTAATGGAACAGTGGAGGACAGAGCATCGCGTGTTCACATGCGTTAGCTTTGGCCTAAATGCTAAGTCTGTCATTGCAAAGCGGCCGATATTTTATCGCCATTTTAATCGCACCGCCTCAAGTCTCAGTACGTTCCCACGATGGGCTACAGCTTATAGAACAACAGGGAACATTCTTAAGAAGGAGCTGCCAGGTTCTGATGAGAAAGCGAGGACACCTGAGAACATCTTCGTTGTGAGTGCGGCCATCATCAAGATATAGACATGATACACACGTCGATACGCACAATGTCTACGGATAATCCGCCAGTCTGGATTTAAAACTCCGACTATCTAAAATGCTGGTGGGTCAGCATATCAAAGACAGGGACTTCCAACAGCGAGAAGACAACGCTGAGGGTATGCAAGTGATCCTTCAAGACGTCGACGAGCTATGAGGCGAATTTTTACTTAAACAGGCCAGTCTGCAAACGGAACTATCGTTTTTGGTCATATGAACATCATTGCATAGTTGATGGAAAACCTTTTCATTTCTCACTTGTGACTGTACCATGTGTCGTAGCTGCTGTTGGTGTAATCGGACGTTATATTTTTGAGGGTAACGGCGTAACAGTGATAGTGAGCTCCTAACTTCATGTAAGCATGCTTGAATCTTTATTCTTTTTTTGTTTGCCATTACTGCAGATACAAGGGATAAGTTGGACTTTTTTTTTTTTTTTAGGAAGGGGCAAAGTCGCACACTGCAAAGTATGAAGTATGTGTACTCGTAAAACTATTCGTCCTGATATTCAGTGCGACCACTTCACGTAAAAATTATTAACGTTATAAATCTTGTGGGAATTAGTGAAGTTCGGTGGCAGGAGGAACAAGACTTTTGGTCAGGTGATTACAGGGTTATAAATACAAAATCAAATAGAGGTAATGCAGGAGTAGGTTTAATAATGAATAAAAAAATAGGAGTGCGGGTTACCTACTACAAACAGCATAGTGAACGCATTATTGTGGCCAAGATAGACACAAAGCCCATGCCTACTACAGTAGTACAAGTTTATATGCCAACTAGCTCTGCAGATGATGAAGAAATTGATGAAATGTATGACGAGATAAAAGAAATTATTCAGGTAGTGAAGGAAGATGAAAATTTAATAGTCATGGGTGACTGGAATTCGTCAGTAGGAAAAGGGAGAGAAGGAAACATAGTAGGTGAATATGGATTGGGGGGAAGAAATGAAAGAGGAAGCCGCCTTGTAGAATTTTGCACAGAGCATAACTTAATCATAGCTAACACTTGGTTCAAGAATCATAAAAGAAGGTTGTATACCTGGAAGAATCCTGGAGATACTAAAAGGTATCAGATACACTCCTGGAAATGGAAATAAGAACACCGTGAATTCATTGTCCCAGGAAGGGGAAACTTTATTGACACATTCCCGGGGTCAGATACATCACATGATTACACTGACTGAACCACAGGCACATAGACACAGGCAACAGAGCATGCACAATGTCGGCACTAGTACAGTGTATATCCACCTTTCGCAGCAATGCAGGCTGCTATTCTCCCATGGAGACGATCGTAGAGATGCTGGTTGTAGTCCTGTGGAACGGCTTGCCATGCCATTTCCACCTGGCGCCTCAGTTGGACCAGCGTTCGTGCTGGACGTGCAGACCGCGTGAGACGACGCTTCATCCAGTCCCAAACATGCTCAATGGGGGACAGATCCTGAGATCTTGCTGGCCAGGGTAGTTGACTTACACCTTCTAGAGCACGATGGGTGGCACGGGATACATGCGGACGTGCATTGTCCTGTTGGAACAGCAAGTTCCCTTGCCGGTCTAGGAATGGTAGAACGATGGGTTCGATGACGGTTTGGATGTACCGTGCACTATTCAGTGTCCCCTCGACGATCATCAGTGGTGTACCGCCAGTGTAGGAGATCGCTCCCCACACCATGATGCCGGGTGTTGGCCCTGTGTGCCTCAGTCGTATGCAGTCCTGATTGTGGCGCTCACCTGCACGGCGCCAAACACGCATACGACCATCATTGGCACCAAGGTAGAAGCGACTCTCATCGCTGAAGACGACACGTCTCCATTCGTCCGTCCATTCACGCCTGTCGCGACACCACTGGAGGCGGGCTGCACGATGTTGGGGCGTGAGCGGAAGACGGCCTAACGGTGTGCGGGACCGTAGCCCAGCTTCATGGAGACGGTTGCGATTGGTCCTCGCCGATACCCCAGGAGCAACAGTGTCCCTAATTTGCTGGGAAGTGGCGGTGCGGTCCCCTACGGCACTGCGTAGGATCCTACGGTCTTGGCGTGCATCCGTGCGTCGCTGCGGTCCGGTCCCAGGTCGACGGGCACGTGCACCTTCCGCCGACCACTGGCGACAACATCGATGTACTGTGGAGACCTCACGCCCCACGTGTTGAGCAATTCGGCGGTACGTCCACCCGGCCTCCCGCATGCCCACTATATGCCGTCGCTCAAAGTCCGTCAACTGCACATACGGTTCACGTCCACGCTGTCGCGGCATGCTACCAGTGTTAAAGACTGCGATGGAGCTCCGTATGCCACGGCAAACTGGCTGACACTGACGGCGGCGGTGCACAAATGCTGCGCAGCTAGCGCCATTCGACGGCCAACACCGCGGTTCCTAGTGTGTCCGCTGTGCCGTGCGTGTGATCGTTGCTTGTACAGCCCTCTCGCAGTGTCCGGAGCAAGTATTGTGGGTCTGACACACCGGTGTCAATGTGTTCTTTTTTCCATTTCCAGGAGTGTAGATTATATAATGGTAAGACAGAGATTTAGGAACCAGGTTTTAAATTGTAAGACATTTCCAGGGGCAGATATGGATTCCGACCACAATCTCTTGGTTATGAACTGCAGATTGAAACTGAAGAAACTGCAAAAAGGTGGGAATTTATGGAGGTGGGACCTGGATAAACTGAAAGAACGAGAGGTTGTAGAGAGTTTCAGGGAGAGCATAAGGGAACATTTGACAGGAATGGGGGAAAGAAATACAGTAGAAGAAGAATGGGTAGATCTGAGGGATGAAGTAGTGAAAGCAGCAGATGATAAAGTAGGTAAAAAAACGAGGGCTAATAGAAATCCTTGGGTAAGAGAAGAAATATTGAATTTAATTGATGAAAGGAGAAAATATAAAAATGCAGGAAATGAAGCAGGCAAAAATGAATACAAACGTGTCAAAAATGAGATCGACAGGAAGTGCAAAATGGCTAAGCAGGGATGGCTAGAGGACAAATGTAAGGATGTAGAGGCTTATCTCACTAGGGGTAAGATAGATACTGCCTACAGGAAAATTAAAGAGACCTTTGGAGAGAAGAGAACCACTTGTATGAATATCAAGAGCTCAGATGGCAACCCAGTTCTAAGCAAAGAAGGGAAGGCAGAAAGGTGGAAGGAGTATATAGAGGGTTTATACAAGGGCGATGTACTTGAGGACAATATTATGGAAATGGAAGAGGATGTAGATGAAGATGAAATGGGAGATACGATACTGCGTGAAGAGTTTGACAGAGCACTGAAAGATCTGAGTCTAAACAAGGCCCCG
This sequence comes from Schistocerca serialis cubense, assembly GCF_023864345.2. Taxonomy (NCBI): domain Eukaryota; kingdom Metazoa; phylum Arthropoda; class Insecta; order Orthoptera; family Acrididae; genus Schistocerca; species Schistocerca serialis. The sequence goes on along the minus strand of NC_064645.1, from coordinate 282,396,729 downwards.
GGAGTAGACAACATTCCATTAGAACTACTGACGGCCTTGGGAGAGCCAGTCCTGACAAAACTCTACCATCTGGTGAGCAAGATGTATGAGACAGGTGAAATACCCTCAGACTTCAAGAAGAATATAATAATTCCAATCCCAAAGAAAGCAGGTGTTGACAGATGTGAACATTACCGAACTATCAGTTTAATAAGTCACAGCTGCAAAATACTAATGCGAATTCTTTACAGACGAATGGAAAAACTGGTAGATGCGGACCTCGGGGAAGATCAGTTTGGATTCCGTAGAAATGTTGGAACACGTGAGGCAATACTAACCTTACGACTTATCTTGGAAGAAAGATTTAGAAAAGGCAAACCTACGTTTCTAGCATTTGTAGACTTAGAGAAAGCTTTTGACAATGTTGACTGGAATACTCTCTTTCACATTCTGAAGGTGGCAGGGGTAAAATACAGGGAGCGAAAGACTATTTACAATTTGTACAGAAACCAGATGGCAGTTATAAGAGTCGAGGGGCATGAAAGGGATGCAGTGGTTGGGAAAGGAGTGAGACAGGGTTGTAGCCTCTCCCCGATGTTATTCAATCTGTATATTGAGCAAGCAGTAAAGGAAACAAAAGAAAAATTCGGAGTAGGTATTAAAATTCATGGAGAAGAAGTAAAAATTTTGAGGTTCGCCGATGACATTGTAATTCTGTCAGAGACAGCAAAGGACTTGGAAGAGCAGTTGAACGGAATGGACAGTGTCTTGAAAGGAGGATATGAGATGAACATCAACAAAAGCAAAGGGAGGATAATGGAATGTAGTCGAATTAAGTCAGGTGATGCTGAGGGAATTAGATTAGGAAATGAGACACTTAAAGTAGTAAAGGAGTTTTGCTATTTGGGGAGCAAAATAACTGATGATGGTCGAAGTAGAGAGGATATAAAATGTAGACTGGCCATGGCAAGGAAATCGTTTCTGAAGATGAGAAATTTGTTAACATCGAGTATAGATTTAAGTGTCAGGAAGTCTTTTCTGAAAGTATTTGTATGGAGTGTAGCCATGTATGGAAGTGAAACATGGACGATAAATAGTTTGGACAAGAAGAGAATAGAAGTTTTCGAAATGTGGTGCTACGGAAGAATGCTGAAGATAAGGTGGGTAGATCACGTAACTAATGAGGAGGTATTGAATAGGATTGGGGAGAAGAGAAGTTTGTGGCACAACTTGACTAGAAGAAGGGATCGGTTGGTAGGACATGTTTTGAGGCATCAAGGGATCACAAATTTAGCATTGGAGGGCAGTGTGGAGGGTAAAAATCGTAGAGGGAGACCAAGAGATGAATACACTAAGCAGATTCAGAAGGATGTAGGTTGCAGTAGGTACTGGGAGATGAAGAAGCTTGCACAGGATAGAGTAGCATGGAGAGCTGCATCAAACCAGTCTCAGGACTGAAGACCACAACAACAACATAAATCTTGTAAAGTGAAAATAATCCTATGAGACAAGTTATTGTATGAATAAAAATTTATCTGATAGCATCGTAAAATCACAGAGCTCATTTTGTCTCCGTCTAAACAGTGGAAATATATGTCTTTGGGGAAAGATTGTCTTTGAAAGCCGTGAGTGCAATGCACGGCGGGTACTCGTGGTAATGAATCGGTTCTGTGAAGTCATAACCTACTTACTGTAGATTTTGTAGCTGCTAAAATTACGAAAATGAATTGAAGGGCAAAGTGAATGGAACTGATTCAGTGTTTTCGGAATTCTGTCATGATCACGTCTGCATTCTAGAAAACGTTGTAATAGACAAACAACAGCAAATAATTAGCTTTCAGTCATTTCACAAAGCAAACTCGGACCTATTTATTGGACAGTAGTGTGTAGATAATTGCAGCTCCTGGACTACTGCAGCCCCCAAGAAGTTAACTATAGAATGATTTTAATATACACTGAATCGGCAAAGAAACATGTATATGCATGCGTATTCACATACAGGAATATGTGAACATCAGAATACGGCGCTGCGGTCAGCAACGGCTTTATAAGACAACAAGTGTCTGGCGCTGTTGTTGAATCAGTTACTGCAGTTACAATGGCAGGTTATCAAGATTTAAGTAAATTTGATCGTGGTGTTATAGTCGGCGCACGAGCGACGGGACACAACATCTCAGAGGTAGCGATGAAGTGGGGATTTTCCCGTACGATCATTTCACGAGTGTATCGTGAATATCAGGAATCCGGTAAGACATCGCTGCGGCCGGAAAAAGAGCCTGAAAGAACGGGACCAACGACGACTGAAGACAGCCGTTCAACGTGACAGAAGTGCAGCCATTCTGCAAATTGCTGCAAATTTCAATGCAGGGCCACCGACAAGTGTCAGCGTGCGAACCATTCAACGAACCATCATCGATATGGTCTTTCGAACCCGAAGACCCTCTCGTGTAGCCTTGATGGCTGCACGACACAAAGCTTTACGCCTCGCCTGTGCTCGTCAACACCGACATAGGGCTGTTGATGACTGGAAACATGTTGCCTGGTCGACGAGTCTCCTTTCAAACTGTATCGAGCGGATGGACGCGTACAGGTATGGAGACAACGTCATGAATCCATGGACCCTGCATATCAGCAATGGACTGTTCGAGCTGGTGGAGGCTGTGCAATGGTGTGGGGCGTATGCAGTTGGAGTGAGATGGGACTCCTGATACGTCGGAAAGATAATCTATTAAAATAGTAGTAATGGACAGGAGTGTATATAGTAAGATCCCATAATTAGTATCGCTTATTGAAAGGTAATAATTCACGCACGTCGTCAGCAACAGAAGGCTGGCTGAAACTAGAGGTGAATAAAAACAAAACCCTAACCCATGTTGGAATATACAATGCCTGACAAAAAATGACATGGTCAGGTGTGAATTAATTGGTATATGTACACATCTCCTACGTATATGGAAATTAGTTACAGTTCTATCTGACAGGCTGAACGACCACCAGCGATGTTCATGTCCAGTGTTTTTTATCAGGCCTGGTACGGTATATAACGGTATTAAGAGCATTAGATGCTGAGAAATCGCAGTGAAGGGCTTGAAGATGCTGCCTACTCGTGTGAGACAGTGTTATCAGCTCCTAACAGAATCTGAATAGGAGCCCTCTGTTGATCTCCATTTGGCCAGATAGTAGTATCATGCCATATCCAAATTTATGGGGCACTCAGATTTGACAGTGAGCCGATGTTGAACTGGATGGGAAAGTAAGGTCAAACACTGTCACAGTTCTAGTCGACCGTGTCCGACTGCCACAAGGGAGGATCGCAGTACTCTGCACCAGGCACATCGAAAGCCCTCCACTTTCGCGCCTGATGTCCGCGAACAAGTAGTGGAAAAGATGTAAGTGATCATTTTTTCTACGAGCTGTTAGAAAATGTAACGCTAGAGAAACAGTCTCAAGATAGTTCGATGACCCCTCTGCCCAGAACTCAGTTGTGAATTGCAGAGTAGTTACGTAGATGTGGCCTCACTGTAACATTCTGTGTCACTCCATACCACTGGTCGGGGACTGGCTGCAGTCGGACTAGGGAATTACTGTCTGAAGTATAGGTTGGCGTTAACGCAACGCATACGGCTGCGTTTGGAGTGGTGGCATGACCAGGAAACATGGCATGCTTGTCACTGACTTCTCATTGTGCTCAGCAATGAATCGTAGTTCTGCACTATCCTGGACGAATAAGGCGGCGATTTGGGGAGAGGTCCAATTCTTCCAGTTTTTGGGAGAGGCATAGTGTTGTCATCCCTGGCATCATGATGTGTGCAGCCATTGGGTGTCAGTTTATGTCACGGCTGGTACTGACTGAAGGAACTGTGATAGTAGAATTGTATGTCACAGACATCCTGCATCCTCATCAAATGTCGTGGTGCCATTATTCAATAAGCCAATCCTCGTCCACAAATGCCACGTGTATCTATGAACCGCCTGCTTGATGAGGTTAGTCCTCCCACAGCCGAAAGAGCCCCAGATCTGTCCACGATAGATGTGGGGCCAGCTTGGACGTAAAATCCATCGCAGAGCCAATATCTGGTATATCAAGTACCAGCTACGAATCCGAACCCGTGAGGTATCATTTCGTTTCTTCGTCATCTTGTGGTAGGGGCGTATATATCACCATGAGGTTATAACAAAATTAGAATGTGAAAGAATTTAAACATGGTAACTAGATGCTTTTATGGACCATTGCCTCAGGAGCCGCAGTGAGAGAGTGCTTCAGAGAGCTTTTTACCCGATCAGACTTTTGTAACAGCGGGAGACTGCAATTTGCAAGCTGTAAAATCGGAGAGTCATGCGATTAAGACTAGTGCCAAAGAAAGGAACTCGTGTGATGTTGTTTCGAATGTCATATGAAAATAACTTCGAATCGATAGAGAACCGTGAGGTGAAAGTAATATCTTAGACCTCCTAGTTACTAGTTGACCCGAGCGTTTGGAATCAGTTAATGTGGAGGAGAGCATTAGCAATCATAAGGCTGTTACAGCACCATGTGTTTCAAGGAATATTTAAATACGCAGGAAGTATCACAGAAAACCAATTCCGATATATCTGAGTGGTCAACATCACATAGCATCAAATATTTCCTTTGAGGATAAAGATGAGGTACGAAACGGACGAAATTCAGAACCATTGTACAACACGCATTAGACGAGTATGTGCTGAGAAAGGTTTCGGGGGATGATAAACACTCACTGTGTTACAATAGCCGCGTTAGGAAGCTGCTACGAAACCAAAGAGAGCATAATAGATTCAATCGAAGCCAGTCTATCTCATAAGCTAAACGAAGCCAAAATGTACCTAAGAGCAGCCATTCTAGAAGTTTTCATTGAATTCGCAAGTAAAATATTGCAACAGATTTAACAGCCCTCAGAAATTTTGGTCTTACGTAAATTCAGTAAACGGATCGAAATCATCTGTTAAGTCATTCAGTAACCATAACGACACCGAAACGGAAGATCACAGAGGGAAGACCAAAATACTCAGTTCAGTAACTTGATATTGTTTCACGGCGGAAGATCATGATACGGTTCCTCCAGTCAACCATCGCATGAAGGCCGGAATGGAAAGTATAAAGATAAGTGATCATGGAACAGAAAAGCAACTAAAATCACTCAATACTGGAAAGGCATCTGTATTGGATTGAACACCTGTGAGATTCTACAGAGATTATGCACATTTAGCAACAATATATGGTACTTCGCTGTAATAATAGATAGAATCTCCTCTATAAAAACGAGTATGTTTCCCGTAAACAGAGATCTTGCAGAACACTGCTCGCTCTGCTCGCATATGAAATGTTGCAGTCTGAGGTACGATTTAGAGTGAACATTCACAGCCTCGACTTAAACCTTTATATAAGCTATGTGATCAAAAGCATCCCGACACCTGACTGAAAAACACTTAAATGTTCGTGGCACCCTGCATCAGTAATGCTGGAATTGAGTATGGTGTTGGCCCACCCTTAGCCTTCATGACAGCTTCCACTCTCGCACGCATACGTTGTCAGATGCTTAAAGGTTTCGTGGGGAATGGCGGCCCATTTTTCACGGTGTGCTGCACTGAGGAGTGGTATCGATGTCGGTCGGTGAGCCCTGGCACGAAGTCGGCGTTTCACAACATCCCGAAGATGTACTCTGTGCAGGCCAGTCCATTACAAGGATGCTACTGCTGTGATAGTGCCACGCCAAACAACGAGGGGTGCAAGCCCCTCCATGAAAAACTCGACCACATCATAACACCAACGCCTCCGAATTTTACTGTTGGCACTACACACGCTGGCAGATGACATTCACCGGGCATTCTCCATACCCACATCCTGCCATCGGAAAGCCACATTGTGTACTGTGATTCGTGACTCCACACAACGTTTTTCCACTGTTCAGTCGTCCAATGTATACGCTCACTTCACCAAACGAGGCGTCGTTTGGCATTTACCGGGGTGATGTGTGGCTTATGAGCAACAGGTCGCCCATGAAATCCAAGTTTTCTCACCTCCCGCCTAACCGTCATAGTCCTTGCAGTGGATCCTGATGAAGTTCGGAATTCCTGTGTGATGGTCTGGATAGACGTCTATTATACATTCCAACCCTCTTCAACTGTCGGCTGTCTCTGTCAGTCAACAAACGAAGACGGCCTTTTGTGCTCTACGTTTCCACTTCACTATCACATCGGAAACAGTGGACCCCGGCATGTTTAGGAGTGTGGAAATCTCGCGTACAGACGTATGACACAAGTGACACCCAATTACCTGACCGAGTTCGAAGTTCGTAAGTTCCGCGAAGTGGCCCATTTTGCTCTCCCACGATCTCTAATGACTACTGAGGTCCCTGATATGGAGTACCTGGGAATAGGTAGCATCACAATGCACCTCCTATGAAAAACGTATCTTTTGGGGGTATCCGGATACTTTTGATCAAATAGAGTATAAAGCTTTTCTTCGCAATTACACTATAACATAAAGCGTTGGTGGTTGTGGAAAAGAGCTCAACTGTTAATCCCTAAAAACAAGTGTGCGGCACTTGAATGTCATGAAACTTCAGTTAATTCGTTTATAAATGTGTGACTAATTAACAGTGCGCATAATTTTATCACATGACATGTGACTGAGTAGGTGATAGTTGTTATTCGTAAATTAGCTGATCAGTAGCTGCGTCGAAAGACAATCCTTCATGGACGATGTCTCTCTAGCGGTTCTTTTCGTCCAAGGTGCCGCTGTAGAAGAGATCTGGCCCAGTCCACTATATAATCAACATGATCGTGTGCCAGGTGGCGTTTTCGGTATTGTATGGTACGATTGTAATAAATTCAGCGCTGAAGATGTCTGATATGACGGGGCAAAGATGTAACTGTTTAAGAAGCAAACCACAAATTTCAGTTGCAAATCATAGTTAATTTTTCAACGTTGATATTAAACTCGGACTTCTATAACGAGAACAATCTTTACCTTCATACTGTCACGAAAAACTAGTTGGTCACATCAAGCGTCGTTAGTCGCTACATCACACAGAGTCTCGTGAAATCAAGAGCGCACAGTAGTTTTAATGTACTGGGCTCGAAATTTAGGAAGTAAGGAGTTCCAGATCACCTACCAACCATTCTGATTTGGGTTTTTGGCGATTTCAGTACATGAGTAAAATTTAATACCGAGATTGTACCTTTGAAAAAGACACTGCCAGTATCATTCCCCATCCTTGTACAATCCAAGCTTGTGTTCCATTTCTAATGACCTCAACGTCGACGGGACGTTAAACGCTTGCTTGCTTGCTTCCTTGCTTTCTTCCTTCCGTCCTTCGAACGTCTTATACACGCCAAGCACTCGATGCACGCGCACTGCTTACGAGGCAACATTTCCTGCCCTTCCAGATGTGGTTCCGTTTCTGCCAACGATTCCCGGTTCGCTGCAGTTTTACGACCTGGGTCGTTCCTCTCCCTGCCGGGGTGGCGGCAGACGGTGCTGTGTCTTGCAGCTAAGCATCGTAAATGTAAATCCAGGAAACACGCCGCGCCAGCTAAGCTAAGCCGTACCGGAGCTGCAATAGGGGAACGAACAAGTTCTATTCAAGGGGAACCGCACACCGCCTGCCTTAATGAATACTCCCTAACAACATCTTCTCGCCACTTTTCACACGCCTATGTTGCTGTGTAAAGCGATCTGATGTGCCCTGCTTTACGATACAGAAATTATAAATTGTTTGTTCGTAATACAGCGTTCCCGGAAATAAAACACCTGAGGACAATATTAAAAGGTCGATATCGAATTACCAGCTACTAATATTTGAAATGCGTTGAACTAACAATCAGAGAAAAGTTCAATACAGAGTGGGAAGAGCCTTACGAAGGACAGAGTGGAGACGTACGAGAGAAACTTCATAAGCTGTTCTGGTTAGTAAAAGGGGAATTCAAAAAGTAAGTTACGGTTATCATGGTAGGCCAAATAGCATTTATTCAGTATCGCACTGACACTGGCATTTGATACTATTTTTCAACGTGTCACCACGTCTCTGTAAACAATTGTGGGAACTGTCTACCAATCGTTCAGTTCCTCGAAGACGGAAATTCGCTCTTGGTCAAGAAGCCATTGGACATCCGCTGTTTAAACGTCCCTATCTTTGGGATTTTTTTTCCCTAGATATCGTTTCAGCTTACCGGACAGGCTGATATGGCGTAGTTCAAGATGTGAACTGTATGTGGATTACTATCACCCTCGTCGGCACGTCTTTGGGAAATTGTTGTCGCCATTTTACTGTATCTGGATGCAACATTTCATTTGGTTCTATATGACCAGAATCAGTGTGCAATTAGATGTTTTTCCACAAAAATCATACTGCCCCGCATACTTCATCTTTGCAGTGCGTTTTCAGTTGCCGTGCCATTTCACACATAGTGATTCACCTTTTATCCGTACCGCAGAAGAACTGTGTTTTGCAGGAAACCCAGAACATGCACTCTCTCCTAACAATGCACCACTCTTACTGCGCAATGGTCTGAGAGTGGGACGACATGTATAGCTTAATTTCTGAAGTCGTTTTGTACCCGTAATGATATTATGTGCAGTGGTTAAATTATCTCATGTCAGGTACTAAATGAAAAGTGCTGTTTTAGCTCAACCCCATGTGGGCCATGTAACACTATAATCGGTATTACCTATGAGTCTTGTTTAACTTTTTGTGTACTGTTACTTAATGTGACTTCTGTATAACCATGCTCTTTGACGTAACATCCATTATTCATTTTTTATGGCAACTTATGTAACTGTTATTAATCTATGAATGTAATTTCAAAAGTAATATTCTGTAAAAGAATGTAAAAGTTGAAACTGGTTCATACATAGGAAAAATAGGTTTTTAATCACGTAAAAGTTGGAGAGAAGTCCATCCGCAACGGAACTGGCTAAAAGGGAATAGAAAAGGTGGATCTGGCGGTACAACTGCAAGCCTCTTAGGTTGCATGAATCAGTCGGTGGCTAGCAGGCAAAGGGTGTGTATCTTGTGAAATGAACGAGGCGTGAACAACAGCAAGACTATATAATATAGCCTCGGATGTGGAGGTAATTCGGCTTGTTGTTCATGGCATATCTTGGTTAGCTCTGAACTGTGAAAATTCACTAGATCTTTCATGGGACCTGTGATAATAATTGAGCAACAATATAGGTTGTGAACTTTACTGCGGACCACCTGCATCCCTTCATGCTACATGTCACCCCTGATGGCAATGGCATCTTCCAGCAGGACAACTATTCATGTTACAAGATTCGAATTCTGTTATAGTGTTTTGAGGAGTATAATAGCGAGCTCACGTTGATGTCTTCATCACCGAATGGGCTTCATATACATCTGATTGAACACATCTTGAACGCTATTGGGTGCCAACTCCGCAACCACCAACTACCACCCCTTAAGTACGGCAACTCCGTGACTTCTCCATATACATATGGTGCCATGTACCTCCGGAAACCTGCCAATATAGACTTCATAATACCGTTTGTATATCCATTCAAATCGCACTAGCACGAAAATTTTAGTTCGTAGTGGGAGTTACTAAGCTGTGTCTTGAGTTACTTGCGGAAAGATCATACAGTCCTACAACGTAATTTTCGACATTTATTTAAGGAAAAGGCCTTAATAACGCTAAATAAATGACTTAGACCTGCTAAGAATGTTACGAGAAAAGAATTAGAGACGATTGTAATGAATATTTCCTTACTAGTAGATAAAAGTGAATGAATTATTCAAATTAACAAAAGATACGTTGTGCATGACTGTGAGTCTACTTCGAGAAAGACACATTACAAATGTGATGGCAAGATGTATTTAAGAATTTTACGCACGTCAATAGATAATTAATCCTTCTAGAATATTTGTGGTGTCACCGCCAGACACGACACTTGCTAGGTGGTAGCCTTTAAATCGGCCGCGGTCCGTTAGTATACGTCGGACCCGCGTGTCGCCACTATAAGTGATTGCAGACCGAGCGCCGCCACACGGCAGGTTTAGAGAGACTTCCTAGCACTCGCCCCAGTTGTACAACCGACTTTGCTAGCGATGGTTCACTGACAAAATACGCTCTCATTTGCCGAGACGATAGTTTAGCGTAGCCTTCAGCTACGTCATTTGCTACGACCTAGCAAGGCGCCATTATCAGTTACTATTGATATTGATTCATGTACCGTCAAGACCGACGTTCACCATTAACGGATTAAAGTTAAGTATTCCACCAGCTACGTCCATTTTTCTAAATTCTAATTTCCTTGTCCTGTTCCAGACCTCACGCCAGCCTGCGTGAGCTAAAACGCGTGCCTTTCGGCCTCCTCTAGTAACCCGTGTTGGCTCTCCTGCCAACCAAAACAATATTTATCCATAATTACTTTAAATCTTTAAGCCATCGCCGTTCTTTTCTTTCGATGTATAATGCTCTGATGGTTATTGAGCCTCATCGCTGGTAGAAGGCTCGTTGACCGTAAAAATATTATTGCGACTTCCACGTAGAATGTGTTAATAAACATTCGATCCGACATCGCGAAAAACAAATCTGCAGGTTCGATTTGTGGAGAACAGAATATTTAAACGACACGATGCGATAAGCAATCGGTCGCTTTGCCATCAACCAGTGTCACCGCAATTTCCTAATACATCTACCTGAAAAATATAAAACTATAAAACAAATTTAGTATGGCGATATTAACAGATTTACGACAGTAACTGCAGACATTGATAGTGATGAATTAAAATTATTATTATTCCATGAAAATGTACAACATAGGGATCCCGATAACATACCTTTCAGTACGTTGAATGCTAACAGAGAAGTCAAACACTAGAAGAGGAAGTCCCCGCTTCCTTCACAAATCTTTTCTTTCTCTTTAGAAAAGTGAATATAGCTTTCTGACAGACGTCTGTTCGTTATTTTTCAAGCATACAGTCTTTGACATAACATTTGTTATTTAATCATTGATATTCCATATATTACTAACATAAAATTGTTTTACAAGTTGCGCCGGCCGGGGTGGGCGAGCGGTTGTAGGCCCTACAGTCTGGAACCGCGCGACCGCTACGGTCGCAGGTTCCAATACTGCCTCGGGCATGGATGTGTGTGATATCCTTAGGTTAGTTAGGCTTAAGTAGTTCTAAGTTCTAGGGGACTGATGACCTCAGAAGTTAAGCCCCATTGTGCTCAGAGCCATTTGAACCATTTTTTTTTACAAGTTGCAAGTTTCTTCGTAAAAAAAAGTCTTTTTATTAGATACGCTTTACCATGATGATTCAAACATGAGTACACTCGTTACTTGTGGATGAAGCCATATTTAACATCTTTTGTTGTTAATTAATAGCTCATGGATGTATTTTGCGATATAGTACAAAAATTTTCATCGTGTAATTTCAACATCAGACTTTTTAGCTGATATTGGTGAGAACTCCAATATTTCACTTCTCTTATAGCCCAGCCAATGACTATCGAGTCTCGATCAGGCACGAAAATATTCCTTCTTTAGTAGTACCTGTGCGTGCTGTGTTTCCAGAATAATGCCGCAGTTTTCGATGCAAATTAACAAGGTAGATGCCGGGTCCGTCACTATTTCATGTGCAGCAGATAGAACCACAGAACAATCCTGCTTGCAAACTCCCTTCTAGAAGACGTATACCGCTGTTACGAGACACTGGTTAAAATTACACAGGGTAATATTCTGCAGCATGGGATTTATTAATCAATTTCAAGTAATTTTGGTCTGCTGACTAGAAAAAAAAATTCTGGAATTGACTCTATTTATTAAGTTAAAAACAATCCATTTACACTGGAAATTAAATTATAAAAAAGAGGAAATAATTTTTAAAACTTTAAAATAAAAGTCATCAGTTGATTTCAAATAAACAAAGTGCTATAAATAAAGCAAAGAATACTAAAATTAATGTTAACAAAAATATATCAATAAGAATTAAGAAAAGCGTTTTGTATGGATTTTCTTCGGTATTTGACCAAGACAGTCTCTCTGCAAGTTCCAGCAGTAGTCTGCCACCATATAGCGATCCCAACGGCCTTGATGTCTTTCCTCAATAATCTTGGTGTCCTGGTGGAACCATTCCCTTGTTCTCCGCTGTAATCGCCCAAATTGTCAGGAATTTCACACTCATATTAGCTCCTAGTTTTTGGAAATTCTGGAGCATTGTCTCTACTCCTTTGGAATATTCTTCAGCTTTGTGATTCCCCAAAAACATTTTGACAACTGCTACCAAGCTTTTCCATGCTTCCAATTCATGTGGCTCATGAAATCATAGTTGAGTACGGATTTTTGGCTCATCAAAAGTTCCTGCTTTTAACTTTTCTATACTGAGACCAGGAAATGATTGAAAAATATATTTGAAGCAATCGCCATTCCTGTTAAAAAGCTTTAAAAAACTGTTTCATAAGCCCAAGTTTAATATGATGTGGTGGAAGAACGATTTTTTCCCGACTGACCAACAGTTCATGAACGATGTTATCTTTCCGGGTAGTCAGGTTCATTCTCGGCGGCCAGTCTTTCCTGCCTCGCTCACAGATATTTTCGAAACATCAGGCACCACAGAATGTCTGGATGGGTCCGTAATACACTGGAATGACCAAAGTCATGGGATACTCACACGGAGGTAGTACCGCGTTCACAAGGTGCAAAAGGGGAGTACATTGCCGAAGCTGTCACTTGTACTCAAGTGATTTATGTAAATAAGTCATTTATGTAAATGACTTATGGCCGCACGATAGAAATTGGAAAAGACTTTGAACTCGAAACGTTAGTTGGAACTAGATGCATGGGACAAACAATTTCGGAAATCGTTAGAGAATGGAATATTCTGAGATCCACAGTGTCAAAAATGTGGCGAGAATACCACATTCCAGGCGCTATGTCCCAACACGGACAAAGCAGTGGTCGACGGCCTTCACTTATCGACCGACAGCACCGGCGTTTGAGAGCTGTCAGAGCTAACACGCCATAAATACTGCGTGAAATAACAGCATAAATAAATTTCGAACCTACGGCGAACATATCCATTAGGACAGTGCGGCGAAATTTGCCGTTAATGGGCTACGGTAATACACGACCGTAGCGAGTGCCTTTGCTAAAAGCACAACATCGCCTGCAGCGCCCCTCCCAGGCTCGTTGCCATATCGGATGGACCCTATACGACTAGATAACCGTGAGCTTTCTAGATGAGACCCGACTTCATTTGGTAAGAGCTGATGGTAGAGTTCGAGTGTGCCACAAACCCCACGAAGCAGTGGATCCAAGTTGTCGACAAGGCACTGTTCAAGCTGGTGGTGGTTCCATAATGGTGTGGGCTGTTTTACATCGAACGGAGTGGGTTTTATGATCCACCTAAACCGATCATTAATTGGTAATCACTATGTTCGTCTACTTGGAGACCATTTGCGGCTCATGGACTTAATGTTCCCAAATAACGATGCAATATTTATGAATGACAATTCGCCATGCCATCGGGCCATAACTGTTCGCGATTCGTTTGAAGAACACTCTGGACAACTCGAGCGAATGATTTGGCCATCCAGATCACCCGACATTAATCCAATAGAACATTTATGAGACATAATCGAGAGGTCAATCCGTGCACAAAATTCTGCATCAGCAACTTCTTCGCAATTACAGACTGATATAGAGACAGCATGGCTCAATATTTCTGCAGTGGACTTTGAACGACTTGATGAGACCGTGCCACGTCGAGTTGTTCCACTATGCCAGGCAAAAAAATGTCCGACACGATATTATATTTCAGGACTTTTATCACCTTAGTGTAGGTCCTACGCAGTCGCTGGCACTGACCGCGTAGAGGAACACCAAAACCCAGATAACTTTAGAAGGAGACACGATTGGTGGAGCGTCTAATATCAGTCCGTTGCTACGACAAGGACCAGGGGCCCTATTCTGTATCGTTCATACCAATCGGTGTAGTAGGTTAGTCTCGGTAGCGACGTCATATTCGGGTCTTTATCCAAATATCCTATTCAGTAAGCTTCTGAGACCTGTTACCGAACGGTCCTCCCACCGATTTTACGTCAATTGTACCGAGAGGGTTTGGATTTCAGTGTGACCCTGTCGATCGGTGAGTTGTGGTTTATGTACACGTATAATTTGTTATTTTATACATACTTTTCTTTTTTAGCTTTGGAGTTAGTGATTGGGTTACTAAGTTGGCACGGTAACTCAGCGGGTTCGGTCAGAGGGTTAGCTGCCCTCTGTAATAAAAAAAACTGAGTTAATCGATAAACAGCGATCTGAAACGGCTATCTTGCGACGTCCGCCCCGAGCAGATACAACGAACGAAAACGAACAAAATGAGATTTTAAAGAAAAAGTGGTTAGCGCGCGGGAATGCAAAACGAAAGGACACAGGTTCGTGCACGGATGGTTGCAAAAACTTTTTTTCCTCTTCATATATGCAATACGTTCTGAGTCATTGTTATTTGTGTAAGTTAAGATTTTTCTGCAAAATTCGTTATTACTTACATGTAAGAGTGCAGTTCCTCAGTAATGATTTCGTGAATTCTGTGTGTTTAAAAAACGAAATATGAAATTGCTGAAGATGAAATTGCTGTGAATGAAACAACCGACAGTGACCTTTATATTTTTTCTTGTCAGAAATAATTTACCATTTTTCCGAGTATGCGGTTAGACAGGAATCTAAGAGCACAACTTAAATTACTGGGAATGTATCTAGCAGCAGCCATCACCATAATCTTGCTTGTCACAAGTATTTATCTGCGATCGAATTCTCAGTTGCGGAAAGATACAGAAAAGACATTCAGTCTCTGTTAGTCGTCTTTCGTTCATTTTTTTCTTCCTCATCTCAGCAAAACATACTAAGAGTTTTTTTTATTGGTTATAGTTGTTTCGGGAATAATGTTTCAACGGTGTTTTTGCTGATAAATGTTAATTGAATGTGGCACTTGTGGCTAATTCCTAGTTACGCATAAATGTAAAAAGTAGCTTCATTCATTCCCAAGACTTGCACGTGTTTCGGTTACCATTAAGCACGAGAGTTTGGTTTCTGTGACAGTGGGCGTGGGGATTCATGCGGAGTCTAGTGAGATGTCTGTATTGTTGCAGCTGATTATGGTGAAAGAGTGACAAAGTGAAACGCAGTGCCCGCATGTTCGCCTACTCATCTCGAGCTCACAAAGTGAGCATTGATGACGAACTCCCCACAGCACTGAATACACACGGAGACGCTAATATCGCAACGATGTAGGATGACAAAACTAACGACGAAACTGGTAACAAGCTGTTCACTGCAATTTTATTCGGGGTATATATAATGCCTAGCTACTGGCGCTGCCTTCCGCAATCTGGAGGAGAGTATTTATTTTTGTCAACACTCTTAGTTATGCATTTTTGTTTTCATCGGCTCCTCGTCAGTCAGAAATTATGAGTAAATTCTTGGTTCAGAACGATGAGAATCCCAATATTACCATTTCAACAAATATGTGTTGGAAAAATGCTCAAGATGACTGGTTGAAGTACAAGAAAGGCAGATGCTATTTACAGTGTTCAATCGCGTTTGAACGCACAGAGTCACGGATTGTAAAGTATTTAATTTTGTTATTTATTTTACGTTATTTTATTTTCTTTCCCATTGAGTACATCAATGCAGCCACTTCTGTCCTATGAAGCTATTATTATCCACAAATTACTAAATAATTTAACATAAATTTCATTGACATTAACGATAACACGTAAATAAATAAGATGGACCAAAGTACTCCGCATCTCAGTGTAAAAAAAAGTTTCTTCATAAAAAAAATAAAAACACAAAAACACAAAGGCAGACACACACACACACACACACACACACACACACACACACACACAAACTAATCTATTATTTTTTAATGTGAACTTTTAACAAAAATTCGATGAGCCGTTTATAAGTATCTACATCATAAATAACAAGACCACCGAGGTATTCCAGCGAAGGTCTTGTTCCGTTTACGTTTCTGTGTCTAGGACAGGGAAAGCATACGTGATTGACATCCTGGATCTTCCCACATTAGTGCGATGACTGCATTACGTGAAGTCTATGAGGTGTTGTCAAAAGCAGCCGTCACTGAATTTCAATCTAGCAATGGGCAATAGGAACAGCCACTTGTTCTCTTTACCAGTGGAGCTACGTTTAATACACCACCTTCCTGCGTAAGAATGTACCTTCGCTATATCTGGGTGCACTTGTCATTAACAGTTTTTAGCGTTGTACAGATCTTGGGTCTGCCATTCCTTGTATCATTCGCTTCTGGCCGTGTCTCACACTCAAGCAATTAGATGCTGCACTCAAAGGCATTTCCCATGTATTCCACATACGGATGCATTCTTTTCCAGTTGCTGGACCTAAGCCCACACATTCGTGGTATAGCTTTCTGTTTGTACAAATGATATTTCTGTACCGTTTCTTCGTAATTATGATACAGAAGCTATTTGATATGAAGTTACCAGTTCACGTTAGTGTCTGCAATACGGAGCACGAGACAGTTATCGTTATTACATGATCACACTGGATCTTTCACATTATTAATTTACCACTCTTTCAATGGATAAGTGTTACGCCGTGTAAACTGCCGCCTCTTTCACTAGACGGAGTAGTTCACTCTTTATTATTTTTACACGCACACCCAACGAATTCATCATTTTGGATCAATAAGAATACGTACATACACCATTTATCCATGTTACAGAAGACTTTCTAAACCGCTGTTGTCAATGACAGAGTTATCAAAGTAGTCTCTGTTAACATTATGAACATATACGTCCAGTCCCTGGGTCCTACTGTTGCCAAAAGTAGGGTAATAGTTACGGTTTCCAAGGACGACGAGGAGGAGGAGGTAATTAGTGTTTAAGGTCCCGTCAACAATGAGGTCACTGGAGACGGAGCATAAGCTCGGATTATGGAAGGACAGGGAAGGTAATCGGCAGTGCTCTTTCAAAGGAGCCATCCCGGCATTTGCCTGAAGCGATCTGGGGATATCACGGAAAACCTAAATTAGGATGGCCAGACTTGAGTTTGATACGTCGTCTTCCCGAATGCGAGTCCAGTGTGCTAACCACTGAGGCACCTAGCTCGGTGTGATTTCCAAATGAGACTCTGGAACTTCCTTGGCACTGATCATGCCTCCACAATTAGGGGTGTTGATTTGCGGGTCCAATATAGGCCGGTGTAGCATCTTATTGTAAGATCGATAAGTTTGTTCTTCGGTTTTGGTGTTTCACAACGCCTATTCTGTTGACATACTTTCCACATATCGGCGAACGTATTTCCATAGTTCCTCTCATATAGTCCATTCATCGGAATGGATGATAAGAATACGTCTACGCTGCAGCCTCTCTGCTGGTAGCTCGCTGCAGGCTGTTGGCACATCCAATCTTGCTCCTGGCCGGTAGTTCTGTTGCGTTTACGCTGCAGCCTCGCTGCTCACTGCCAGCCGACAGTAATTAGCTGCAGCTGTTCACGTATCTAGCAGAGTGCTGACAGCGTCAAACGCGACACTGCTGCAGTGATCTCAAAGCAACCAACCAGGCACAAGTTAAAGGACATACGGTGATGGTAGCAGTGCGAAACACAAACGAGCTTGATATCATTGCTTGGCGAGGATCGAAGCAAGCAGCAGGTTTGGCAACGATGGTGCAGGTTAAATGAACCGGTAAGACGCAGTGGGTTTGATTTATCATCGCCGTGCCATGCTGGCGAGCAGCGAGCAGCAAGATGGCTGCAAAATGCACCTTAAGTTTCCTATTGAAAGTCTCGGTGCTTTGTATAGACACCAGTCGCATGTCTGCAGCAACTGCCTGGAAACTGCGCAAAACAGCATTTAGTACAAGACATTAAACACGTCCTCTAGAAACTATACTGTATGTTAATCATCTACACTACTGACCATTAAAATTGCTACACCAAGAAGAAATGCTGATAAATGGGTATTCATTGGACAAATACATTATACTAGAACTGGCATGTGATTACATTTTCACGCAATTTGCGTGCATAGATCCTGAGAAATCAGTACCCAGAACAACCACCTCTGGCCGTAATAACGGCCTTGATACGCCTCGGTATTCAGTCAAACAAAGCTTGGATGACGTGTACAGGTACAGCTGCCCATGCAGCTTCAACACGATACCACAGTTCTTCGAGAGTAGTGACTGCCGTCTTGTCACGAGCCAGTTGCTCGGAGACCGTTCAAAAGACGTTTTCAGTTGGTGAGAGTTCTAGGGAATGTGCTGGGCAGGGCAGCAGTGGAACATTTTCTGTATCCAGAAAGGCCCGTACAGGACCTGCAACATGCGGTCGTGCATTATCCTGCTGAAATGTAGGGTTTCGCAGGGATCTAATGAAAGGTAGAGTCACGGGTCGTAACACATCTGAAATGTAACGTCCACTGTTCAAAGTGCCGTCAGTGCGAACAAGTGACCGAGACGTGTAACCAGAGGCAACCCATACCATCACGCCGGGTGATACACCAGTATGGCGATGACGAATAAACGCTTCCAATGTGCGTTCACCGCCTTGTCGCCAAACACGGATGCGACCATCATGATGCTGTAAACAGAAATTGGATTCATCCAAAAAAATGACGTTTTGCCATTTGTGCACCCAGGTTCGTAGTTGAGTACACCATCGCAGGCACTCCCGTCTGTGATGCAGCGTTAAGGGTAACCGCAGCCACGGTCTCTGAGCTGATAGTCCATGCTGCTGCAAACGTCGTCGAACTGTTCGTGCAGATGGTTGTTGTCTTTCAAACGTCCCCATCTGTTGACTCAAGGATCGAAACGTGGCTGCACAATCCGTTACAGCCATGCAGATAAGATGCCTGTCACCTCGACTGCTAGTGATACGAGACCGTTGGGATCCAGCACGGCGTTCCATATAACCCTCCTATAACCCTCCTGAACACACCGATTCCATATTCTGCTAACAGTCAATGGATCTCGACCAACGCGAACAGTAATGTAGCGATACGATAAACCGCAATCGCGATAGGCTACAATCCGACCTTTATCAAAGTTGTAAACATGATGGTACGCATTTCTCCTCCTTACATGAGGCATCACAACAACGTTTCACCAGGCAACGCCTGTCAACTGCTGTTTGTGTATGAGAAATCGGTTGGTAACTTTCCTCATGTCAGCACGTTGTAGGTGTCGCCAACGGCGCCAACCTATTGTGAATGCTCTGAAAAGCTAATCATTTGCATATCACAGCATCTTCTTCCTGTCGGGTAAATTAAGCGTCTGTAGCACGTCATCTTCGTGGTGTAGCAATTGTAATGGCCAGTAGTGTAGTTCTACTGATTCCGTTGCTGTAGCTACGCGTCGTCACATTAAGCGCACTGCCGACTTAGTGCTACGTCGAAATTGTGCACCCTTGGCCGACGTCGGTAGTTGTTTGTTAATTGATTTGTTTTCTTAACAAAATCCTCTGATTTTTCATCAGTAGTGTAAAAATACACGAATTTTTAATTGTTGTCCATACTACAAATAGCAGAAACAATATGTGATTCAAGTTGTAATTAGCGGCTATAAAGGGATGTGTAATTTAGTACACACAGGTGCCAGCTCTAATACACACAATGGCTCTAGCATGGTTGAGCTTGGATGACAGATAGATGGGTACGTCTTTCCATACTGCTTCAGCTCTGTGTTAGAGTTCATCTGGCGCGCCAGATCCTGGGCGCCCATGTTGAGATTCTTTCAGTCGGGAAGACATAAGATGTATCGGCCAGGGCCATAATGGAACACGCTCTCTGTGGAAGTAGGTTACGGCAACTCGGTCACATGCAGTCTTAAATTACCTTGTTGGAAGATAACGTCACGGTGATCAAAGATAGGGTACAGCCATCCGAGCTAGCCCATCTGAAATGTAATGGCTACTGTCGATATAAGCTGTTATGTGAACCATAAGCAATCGTGAACTCCATCTTCGCGCCGTGTTCTCATCTCGTATCACGCTAGCGAATGCAATCTAGAAATGTTCGTTCTCCTCAGAATCTCCAGAAGTGCATACTTTCATTGTAAAGTGGCTGTACGATCGTGCACGACCGAGCGAGCGATACCTATCAGGCACTAATCACGTCTGACCGCTGTGATCCCACATGGCGTTGAGTACAGTGCTCCAGATAGCATCGGTTCCTTATCTGCATGGCGGTCGTGAGATCTAGACGAACGCGCACATCAGTATCGCGGAACCATAAACCGAAGTCTCTATTGGCCATCTACCTGCCACTGTTGAATTATTTTACGTGCTGGTACAGAGTCTCTAATACGAGACCTAACACAAATTTCTCACAAGGAAACTTTAATGTGATTTTTGAAAGTGAAACCGGCTGCAAAAACTATCATTGTACACGCATCGTATATGGCCTTTCTCTAACCTGCCTTGTGGAGTTGCCTTGAAATAACTCGCAATTTCCTTATCTAATCGTGTAGTAGGGGAGAGCGTTATACCTAGACGATAGTGTACCTGCAGATACGTGTGAAGCGGTAGGTTAGGGAGTGAAAAGGTATTTGGACCACGAAATAAAATATACTAGAACAGCAATTTATTTTAAAAAAATTACAATGAGATAGTACACAGTTAAATACAATTCTTGTACGAAGTCTTCACGGGTTGTCAGCCGAGTAGCGTCGTCGTCTCGTAGCAACGTTTCGATGGAATGCGTCTCCATCATATATGAAGACTTCATATATTAAATTAGCCGAGAAGGCCTGCACTCACATGTAATACAATTCTTGGTTGCATGACAGAGAGTTAATAATTTTTTAAAAAAGACAACAAAGGGTGCCGCACGTTGCCGGGCTAAAATGAAAGTATCGAACAATTAAATACTAATCGGTTAACAGATACTTCAAGAAAATGTACGTACTATACTCACCAACTTTACAAACGGCTTAAAGCTCAAGGATATATATCTTCCACGGTGAATCACAAAGTAATTTAAAATACGAAGCAGTCACAATACAAATGGTTAACAAAGCGTTACAGGTCAAAAACAATCAATTACTCCTAGCAACCGCACAAACAGCTTAAGGCCCAATGACAGAGATCGTCCAAGTAATGTAATTTTACATACAATCTTCATTAAGGAACTTTATGCCTCAGCCCTAAAGACAACACTGGCCCAACTTAAGTGGGAAGAATTACGCTACACGGAACATCAACAGGATTTAGGACATAAACAGAGTAACAGAGCTAGCGCCCGGCCACAATTTAAGAACTTTATGGACGGAAACCAGTGGTGCTTCAGGATATGCAAAAATTACAAGTGCCTTGAAAAATCTTAAGCTCGAACATAAAGAGCTTTATAGCGCAATGGTTGAGCAAATCATCAGCTTAACTTACACTAAAGGCCACCTCTAGACGGTGTCGCTTAGATTTACTCAATGGGGATTTAGACGAAATCATCCGATTAGGTCATATACAACTGACATTACAAAACACGTACGCAAGATAAGGGCTTAATTTCAGAAGGAAAATAAACACCAGCAATAGCCGGCTAAATATATGGACAAATCAACAAAGCCTGGTGGACACCAACGGTAAATAAACGTACGAAAAACGAGTTGTTAGGATGGGTATATCTCGAGGCAGAGCTCGTGGTTACAGAGAGGGAGAAAGTTGAAGTTTCTTTGTGAGAGGATGGTAAGGATGTACAGGCGGAGGGTTGGTGAGATGTGTAGACAGAGGCGCGGTAGCACACTAGGATTGGAAAGGAGAGGGAACACTACAGGATTCTTGGAGTCGAGTTTGCAGATGAGGAGAGTTGGGTATATCTTGAGTTGGTGAAGGATCCCTGTGAGGGAAGGCAAGCGGATGCTAAAAGCGAGGCGAAAAGTATGGCGTTCGAGGATATGGAAGGACTTATAGAACTGGTATGGGGTGGATATGCATTCGACATTTCCATAGCAAAGGCTGGGGCCGTTCGGAGATTTTATGTGTGAAGGACAGTGGAGGCACGTACTCCCCATGTTTGGCCAGTTAGTACTTCTAGTCGTTTCAGTGTGTTGTGGGCTTTCTGTTGAAGAGTTAGTAGGTGAGGTTTCCACGTTAGTTGCCGGTCGAATGTTAGTCCAAGGAATTTTAGTGTGCTCTCTAGCCAGCCGAACTAGGCCTTATATCAGCGTCAGCATCTGCTTACGCGTGACCTATTACGGCCACGCGCCCTCTCGTGTCCCAGCAACAGGCCAGAGGAAGACAGGGAAGATATAATCGATACTAGAGCACCAAAGAAGTCTCATGTGCACGGTATAACATAATGTTTTTCGCTCGGTACTTCAGTCAAGGAAGTGATTTTGGAAACACGTGGAAGAATGTGCAATAGAGACCGCCATAAGCAGTTTCCAGCTATTTTCTACAGGTTTTATTGTTGTGAGTCATGCGTTTGTGTTTTGTGTAGCATTTTTTAATATTTTACGTATCACTCTACTATACAGTGTGTAATACTCTGGTGTGCAAATCTTAATAATGAAAGTAACTTTCGCATGAAATGTCACTGCCAAGTAACACAGCACAGTGGACCATACGCAGAAACAACTGCTACAAGATAGTACGGAAGGTTACCGAAAGAAATGCGTTAAAAAATTTTTCCAGGAGGCTGTCAGCAGCAACAGTATACTTGGAGAAATGCTTGGCAAACACTGTGCTGTCTTGCAATATATTTATTCACAACCGGTTTCGATCATTGTCCATCTTAACAGTATTGCTGCAAAAATCGGAACAAAGTGAAAACTGTGAATATCAACACAAACATTTTATGATAATTATTAGTCGAAAAAATTAAGTATGCTTAAGAAAAATGTTGTGACAACTTCACATGTCATACGTGCTATTTAACCAGAGAAGATGCCATAGCAGGAACATAGGTTATTAGTCAAT
This sequence comes from Schistocerca serialis cubense, assembly GCF_023864345.2. Lineage (NCBI taxonomy): Eukaryota > Metazoa > Arthropoda > Insecta > Orthoptera > Acrididae > Schistocerca > Schistocerca serialis. The sequence continues at coordinate 282,373,805 of NC_064645.1, read as the reverse complement.
TAGTTTAATAAAATTGGCTGGGGATGAACAATAGGGTCAGGGTCACACATGCTGTAATAATATGTAATTATAGTTTCTGTATGACATCATTAGAAGTGATTTTGGCCTTGGTGTGTCATCTGGTTACACTACCTTTAATGCCGAACTTCCGATATGGACTTGACATTGTACTTCTTTTGGTTGTTAGTTGGTTTTTGCTTCTCATAAAATATGTCTATGAACATTTTTTTATTATGATACTGATGAGATTAGAATAATAGAGAATTGTGAAGGTGGTTCGATGAACCCTCTGCCAGGCACCTAAATATGATTTGCAGAGATCCATGTAGATGTACTGTTCACACTAAATATTCGGTTCGTTATGTGACATTTTAATAACAGAATGTTACCTACCAAGACCTCATTGCTTCCATGCCACAACGCGTCGCCGCTGTTATTCGTGCAGAAGGTGGATATACCGGCTATTAGGTAGGGGGTGGTCATGTTCTGGCTGATCGGTGTAGGTCCACCAGGACGATGGGTTTCGTTGCGCCTTTATGTTCCCACTTTTCACACTCTAGCCAAACAAACGGTAACATCACATATAATTTCCTTAACTTCTCTATGACGCAACTGGCTAAAAAGTAGTGTCAGAATCCCTCAGTTGTCAACTATGATACTTCGTTCACAACATTTCCTAGACAAGCGAATTCTTCCGTGAAGACATGATCGCTCAGTCATCTGAACGTAAGCGTGCCGTGTGCACTTTTGTCAAGAATATAGACTACCATTCACGCTCTCCAAGCGCACCGGCCCTGGATCGAATCCAGCGTGGTTGTGGTTTTTAGGCGGTTTTCCACATCCCACTAGGTGAATGCTGGGCTAGTCCCCACGTTCCACCTCAGTTATACGACTTGCAGACATTTGAAAACGTTAGCACTGTTCCATGGCTTACACCAGACACAGACAGCAAGGGTACTCTACTTCCATCCCAGGGGTTTTAGGCTGGTGGCAGGAAGGGCCTCTGGTCACCCTCTGCAACTAACACTGCCAAATCAATATTAAGACAGCCGACCCGCATTGAAGCAGGACAAACGCCCCATGCTCTGCAAGAAGACTCTCGGTGCTGTGTGTCATGGATGTCACTAAATTAACACAGTTCAAGTGACACGTACCGTTGCCGATCATTACCAACTTTAAGTAGCGAACAACGTTGTGTTATGATAAGGGCGACGACGTCAACCAAACGAGAAGAGACACTCCAAGTTAAGGGTCCCTGAAATGTTGCTTGTAATTACTTGTTTGTCCGATTTATCTGTCACCACTATTCTAGCCCTGTTCGCATTTATTTTCAGTTTTTGGTTGTCCAAGACACCAGGCAGAATTTTTGCCATTCACGTCCTTTTCAGAACTTCTTAAGTGTTATATCATCGGCAAATCGAATAAAATGTATTTGTGTGATTTCGGTTGTGCCGCTTTTTGTTGTTTGTTCTGAACTCTGTACACAATTACTTAAATACATATGGAGAGAACATCATCTTTAGACATCACTTCTTCCTTAGTTCCACTGACGTCTTTTTATGTGTTCTGGTTTCAGTACAGACTGTGAATCAGTCTTTTATCTCCCCATTCTATACCACTTTTATTCAGTTTTCCAAGAGTATCCTTTCAGTGATGAATCTTGTAAATAACCTGCACTCCCAACCATCCAATGGAAAGAGAGACGTTGAAGGTAAATTTGAAGCAGGTATTAACAAGAAGTCTTATTTTACTATCAAATTCATTTACTAGATAGGATGAACAGACCACCATCGTAACTGAAATTCAGTTCTCCCCGTGAGTTACACAAGGTCTTAGTTCAAGGAAAAATCGCATTCAGAGTGTTGTCTGTTGTTTCCCACATTTGCTAGGACTGACCGCGCTGAAGGGCTTTTTGAGCGTATGAACGGAATCCCTCTACCAATCGGGGATCGTATTTCTAATCTGCCTCTTAACTCAGCTTCCATGTAGCGTCACAACATTAATACTAACAGGAGCGGGAGTATCATCAAGCAGATAAACACTAGTACCTAGAGTTACGTTCCATCAAGATAATTATGGCTGTAAGATGCACCGAATACGCACAGCTACACGTCCAAATATTTTTAATTCAAGATTATACACACATATTACTGTATGCATGTTGCACTTGAGAATGACTAAACTTTAAAACTAGCTAGCAGTGCGAAATAAAATTTAATTATTTCAAAAATTTATAGCCAAGGCGGATAATACATTTTAACCAAAAGTGAATGTACTGATGCTGCAGAATCCAGTATGAAGCAATCTGTCTTATGAGATTATTTTTATATCATCTGGAAACAACTGTGACTTTTAAGACAGCTAAAATATTTTGTTTTACAACTAAATTACTCTTATCTTTACAGATAACCCGTTTCCAACGTGACAAACATCCATCTTCAGACCTAAAAATAAAAATTAGGACTTACAGTTGCTGCACAGGAAGAGTGACGATGGAGATGGCCTTTTTATACGGTCGAAAACGATATTCTGTAAAAATAACTGGTTGAAAATAAAAATAAAAACATTTCAACTCGTGTAGCTACATTTCGCACAGAGTCAATAAGGCGTTATGTACAAAATAGGAACCGTCTATGAAGACGTTGTTAAGGGAAAATTAAAAGCGGAGAGGATCACCTCTCTGGAAAATGAAGATGCGCTAGTGTGCGTTTAAACTATAGAATATACCGACTACTTGTAGTTCAGAAACTCCTTTAACCTAAGTGGGCAAAAATACGGCGAGGTTACAGGGAAGGTCTGTACGACTCAGAAGTAATTTCCTACAGTGGGATCAAAAGAGCAGGAAAATACCCTTGTGCATGTAATAGAATATCCAGTAAAGTCAGGGTTTGACAATGCACCAAGTAAACTGAAACAAGTATTTTACAATCGCTAAAGTAATTAAAACATGTGGGAGATACAGTTATTACGAAGGTCAACTCAGTAGACGTACGAAATTTATGTAAGAAGAGTTATTTCAGATTTGTAGTTATTACACTACCGAAGAAGAGATGGCAACTGAAATTCGAGTACAGTTGTACTGTCACTCTAACATCTAACACACAGAAGAACACACGGAAAAATTATAGAAGTATTAGATGGTTAATTTCCGCACCTAAAGCTAGCAAAGAAGAATTTTTGACCTTGTGGTTATTCAGGGAAGGAAAGAGAAAATCCGGATGCCCTCCCATCATCTACCGACCTAGAGGAAGCCTTCGACTGTTAAAGGTGCGATAAGGCGCTCGATATCCTGAGAAGAATAAGAGCAAAGCATAAAGACAGTAGATACTGTTGTATTCAGCAAATAAGTCTGGCGCCCATCATAAAACGAAGCAGCAGGCGAACCCCCTATCACAGGAAAGTAATGCTTTCTATAAGTAATGTGTTTGTGCGCTTATAACCAGACTCGTCACACTGTGAATACGACTTCAACAGATAAGACGGGCAACACAATATGAAATCATTGATATTCACGTATTAAAATAAAGTAAGATGGATACGCAACTGAATGTGATGAAGAGGCGTGCAGTGAGGTAAAAGTTCTGAAACTAGTCTCAGTGATGACTGACTAGGTAATAGGTCAGCCTGGACTGCTGTCAGACAGTTTATTGTTGATTCTCAAACATTATAAATACTTCAACAAGAAGAGTCGACTGTCCGACAGTCACTCGTTGATAGCTGCTGATCTGTTACTGGGGCAGCTCTACATTGGGACAATTGTGACGACTAGTCGGTGATTGGTCGGCAACTAGCCGAGTGAAGGTGTGCGGCCGCTTTTGTTCACTTGAAGAAATTTGCGATGTCGCTGTTCGGGACTGCTCTTCTATCCGCATAATTTGCCCTGGAAGGAACACAAACAAAGGATTTACTGAATGATTAATTTGGACCTGGGAAATGATGATGAGAAACCTCAGGCTGCAGAAGAAGAAAATGTGCGTGCTGAACTGCCACCACTTGAAGGCGACAGTGAAGGTGCTAAATGTGTGCTACTGCTAAAGACTGAATATCATTCCTCATTCTTTGAATGCTGTAATTTATGATTGCAGTTATCTGTCGCCTTATTTATGTCATTTCATTGTAAAATAGTCATTTTTGTTACTGTTTTTGTGCAATAATAATAAAAAAAGGATCATCGGGTGGATCGTCATCTGTGCTCTGTTTTGCGCATGTAGTAAATAGTCCCTGATTTCGGTGCTGTCTGTAGCGTTATATACAATTATCAGCAGATAGATAGGGCTATTTGTAAGTCTTATAGCGGAACTATATGGTGCCACTCTTAGTGCCTGGCTGATGGCTGCAGTTAAAGGTGTGTACCGTGTGTGGCGGTGCGCACAGCTCTTACCTCAAATACGTATCAATATCAAGAGAGAGTAATAGGTATGGAGAATCAAGAAAGAGAGTGTAGCGTAAAGATATTTTTAAAATCAATAATTTTCTTAATTTCGCGATTCACAGTCATGTGGAACTGTCTAGGTGATAACATTTTAGTAATTTACGGTTCATTTATTGGTTATGTACTCTACTGCAATCGCTGATTAAAACTGGCTGTAGAGACTAAAAGCCTAAAACCGCATTGAAAAATACTACTAAACATTAAATTACAATTTCGAAGGCAGTTTTACCAAGATTTTTGGGCAAATTTTAGGTATGGTCCCAGGAAACACAATCTGACTTGTAAATTCTAACCATTTCCCCAAGAATTTCATTTAAAAGTTGCTGAAATAAGCGTCTCCATAGGTTTTCACCACTAACGCTGTTGAATGAATGCAGTGAGTTTCACCTTGTATATAAAACCTGTGCTCGACAATTTATTTGCTATCTGCATACTATGAATTTATGCGCGCAGAATAAGAACTTTCGACTCCTATCAAACAATCACGAAAGAGACTTACCTGATGACGTTATTGCTCCAAACTGAAATCATCAGCATACTCTGATTCAGTGAGTTACGTGACAGCTCTGGAAGCTACGAAAGACACCAGTGTAATGCATGACGAGGTAAAGGAACGACTGTTCTTAGAGTGGCGAAACAATAATAAAGGAACGTGGTATCAGCACGAAACACAGTACCGATGCAAGCACCTAAACCATGTAGTTACCAATTCAGAGAGAGGAAACACTTTAATGTAATGAAAAGGGAAACACCAAATTGTCCTAGAAACAGATTCTAATGCTCGCAGTGCTGTAAATGATAGAAAACCTGATGTGGTTGATCAAAACTGGTTTCAAATACCACACGAAAGCTACCTGTATATCACATGACCAAAGAAATATTCCGATGAAATCGTTGCACATGTCCTTACTCGGGAAAGGTAGAGAGAGAGAGGGAGAGAGGGAGAGAGAGGGAGAGAGAGAGAGAGAGAGAGAGAGAGAGAGATAGATAGAAATTGAGTTTATTTGCCAAACGTGTTCACATTTAATTATCCCAGACTGATACCACCATATATTTAGCCGCATGATTCTGTTATAACAAAAGAAATGTTGTTTTTCTTCATAATTTTAACGATACCTTTCGTGACAATTTATTCTATATAAACATGATCAAAAGTAACATGATCTGCAAGAAGTGAAAATTATCTTCATCGAACAATGTGATACAGCATGTTAAAACTGCAGACTGGCATCGTCTATCCGCAAACTATGGCCAAAATGTTCACACTAAACCAAAGTCAGTCGAAGAGCATCTTCCTATTCAAACATGTTGACTTAGCTGTAATTTCAGCGGCATTGCCTCTGATTGGTTCTCACAGGGCAAAGACTTTGAGCTACGAGAGACACCACGCGAGACTATCCAGCGATATTGCGTGAGCCGAACAGAGGAATGTCGCCTGGTCCAATCTTCCTGACAGACTACAATGATTTGACACGAAAAGGAAAGAGATGTGCTTAGGGCGTCTGTGCGCACAATTGAAGGGAGTCAGTCTGAATAACCGACACCTTAAAACACGAAATAGCAATAGTGTTCAAAGAGAAGTAAAATAAAAGTGGTTATTACCTAAAAACATTCATAAAACTCAAGTGAGAAAGTGTTACAATTTAGACCAGTGGTTCCCAACCTTTCTGAAGCCATCACCCCTGAGTTTAATCAAATAGTAGCTAGTACAAGCCTTGAGTCTCTCCCAACTCATCAACATTAGAGTTTAAGTCAACTTTGGAATGTAAAAGAATTTTATTTGAGAATATTTATTTTTAAAGTGATGAAACGTAAATATTTACTTTTTGTAGGTGTTTTATTTTATCACAAGCTAATGAGACAATTGGTACTGCTTATTTTTAACAATCATTTTTATAGCGTGAAGAAGCGATTAATTCTAAGTACAACGTGAGTGCTATCTGCAATTCCTTCTCAGAAAAGAAAGCTATCCACAGATCAGGGTGTACAAAACATGCTTCCTCTGCAGTACTCATCTCCCTATCGGAACTTGTTTCACCCACATCCTGCACCTCCATTTGAAACCAACCAACTTAAAATACATGTACTATACATACCGTCTGTAAGTTACTTGACCGACTTCTCAAATGGTAGATAGTGTCTGTAAATAGTCACGAATTTACCTTTGTCCAGCCATTTAGTTTTTTTGTTGTTGCGAAGTGAATAAGGAAGCAACCAGCGGAAAAAATGCTCTTATCGGAGCACAGAAATGGAATAAATTACGCTAAACGAAATTCTGCAATTAACTACAAACTTTCTTTAAATGATTTTGTTGTAGCATTACCAGTTTCGGGCCTGAGCCCATTTTTTTTGCAAATTTTACTTTTGTGTCTTCATAAAAGTCCCTCCTTTACTTATTATAAGATAGAGGTTTGATTTTCTTTTACAATAAATGCTGCTCCGTGAATGTATGGACTGTAAAAGAAAATCAAATCCTTGTCATATAATATGTAAAGGAGGGCTTTTCATGAAGACACAAATGTAAAACTTTCACAGAACGGGCTCGGGCCCGAAATTAGTAACGGTACAACAAAATCATTTCAAAAACTTTTTGGCTGGTTGCTGTATTTCTTACAATGTAATTTACGAAAACAGCTGCGACGTTCGCTGGCCGAAATGGATAAAATAACAAAAAAGAAGAATATGCTCCTGTTCAAAAGACTCTGACTAAAAAGTAGGGTATCAGTTACCTCATTCTACCTTCCTCAGCACCTATAAAAATTTCGCCAAAAATTTTGGCCTGCTACATATTTGTGCTCTTTTTAACATGCAACTCAACTCTCACTCCCACAGCCTCCCCTATTTGTAGCTCGCCCTCTCCCACTAGTCGCTCATACTCATCCATTCCTACTTGCCCACTGTCACACACTCATTCAGTTTCAGTCGTTGCCATTTCTCTCTTTGTGTCTCTCTGTCATTGTCTCCTGTCTCTCAGCCACAGTCTCCTTCCTACTGTCGTGCTACTACCGTCTCCCTCATTGCCATTGTCTCCCTCTTGCTCTCTTACTGCTACTATTTCATTCATTCCTTCCCACTGTTGCTCTCTCTTCTCACTGTCACCATCTTCTCTTTCCTCATTTTCACTGTCATAGACTCTGTCTCTCATTATCACTGGCTCTCAGCCACTTCCATTTATTCTGTCTCTCTATTCCTCTCCCAACGGCGCTTTCTCCTTCACTCTTTTCCTAGCATTGTTCTGTTACTGTCAACTAAGTTCCATTGCCACTTCGTCCCTCTCTTTCTCTCGCAATGGCATTGTCTCCTCTGTTTATATTCCACAATCACTATCTACTGTCTTCCAGTATTTATTACATTTCCGTCTATTTCCCATTGACACTATCTCCTTCTCTCCTAACATAAGAAACCGCGAATTTGTCAGTATGCCAAAAATTATGGAAAAATTTTTGAAGGTGATGGGAAAGGTAGAATGAGACTTTTCAGTCCATGTTTTAAACAGTAGCATATTCGACTTTGTTGTGCTTCGTTAGGAACATTTTCCGGTGGTTCCCTTCTTTTCCCTGCACAGCAGGGAATGTTATTCATATGTAAAGAACTTCATAGGTCAGTAAAATTTTCATAGTTTGCTTATGTGAAATTGACCTAATACAAAACTAGTTTTACAGCTCACATCGGATTTTATGTGCACAAAAATTTTGTATGTGCTTCAGCACTGCAAAATAACCATTCTGGTGATAACGGAGACACTTTACAGCATATTTCTCCATGCTACGTCAGTTTGTAAACTATATTTTCGCCTCACACCGGATTTTTGTGCTTATTTCACGGGTACAGGTAGGGTAACTTTAACCTCTGCATCTCGGAAGTGGATAAAGATATCAAGAAAAGTTTCAAGTTTGTTCTAAATCAGGATGTTAGGAATATATTTTAAAAATTACGCCCATTTGCCGTGCGTAACAGTCTTTGAGTCTACGACTTCATTACTAAAACTGGAGGATGGCACCTCCAGAAAAATCCGTAGATAATATAACATTAAAATCAGAACAATTTAATGTGGTTATTTGTATTTCGTCCTACATCAGATTTTACATATTTTACGAATAAATGAAAGGTAACTTTGATTCTCTATATTTCGGAGACGGATAAAATAATTTTTTTTCAAAGCTCTTCGAAATCGGGATCTTAGAAATATATCGTGAAAATTCCAGCCACTTAAATCGTGGCTCGGATTTAATAGGAAAAAATGGTAAAAAACACTTTTTGGGGGTTCTCTAAGGGACCACACATGAAATAATGGTGCCTCCATAAATCCCTTAAGGCCCATCCTGGACCACATGAGATGCAAAAAGTAGCAATCGATTTGCTCCATTTGCCTAAGTGGGACGAAATGTGTAATATTCATACTTTGACTCTGTACTGCAGGATAGTGACACTAAGTGGGTTATTCCGTTGGGTGTACAAACGGTCCCTACCCCAAGGGTTGACGCTACCTTTATATCACCAACCGAACTCGATCTATCAGCCCCGGACGATTCCCGCTTTTGTGCGCGGCATTTTGGAACGTGTTGGGAAACGTATACTGTCACAGGCGTACCGATATATATGTCCCGATTTTAGTCATATATGGATGGTACAAATAATCTGGATAGTTGGTGGACTACGTCAGAAAGACGTTCGTAAGTTCGTTTCAAAAGCTGTAACTTCCACCATAATGTGTCACGGGTTAATGCTAGTATTTGAAATTAAGAATACTCAGTTATTAGTAACTTATTTAATCAGTATTACAGTCTTATGAAATAACTGTAATGATATTTTGAAATTAATGTAGTTTCGTGGCCGAAGCACAGTTGGACCCTTTCGGTTTTACCCCTCAGGGGGCAATTCCGCCAACGGCCTTGTCTCAGTGGTAACACCGGTTCTCGTCAGATCACTGAGTTAAGCGCTGTCGCGCTGGGCTAGAACTAGAATGGGTGACCATCCGGTCTGCCGAGCGCTGGTGGCAAGAGGGATGCACTCAGCCCTTGCGACGTAAACTGAGGAGCTACTTGATTGAGAAGTAGAGGCTCCGGTCTCGTGAACTGACATATGGTCCGGAGAGCGGTGTGCTGACACACGCCCCTCCTTATTCGCATCAAGTGACGCCTGTGGACTGAGAACGATACGGCGGCCGGTAAGTACCGTTGGGCCTTTCAAGGTCTTTTCGAACGGACTTTAGTTTCGAGTTTAGTTTTTAGGGGGTAATTCCCCCACGTTGGGAACTATTGATTTAGACAAACATTTGAGCTATTTCAGTAGCTAATTCACTGCAAACGGACTCTTGTCTCAAACGGTCTATTAAGTCCCAGAAGAAAAACCGCTTCTCACATGTGATTACTCTACAGATCAGTTAATGTGTTAAATATTTGACGATAACCATGTATGTGAGAAATAGTTTAGAAAAGGTTTGAAATTATGTGTGAAGTTTATTAAAAATCGCTAACTGCTCTCATTCTCAAATTCTGAATAAATACATTGTAGGTAGTTATATTTCTCACGAAATATACACAATTTCTAACTGTAACAATTGTCTTACCTAACACAAGATTACACCATTTAATAAATAAGTTATGACATAATTTTAAATTTTCAAATTCTTGAATAATTATATGAAATATTAAAAATTAAGTTTTTGTTGCTCTAGACAATGAACCGAGTTAACCGTTTGGGGACCGTATGTACTACAGGCTTACTGTTTGACGGGAAAGAAGACTTAGAAAACGAATAGACAGTGTAACTAACATACAATAAGAGTTATGGATGACTAGAAGTTTGATAAGAGTCATGAACAGCAGTAGAAAATAGAAATGAAATATCACCTCTACTTTCTTGATTTATTCACAGCGACGTAATTCTACCTACAAAATTCATGACAATTTTTAAGACGCTTGGTGATTTGAAACTTCTGAAAGATCAAAAATTTATGTGGCCGGGACTCGAACTCCCAACCCTGCTTTCCAGAGGCTTTCTCTTAAACAACTGAACTATGTAGCCACCACTGAAGACGGTACAGGTTTACTTCCCCCCAGTACTTCGCTCCTACCATCCAAACTTCACACATACTTTGCTGTTCAAGCTCTTCTGAAAGACAGGACATTGCGGACGAATTCCTTTGCTATAGCCGAGGTAATTGTTTTAAGAATACCGTTTTTCCATTTTTTCCAGTAGCGCTACATCAGCAAAGCGTGCGAGAGAACTTCTGTGAAGTTTGGAGCAAAGGGGAGAGAGAGAGAGAGAGAGAGAGAGAGAGAGAGAGAGAGAGAGAGAGAGAGAGGTAATGGCTGAAGTGAACCTGTGAAAGGTGAGGGGGTGGGGGGGGGGGTGGTCGTGGGTCGTGCCTGGATAGCTCAGTCGGTAACAACAGTGTCCACAAAAGGCAAAGTTTTGTGCTCGAGTCTGGCTGGCACATAGGTTCGTTCTGTGTAACTAGGTCGTTGCGTAAGAAGCAGCGTGCTTTCTAACATCTTTCGAATTTCTAATTCGAAGAATTCCACCAGACATGGAGCACTCTCTCCTTCAGCGTCACAATGCCACACTACATACGGGCGCGGTGGCATCCGGGTTCACTGTCATCGATCATCCACCATAGAGTGGCAGCTTGACCCCATCTGCCGGCCGGTGTGGCCGAGCGGTTCTAGGCGCTTCAGTCTGGAACCGCGCGACCACTACGGTCGCAGGCTCGCATCCTGCCTTGGGCATTGATGTGTGTGATGTCCTTAGGTTAGTTAGGTTTAAGTAGTTCTGAGTTCTAGGGGAGTGATGACCTCAGATGTTAAGTTCCATAGTGCTCAGAGCCATTTGAACCATTTATTTTTGATCCCATCTGATTTTAATCTGTTTCCAGAACTTAAATAACGCTTCGAGGGCTTTCCTATGGTGGTGCTAAAGGGGTGCAGAAAGAGGTCAGATTGTGGCTCCATCCAAAAGTCAAACATTCTACTGTGACGGCTTCAACAAACTTGTCTCTGGTTGAAATAAATGTGGTCCGCGCCAGGATGACTACCTTGAAAAATAAATATCTAGACGTGAAGAATAAAAATGTAGAATGTTAACAATATTTGTTTTATCTAAACAAAATATGGTTCAAATGGCTCTGAGCACTATGGGACTTAATTTCTGAGGTCATCAGTCCCCTGGAATTTAGAACTACTTAAACCTACCTAACCTAAGGACGTCACACACATCCATGCACGAGGCAGGATTCGAACCTGCGACCGTAGCGGTCGCGCGGTTCCAGACTGTAACGCCTAGAACCGCTCGGTCACTACGGCCGGCTTACGTAAACAGCTTTAAGAGTTTTTAGATGGAAAATTCGGAGACGTTATTTTTCAGCACGACCTCGTATTTTACCTTCCATTCACGCCTGAGAACACAACGCTGCGGCTTTCCGTTTCGACACACAGTAAATGTATGACGCTGTGCGGACGACAGCCGAGAGCGTTGGACCGCTGACGTAGCTTGCTGTAGTTGACAGGTCTTATATCACAGAACGCGGAACATTGTGGTCCATTGTGTGTAACGCCTATAAAAGCTAGATAACGGTTGTAAGGAAAACAACCACTAATTCATGTCAGAGAAGGCCGTATTCAAAGATTTGGTGCTTCTTTCGCAACTGCGGCCTGTACATGTTACACTGAAATGAGACTTGTATGTTCTAAGGGGCTTAGACCATTTTGGATGATCTAGCCCATCCCACGTTATAGTATTTGTTCCCTAGTAATGATACTGTGTTCCGTGACGACAAACCCTTAAAAAATTTCGAATATTCTCAAAGTGTCAGTGCTAACTGAGGCTAATAAAACGAATCAAATAAATACGAGTCCGGTAACGAAAATTTAATGAGATATGAACAGTTACTCATAGGAGGCGCGAATATGAGCACAGACGTTGCAGGGCCAACAGCGGTAACCCTAGGCACAAATGACACTGCTGGCCATTAAAATTGCTACACCAAGAAGAAATGCAGATGATAAACGGGTATTCATTGGACAAATACATTATACTATAACTAGCATGTGATTACATGTTCACGCTATTTGCGTGCATAGATCCTGAGAAATCAGTACCCAGACCAACCACCTCTGGCCGTAATAACGGTTTTCATACGGCTGGCCATTAAGTCCGAGATTGGATGGCGTGTACAGGTACAGCTGCCCATGTAGCTTCAACACGATACCACAGTTCATCAAGAGTAGTGACTGGCGTATTGTGACGAGCCAGTTGCTCCGCCACCTTTGACCAGACGTTTTCAATTGCTGCGAGACCTGGAGAATGTGCTGGCCAGGGCAGCAGTCGATCATTTTCTATATCCAAAAAGTCCCGTACAGGACCTGCAACATGCGGTCGTGCATTATCCTGCTGAAATGTAGGGTTCCGCTGGGATCGAATGAAGGGTAGAGTCACGGGTCGTAACACATCTGGAATGTAACGTCCACTGTTCAAAGTGCCGTCAATTCGAACAAAACGTGACCGAGACGTGTAACCAGTGGCACTCCATACCATCAAGCTGAGTGATATGCCAATATGGCGATGACGAATACACGCTTCCAATGTGCGTTCACCGCGATGTCGCAATACACGGATGCGACCATCATGATGCTGTAAACAGAACCTGGATTCATCGGAAAAAACGAAATTTTGCCATTCGTGCACCAAGGTTCGTCGTTGAGTACACCATCGCAGGCGCTCCTGTCTGTGATGCAGCGTCAAGGGTAACCGCAGTCATGGCCTCCGAGCTGATAGTCCATGCTGCTGCAAACGTCGTCGAACTGTTCGTGCAGATGGTTGTTGTCTTGCAAACGTCCCCATATGTTGACTCAGGGATCGAGACGTGGCTGCACGATCCGTTACGGCCATGCGGATAAGATGCCTGTCATCTCGACTGCCAGTGATACGTGGCCGTTGGGATCCAGCACGGCGTTCTGTATTACCCTCCTGAACCCACCGATTCCATATTCTGCTAACAGTCATTGGATCTCAACCAACGCGAGCAGCAATGTCGTGATACGATAAACCGCAATCGCGATAGGCTACAATCCGACCTTTATCAAAGTCGGAAACGTGATGGTACGCATTTCTCCTCCTTACACGAGGCATCACAACAACGTTTCACCAGGCAACTGCTATTTGTGTATGGGAAATCGGTTGGAAACTTTCGTCATGTCAGCACGTTGTAGGTATCGTCACCGGCGCCACCCTTGTGTGAATGCTCTGAAAAGCTAATCATTTGCATATCGCAGCATCTTCTTCCTGTCGGTTAAATTTCGCGTCTGTAATCTTCGTGGTGTAGCAATTTTAATGGCCAGTAGTGTAGTTTAAGCATTAGGTAGTCTGCAGGGAGTAGTGTGGTTCCAGTTTTGTTGGACTGTAGCTTTTGTCAGCTTCAGAGGTTGAATTAAAATGTGGAAGTACCACAAAAAAATGCATGCTTGAAAGTAAATGCAGATGCTGGGAAGCCTGAAAGTGACGCTTTAGCATTAACGGCAACTGTGCTATGTCCTCAATACATTGCAAGTGTCAGTCGTGGCCGGAACAGTGCATCATGTCAGAGGTAAGTGAATTGGAATGTGGGCAAACTGCTGGTGGGTGCTTCCGTAACCTAGGTAACCGAAGTGATTGATGATTCAAGAGGCACCGTCTCGAAGATCTATACCGCATACAACGAAAACGGAGAAACATCATCCACTAAGTCATAAAGTAGGCGAAAATGTGTGTTGAGTGATCACGATAGACGGGCATTGAAGAGGACTGTGACGAAGAACAAGAAGTAGACGGCTGCAAAAGTCACTGCAGAGCTGAATGTCACACACGTGATCCCAGTCATAACCAAAAAAACACGAAGAGCGCTCCATACGCTGGGAATTGCAGGGCATGCTAGACTTTCAAAACCACAAATCAGTAATGCAAATCACCGTAACAGAGAAACGTGATGCCGAAGCCATAAAATTTAGATTATGGAGAAATTGAAGTAAGCCGCTTGATCGGATGAGTCTGCATTTGCTGTTAAAAACTTTACGTCTGTCGCACACCGTGCCAAACCTACGATGCAGACTACTTCCTTGCTAAGTTTGAAACATGGCAGGGGTTCGGTGATGAACTGGACAGCCATATAGTGATATTCCATGAGGCGCATGGTGACTCTGGCAAGGATAGTGTGACCACTTTGGCTGATCAGGTCCATCCCATGGTGCAATGTTTGTCCTCCAGTGGTGATGCTGTGTTCCAAGGTGACACGGCTCCTGTTCACACACCTCAATTGCCACGTCTCCCCTGGCCTCCACATTCACAGGATCTCAACATTATTGAGCCATTGTGGTCTACTTTGGAGAAAAGGGCGCGTGATCACTATAAAGTTCTATCATCTTTACCCGAAAGTGCAGGAAGAATGGTGTAAGATTTCCTTGAAAACCATTTATGACCTGTATTTATCCATTCCGAGACCATAGGAAGCTGTTTTGAATGCCTACGGGTTTCCTACACCGTATTAGCATGGTAATGTGTTGTGTGTTGACGTTTCCATATTTTTGTCCAACCACTGTACCTCTCATTGCACAATTGGCCTCTATACCCTGATATACTCATACAGACATATTCTGCGGGCCACTGTGAATTACGTAGCAGAGGCTACATATCAGCAGATCACGTTACGGCACCTTCTCATTCCAGTAGTGTATGAAGCGTGGAAAGAATTACTGCTTAAATGCCTCTGTGAATGCTATAATTAGTCTAGTCTTGTAATCAGGATTTATACGGAGTGATACGTATTGGGATGAAGAGCATCTCTACATTCTTCACTTCATGCTGGTGCTCGAAACCTTGTAAGTAGGTTTTTACGCGATAGTTGGCGTCGAAGTGACTACCGATGTAGGTTTTCCAGCATTTTCGTAAGACTCTCCCGTGACTCAAACAAACCTATGACCATTTGCTCCGCCCTTCTTCGTATACTCTACTATCGCCTGTTAGTCGTGGTTGGTAGGGTCGCACACAGCAACTTATTTGCAAGCAATCTCCTTCGTAAACTGAATGCGTTTTTTTCTCAGTACCCTGTCAACGAAAAGAAGTGTGCCACCTTTCTTATCTACAACGGAGCTCAAAAATGGTTCGAATGACTCTAAGCACTATAGGACTTAACTTCTGAGGTCATCAGCCCCCTAGAACTTAGAACTACTTAAACCTAACTAACCTAAGGACATCACACACATCCATTCCCGAGGAAGGATTCGAACCTGCGACCGTACCAGCACCGCGCTTTCAGACTAAAGCGCCTAGAACCACTCGGCCACAGCGGCTGGCTAGAACGGAGCGTACAACGTTATTCCGTCTCGAATCTCTATTACACGATACTATTTGTATGAGCGACTGATTCCAGTAGTGACTCATTGAAATTGCTATCGTAGGCCACTACTTTCCTGCCGTCAGTTCCACGTTTCTGTATACTTAAAGCAAGTTGCCAAATTTGTATCACTTTGAAAAGTTATGAAGATTTTACTGGATACTTTTGCAGCATTTTTCAATTATCTTTTATTATAAATAACTGCATCATTTGCAAAAAGTCTGAGGTAACTCCTAATATTTTCTGCCAGATTATTTACATACAGAGCAGTTTCCTGGGAAACATCTAAAGTTACTTCAACTTCTGACAATGACTATTTGAAGTGTCCCGGGCCAGGTTCGCTGGGAAGAAACTAACACCCAGATAGACAAAGAAGTTTAGACAATGAAGTTTACCGCAAGTAAAAAAAAACCCAGTCTTCTCCACCATGAAGAAGAACAAAAAAAAAAGTGGTTTATCAGTCAAGGTCTCTGTCTTATTTAGCACTGATAGTTCATGTCAAAGTTTAAATGTTTGCCGAGGATGTATGAGTCCCAAACAATATTATAGTCTTATGGACCACACAGTCAACCGACTGTTGCTAATACAACCACAACACAAGCCGTTATACCAAAGTCTTCGATGCCCTGAAAATCGAGAGGCCAAATCTCTACGTTGCCAAGACGAGGAGTCTGGCGGCTCCAAGTAGCCCCAGACGGTGACATTCCCAGGTTCCCAGGTTGGCTGGCTGGTTGGTTGGTTGGTTGGTTGGTTGCTTGCAACTGCTAGTTTTGATCCGGGGAGAAGGCTTCAGTACCACAAGGTAGATTAATTGCTCACTAGCTATAATGCTCAAAAGAATTAGAGGAACATGACTTTGGGCGTCTGCCATGCTCCATTGAGCAATAACTGAGAACTGGATATGTTACCAAAGTATACCTTTATTTTACACAAATTAAGAACACAACAAAACATCATTACATTTGAAATGCTTGGGCTAGCAGGCCAGAGCGGGTTAGGTTGTGGAAAGGGGCCATAATAGGTTGCTTTCAGTTGCACTCAACATGCAAACTTTATTCATCAACCCACAATATTACAACAAGACTGCAAAAGACTCAAAACTTTAATCGACCTCCTTGATTAACTTAAGATCGGCTGAAGGCCACACTTAAAACGGAAGACACAAGACCTAAGCAAAAATTGAAATACAAGGTTCTTCTGCAGGTTTCACCCAATAATATTTTCTAAATCCTCTTCTAATCGGCTGAAGGCCTTAGAAATTTGATTTTAATGGAACTTGGCTGGAGGTTGCATATTAAGGAATAAGAAGAGTTTCAGCCAAAAGGAAGAAGGCCTTATATTAAAACATTGAATGCAAAATTCGGCTGAAGACCCATACAAAAGCATCACAATCTTATGCCTTGAGAACAAGATAAGAACATTAATTTAAGAGATATTAAAACTCGGCTGAAGGCCACACTTCAACACAATAATTTAACGGCTTAAGGCCTCAAAAGATTTGGTGTAAAATTCGGCTAATAGCCCCATATAAGGAATTTAAAAAAGGTTCAAAGGCTCTGAGCACTATGGGACTTTACATATGAGGTCATCAGTCCCCTAGAACTTAGAACTACTTAAACCTAACTAACCTAAGGACATCACACACACCCATGTCCGAAGCAGGATTCGAACCTGCGACCGTATCGGTCGTGCGGTGCCAGACTGAAGCGCCTAGAGCCGTTCGGCCACACCGGCCGGCTAAGGAATAAAAATCTTATGCCTAAAGGGCAAGAGGGGAACAATAATACAAGATATATAAAAACTCAGCTGAAGGCCACACATCAGTCAAATAACTAAAACTCAAACAGGGAAGTTACTATGTAACAGAGACGGAACAGCGCTCACAAGTTTCCAACGGCCGGCCTGGGATTGTGACACTAACGCCTGTTTAGGTGAGACAGGCAGCTTGATCAACAATCTCTTAATCGGAAGGCAACCCAACCGCCAGACAGCCGACGAACCAACCAACTACCTGATTTCGGTCACCAGACCAAAAAGCACCACAACCAAAATGCCAGGGAGGCCAAGAGACCAGTAACACTCATCTTGAAATAGTGGTGTGTTAATAAGCCAAGGCACAATAACTACTGACATAAATGAACATCACAACGACTGTGGAACTAAACGCCGTGGCCGACAGCATCAACACGGTAAGAAAACCCTCACTCGCTGCTCTGTCGCAGCCGACCAAGTGGCTACTGCAGCACGCAGACAGCGTTACAGCATTTAAAGCATTGCTCAGTCTAACTGACACAGGGTACACAGTGTTCCACGAAACACTGCCACAAGAAACTCGAACACCCGTAAAACGAATCACTGATGAACAACTAGAGCAAATCACAGCCGGGCACACACACAAACCCGAAGAACGGTCTGTGACTAAACACACGTCGTCTGACCAGACGACCGACCAACAACCAACCAAGGTCGTTGGCACTCAAAATATGTGCGTCCGCTGTCCGTCGGGAACTGGGAGACACGTCGATCCGAGCACACTGGCTGGGACCCAAGCATGCAGAGGTAACTCTTGCCCATTGGCCACGACGTCGCCGCACAAGAAGGAACCAAGCCACGTCCAGCAAGATGACCCAGTCACGAGGCCCAGAAACGGTCAAAAGACCAAACACACGTCGCTCAAAGAGGCCACCAAGTGAACGACCGACCAACGGTTCGATCCCGTTGCCATCTCCGTCCGTCGGACATTCCATCCTGTGTCGCGAGCGGTCAGCGAGTACTAGTTCTCCGCGCCTCCCTAGCGCTCTGTCCCCGACTGCTTCTACGTCCCGACTGCACTTCTGTCGCGTTCCAACTCGAACCGCTCCAGATCCGATCTCACTCCACGACACACGAGGACCGGGAACTAATAGCCCTCCATCAAAGATAAGACGGCGTGGCAAATATCGATACGCGCTGTTGCTGCTGCCACTCACGGGCAGGCAAGACAGTAATTCAGTGACTCCAGTAATTGAAATTAAAAATGACGAGGTGGCCGTGCGGTAAAACAAGATGTTACATAATAGATGGCACGAACATGAGCCATTCACGGCTCAACATTCTCTATCGTTTATTTTTTTATTTTTATTTTATTTATTTATTGTTCCGTGGGACCAAATTAAGGAGAAGTCTCCATGGTCATGGAACGAGTCAATACATGAAATTATAACACGATATTAGAAACAGATAAAATGAAATATAAAAAAAACATATTCAGGTGACAAGTCGTAAGTTTAAATGAAGAAAATCAACAATGTAACACTGGAATTTGCTTAATTTTTTAGCTCTTCCAGGAGCTCCTCGACAGAATAGGAGTGAGCCATGAGGAAACTCTTCAGTTGAGACTTAAAAGAGTTTGGGCTACTGCTAAGATTTTTGAGTTCTTGTGGTAGCTTATTGAAAATGGATGCAGCAGAATACTGCACTCCTTTCTGCACAAGAGTCAAGAAAGTGCATTCTACATGCAGATTTGATTTCTGCCTAGTATTAACTGAATGAAAGCTGCTAACTCTTGGGAATAGGCTAATATTGCTAACAACAAACGATATTAAAGAAATAATATTCTGTGAGGGCAATGTCAGAATTCCCAGATTTTTGAATAGGGGTCGACAAGAGGTTCTCGAACTTACAACACATATAGCTCGAACAGCCCGTTTTTGAGCCAAAAATACCCTTTTTGAATCAGAAGAATTACCCCAAAAAATAATAACATACGACATAAGCGTATGAAAATATGCGAAGTAGACTACTTTTCGTGTTGAAGTGTCACTTATTTCAGATACTGTTCTAATGGTAAATAAAGCAGCATTTAGCTTCTGAACAAGATCCTGGACATGGGCTTTCCACAACAGCTTACTATCTATCCGAACGCCTAGGAACTTGAACTGTTCCGTCTCGCTTATAATATGCCTATTCTGTCTGATCAAAATATCGGTTCTTGTTGAATTGTGAGTTAGAAACTGTAAAAACTGAGTCTTACTGTGATTTAGCATCAAATTATTTTCCACAAGCCACGAACTTATTTCATGAACTACACTATTTGTAACTGTTTCAATATTACACACAAGATCCTTCACTATCAAGCTGGTGTCATCAGCAAACAGATATATTTTTGAATCACCTGTAATACTAGAAGGCATATCATTTATATAAATAAGAAACAGCAGTGGCCCCAGCACCGACCCTTGGGGAACGCCCCACTTAACAGTGCCCCATTGGGACTGAACATCACTACCACTCTCAATATTGCAGAGAATTACCCTCTGCTTTCTGTTCTTATAGTAAGAGGCGAACCAATTGTAAGTTACTCCCCTTACTCCATAATGGTCCAACTTCTGCAGTAATATTTTGTGGTCAACACAGTCAAAAGCCTTCGTTAAATCAAAGAAAACACCTAGCGTTCGCAACCTTTTATTTAATCCGTCCAAAACCTCACAGAGAAAAGAGAATATAGCATTTTCAGTTGTTAAACCGTTTCTAAAACCAAACTAAACATTTGACAGCAAATTATGTGAATTTCAATGCTCCAGTAACCTTGTATATACAACCTTCTCGATAACTTTAGCAAACACCGATGTCATAGAAATAGGTCTAAAATTGTCAACATTATCAATGTCTCCCTTTTTATAAAGGGGCTTCACTACCGAGTACTTTAATCGGTCAGGAAACCGACCACTCCTAAACGAAAAGTTACAGATATGGCTGAGAACTGGGCTAACATACATAGAACAATACTTCAGTATTCTGCTAGATACCCCGTCATATCCATGAGAGTTCTTGGTCTTTAGTGATTTAATTATTAACTCAATCTCCCTCTTGTCAATATCATGGAGGAGCATTTCAGGTAACAGTCTCGGAACACTTTTTCTAAGAGCGCTATATGATTCCCTGTTGGGACTAGGTTTCTATTTAGTTCACCTGCTATATTCAGAAAGTGATTATTAAATACTGTACATATATGTGACTTATCAGTAACACGGACATTCCCACTACGCACTGATTCTACATCCTCGACCTGTCTCTGCAGACCAGCAACTTCCTTTACGACTGACCATATGGTTTTAATTTTATCCTGAGACTTAGCTATTCTATCTGCATACCACATACTTTTTGCCTTCCTAATAACATTTTTAAGCACCTTACATTACTGTTTGTAATGGGCTGCTGCATTTAGATTTTGACTGTTTCTAACGTTTTGATATAATTGCTACTTTGTTCTACAAGATATTCTTATCCCTCTAGTCAGCCACCCAGGCTGCCTGTTTGGGCTAGTACCCTGTTTTAAACGTTCTAACGGAAAGCAACTTTCAAAGAGCATGAGAAAAGTCTTGAGAAAAGCATTATATTTATCGTCTACTGTATCAGCGCTATAAACATCTTGCCACTCTTGTTCCTTTATAAGGTTTACAAAGGTCTCTACAGCAACTGGATCAGCTTTCCTGTACAGCTGATGACTATATTTAACACGTGTTGCAGCACGAAAATCTTTTAAAGTTAAAATTTGTGCATCATGATCTGAAAGGCCATTCACCTTTTTGCTAACCGAATGCCCTTCTAGTAATGAGGAATGAACAAAAATGTTGTCTATGGTTGTTCTACTGTTCCCTTGCACTCTCGTTAGAAAGGATACGGTTCACATAAGATTATATGAATTAAAGAGGTCTACCAGGATCCTCTTCCCTGCACAATCACTTATACAATTAATATTGAAGTCACCACATATAACTAACTTTTTGTATTTCCTATAAAGTGAACCAAGAACCTCCTCTAGCTTTAGCAAAAATGTTGTGAAATCGGAGTCTGGGGATCTATAAATAACAACAGTTAGAAGTTTAGCTCCGTTAAATTTAACCACACCTGCACAACATTCAAACACCTTTTCAGTGCAGTACTTTGAAACAGCAATTGACTCAAATGGGATGCCGTTTTTCACATACATGGCTACTCCCCCACACCGCAAAGAGCTCCTCGAAAAGCTGCCAGCCAACCTGTATCCTGGTAAAGGAAGCCTCTGAATTATCTCCTTATTTAAGAAGTGTTCAGATATACCAATAATTTCAGAGCCAACATCTATAAGCAGTTCACTAACTTTATCTCTAATACCTTGTATATTTTGATGAAATATACTAATTCCCTCATTACTCGGATACCTAAGTTTTGTCAAAAGTGATTCCCTTGTTAGAGAGACTTCCCTTAAGCAGGAATACCTATCAGCTGACTTCAATCTAAAAAAGGTGCAGCTCTAACACCCACTACTACAGGAATTTTCCCATGAGTGATCCCACCAACCCCACCTATGCTGTCACCTATAAGCTTTGCCAACCTCCCCTTCCCATACCTGTTGAGGTGCAGGCCATGTCTAGTGAAACCCGTCCTGCTGATAGACTCCACCGACACCACTAAAATGTGACCCATGCTTTCTGTCATCAGCGCACCCCCAAGTCTCATGTTATTACGCCTGACGGATGTATTAAGATGAGGCCGATCGTGACGCTGAAACAGTTCCACGAAATGCACATTCGTGTTGCCAGTCTGAGTGGCTATCTTTTCCAGGTCACCATCTATGTTATACTCCCCATCCCTATCAATACTATTACCAGCCCCACCCACAAGCACTACCTGATCCTCTTTAGAAAAATCCCTACATAACCCCCCTATGTTAACAGTCACCTGAGCCAACCCTGCATTAGGCTTCACAATGCTGGTGACCTGGTACTCACTCCCCAGCACTTCCTGCAACTGCTGGCCTACACCTCTGCCATGAGAACTACCTAACAGCAGAACCCTCTTCTTCCTCTTCGACTTTGCAACTGTTCTAGCCACCGTAACTACTGAGGTCTGCTGCATACTTCCTACATCTACGGCTACTAGAGATTCCTCTCCGCTAGACTCTGACAGTTGGTCATATCTATTGTAAACACCAATAGTAAAATTATCTGAAAATCTTTTTCTCCTAGCAGATCTCTTGCCAACAGCCATCTCCCATTCCCCAACCCCCATCTCCGTCCTCATCCTATCTAGCTCCTCCTGTGCGTTTTTCAACTGCACCTGAAGGGCACAGATCTTACGCTCCTGCTCCTCTATCAACTTACTCTTGCTACATAACCTGCAGTTCCAGGAGAGGATCTCACCAGAATGCCCACTGGCTTCCCCACTGCATTCCCCCCAGTGAAAATACTTCGAACAAATCTCACACCGCTATCCACTACTCACGAACCTACGGCAAAGCCCACACTTCTCACTCATGGTAAAATTTTACTTTTTCTAAGTTCCGCTACTACAATAAGAAGATGTTAAAAACCTGACTACAATAATCACAAACTTACTCTACAAGGGAAGTAACTACTATTATTAACAGTATTAATAAACAACAAATGTGAATATAACAAAAGACTAATACAGAAAGAGAATCAAACGTCTAATGACACAGTAACGAAGCTGAAAACAGTTCCCAAAAGGTTCTTCTGAAATTATTTCACCAGAAAACACCAAGAACACCGATTGAAGACTACTAAAGTTCCTAAATAAACCACTATACACAAACAATTAATTAGTACATAGCTTTCGATGCGCCGCTACAGCTACAACTGGTCAGAGCGGAATATAAACACAGGCAAGAGGTTAAGTCGCTCGATACGAAACACTCACAAATATCAGGTCACAACACAAGAATGGCAGAGGTGAATGAAGAAACCACTAATACGTCACTTATATAGTAAATATTATCACAAAAACCGTTAAAATATGCATCTCAAACCTAAAAATATATGAAAACTTAGAGAGCGATCTCACACGCAGTCACTCGCTTATGACGTCACACCAAAGATCCCTGTTTTTACACAAAAACAGCTGAAACGTCCGACACGTGTCGAAACCAAAGTGGGAACAATCATTCATCCCCTTATCCTGGGTGCTTTTCAATGGACTTTGAGAGATTCAATAACTTGTATGGCCTCCGTGAACGTTTATCAATGCTCGACACGTACGTGACATGCTCCTTATAAGTCTAGGTCACTCTGTGGTATCCGTGCACATTTTTCAGTGAAAGCCTATTTTTAAATGAAAGCCTGCAATGTAACATTACGACCACGAACACATCTGTCAGAATCTCCCACATATGCACGATAAGGTTTAGGGCTGAACCCACCGCCGACCATTCCATTACTTCAGTGTCCAACCTTGGTAAGACATCCCTGCTGACGCCAACTAAATAGGCCCTGGCATTAAGAGGAAATAGGAATCACCACTGTATACAGCAGCACCATATGGTCCAACAAGACCTGTTCGATGCGCTGCCTGGCGGTAAGACCACTATGTTCGTTGTGCTGCTTGGCGGTAAGGCGATCGTGCATAACGAAAGATACGTATGGCTGTCAACACTGAAGCCTCCACACAACATCACAGAACCTTAGAAATCTGTCGATTTCCTGGTCGTTATTTGAGAGGTACCGTTCACCAAGGGTCTCTCGAACACTGGCATCACCTTGCGTTAGAAGGTATATGGACTCGTCTGTGAATAACACGTTTCCTGAATAACGAAGTTGCCAGTTGACATGGAAACGGCAGAACTGAAAGCGAACTGCAAGACGTTGTCATGTCAAACGGGATACTCGAACAAGATTTCTGGGTTATAAGGTCCTTTCTCGCAAGCTTATGGAGCACAGCGGCTCAAATAGACCTTCTGAGATCGTCTTGCAGTGCTCTGATGGTATCATCACGACCACACAGCATAGAGATGGCCAGACATCGCTCATCACATGGGATTGTGACGCCTCGGCGACTTTTTCCAACTCGCCTTGTGTACTGACCTGCCTCCTCACAGCGCGTCTACACCCTATGGATGACACATGGAGAGGGATTGTCACCTACAGTAACATGACTGAAAGCCCAACCTTTTTTTCAAACCGATCGCCGTTGCAGTTTTCACTGACATAAGATACACTGCGCGTGAATACAAAGCCCACAAATTACAGCTGCGATCTGTGTATCTTACTAGAAAACACTGGGACACCCGTCCTCACTTATTTCTGAGGTGTCGCATGATACAGTAGCGCGTAACACAATCAATATATGGCGAATGGTTTTACTTGTTGTCTTCATAGAAGCGAAGAGCTCACGCCATGCAATAAGGCCATAGGTACCACCTCTGTCAAAATAAATTTAACGTACGGGACGTCGATACACGTGTTCCCCTAATTCTTTTGAACAGTGTATTTGCGGCTACGTGACGTGGCAGATGCAAATAGGTACGCCCTGGCTCTCTGCCTCCTAGGAGCGATGCTGTTCCCTTCTGTCAGCGAGGCGAGTTCCAAAATTGTTCATCCTAACATGGCTTATTATTCATTGCCGCACGGGCACACACTGTTTTGCTTTCATTGTCGTGGTTACTGCCCTCTAGGGTATATGCAAACCGTGGCGCATTACTGTAGCACTGGAGGGCTACGTGGCCCGACACAGCACTTGACATCGAAGATAATAGGCTACGTCCTGCCTACCAAACAACCATTAATTCAATCACAAATTTTGTTTGATACCTAATAAAATCGTATTGTTTTGTTAATAAGCCTTAGTGAAATAGTAAGCTTTAGTGAAACTGACCTCACTGTTTTAATATAAAACGTAATTGGATTTTGCACGATCGATGTTTCGGCAACGCATGCTGGTTGGCATGGAGGTCATTTGTTCAAGATATCTCGTTATATTTGAGCTCACAATACGTTCTAGGGTTATACAACAGACTGATATCAGTGACAGTGGACGGTAGTTGGTGGAACACTTCCGTGGTCCTTCTTGTGGTTGCGACCTGCGCTTCCTTCCATTCACGGGGTGCCATTTTTGTTCAAAGAATATACGGTATATTGTGGTTATAATAGCAGCTAACTCAGCTTCAAATTCTCTATAAATAGGAAGCCATCTGGCTCTGTAGCCTTGTTTCATTTGAGTAACTTCAGCTGTTCCTCTGTGCCACTGGAAATGGAAATCTCGTGTGGCTAGGGCCTCCCTTTGGGTAGACCGTTCGCCTTGTGCAGGTCTTTCGATTTGACGCCACTTCGGCGACCTGCCCGTCGATGGGGATGAAACGATGATGATTGGGACAATACAACACCCAGTCCCTGAGCGGAGAAAATCTCCGGCTCAGCCGGGAATCGAAACCGGGCCCTTAGGATTGACAGTCTGTTACGCTGACCACTCAGCTACCGGGGGCGGACTCTGTGCCACTGAGACCATCACTCATTTTCGCGTGGCCGGCCGGGGTGGCCGAGCGGTTCTAGGCGCTACAGTCTGGAACCGCGCGACCGCTACGGTCGCAGGTTCGAATCCTGTCTCGGGCATGGATGTGTGTGATGTCCTTAGGTTAGTTAGGTTTAAGTAGTTCTAAGTTCTAGGAGGCTGATGACCTCAGATGTTAAGTCCTATAGTGCTCAGAGCCATTTTTGAACTCATTTTCGCAATTGGGCCATGGGCCGTGAATTAAACTGGGGCCAGTACTTTTGTGTCTTCTCTAACAAGGAAAGTGATATCAAAGAATTTAAATTTTTTGCGGGGCTTTCCTAAAAGATTTCCCTACCAACAACTTCAAACGAACACATTAACTCCAAACATGTTTGCGAAAGTATGGGACTAATTGACCTATCGTCTTTAAGATTGTAGTGTGTCCGATGGAGGACACAATGAACACTAGTGAAAGGTAAATGAAAACCCTCAGCCGCGCGGGATTAGCTGCGTTCTAAGGCGCTGCAGTCCTACACTGTGCGGCTGATCCAGGCGGAGGTTCGAGTCCTCCTTCGGGCATGGGTGTGTGTTTGTCCTTAGGATAATTTAGGAAAAGTAGTGTGTAGGCTTAGGGACTGATGACCTTACCAGTTAAGTCCCATAAGATTTCACACACATTTGAACATTTTTTTGAAAACTCTCATCCTAAACGTAATTATTAAAAGTAGCTCACGCTACGTCCGTGCATGTAAAACGTATACCCTGTGGCTTTTGAAAAGAAATATTCGTTTCTCCTCACACGTCTCGAGAAGGGTTCACGACGATAAATGCAGTGAAATTACAACTCGTGCGAAAGCTTTACTGACGATCCTTCTTCCCATGCACCGTTATCGAATGGGAAAGGGTAGGGGGTGGCGAATTAATATTACTAACTGAAGTACCCGATACCATACAACTTGCTGAATACATATGTAAAACAAGCTAATTAGTGCTAATACAGCTCAATCATAATATATATCGAACAGCGAATGTCAAAGCTATTTACAGACTCATTCGTATCAGCATACTCAATCACTAAGACATACAAGTCTATATGGTATTAGAATTTATTGTATGGCAGATGTACTAGCAATTTAAATTAGCGTTATTTCATTGACTGAACCCAGTGTTTAGCACGAAAATGATGGAAAAGTTGCATAAAAGGGGAGTGAAAGCGAGACATCATTTAAATAACGTTACGGTTACAGAATTGTAGCAAATATTATTTTATCCTATTGCTCTCAAACACGTTGTTGGAAAAGAACTATTGTTTTTAATGACCAAGCATCAGAGACAACAGAACAACGCCTAAATACAAATTCACTACAAAAACATGTGATTCAAATAGTGTCAGACTGCTAATACTGCTGTTGACAGGCGAAACGAATCCCATGAGATAGCAGACAAGCTTAGATTTACCGAAAACCCGTAGCAAAATATTTTTGTGGGTGAAATGACGCGACTTTAGGTGAGTAGAAAGATCTCGGTGCCTTTACCCTTGGAAATGTGGTGGTGTGAAATTCTAGAGATGACAACCTTGGTGCTCAGGTGTATAATTTTAATCATGGTTCGATAACAGAGGACTTGTCAACAATATTGTCTAAGGTAAACGCTTGAGAGGTTAGCATATAGGCCGTTCTCCGACCTGAACCTCTACGACACTGTTCAGATATTATGGTGCTTGGAAGGAGCGTGTGGGAATGGAAGGCGTGGTTTCACGTTACCATGGGCCGTTCGCAGCTCTCACCATAACTGAGAATGAGAACAGCTATGCAGAGAGACTGTAAATCGATTCGTGTGGAACTCGTTGACGCCGGCATGAACAGTATGATACTTACTCCTACGTGATGTATTGCTGTTCTGTTTAATCATACTCGGTATTGTCCGCCCCTGGTAGCTGAGTGGTCAGCGCGACGGAATGACATACCTAACGGCCCGGGTTCGATTCCCGGCTGGGTCAGAGATTTTCTCCGCTCAGGAACTGGGTGTCGTGATGTCCTTATCTTTATCATTTCATCCAGATCGACAGGCAAGTCGCCGAAGTAGCGTCAACTCGAAAGACCTGCACCAGGCGAACCGTCTACCCAACGGGAGTCCCTAGACACGCGGCATACTCGATATTAGCGTTATTTCCGTTGTACCAGGATGGCACACAGGTTTTGTACTTTCCAGTAATATTGCATGGTGGAAACCGTATATTTTGTTGGAATTGTACTTTCCGTCGTTCGTTGTCGTGGGTCGTGTGCTCTGCACTTCCATTTTGTTTGGTTACATTTGGGACGTAACCGTTTTTAGTTGTTTTTATGCTTGTGTTTCTCCATTGATTTATGGAAAGGGCTGTAGTTACCTGTACCACCAGTTCTATTACATATCAGCTATTTCTTCGCGATATTGCAATTTCAATATCGTCTAACGTGCCATGAACTAATGTAATAATTTGAAAAACATATGGAGTTACATAATTAATATGAATTGCATAAATTAAGCAGCTTCAATTGTCATTATTTAGCGCTAATCACACTATCTGGCCAAAAGTATAAGGACTTCTGTTAGTCGACATTAATATGCGGTGTGCCTTTATGATGGTCTGAACTCTGCTGGAGGCGCTGTCAACCAGCCGTGTGAGTGTCTGTGAAGGAATGGCAGCCCATTGTTCCTCAAGAGCCGAAATCAGAGAAGGTGCTGATGCTGGAAGCTGACGTCATGAGCGAAGTCTGCTTTCTAACTCACCCCAGATGTATTCCGTTGTCCGCAGCTCGTGGTCGTGTGGTAGCGTTCTCGCTTCCCGCGCCCGGGTTCCCGGGTTCGATTTCCGGCGGGGTCAGGGATTTTCTCTGCCTCGTGATGACTTGGTGTTGTGTGATGTCCTTAGGTTAGTTAGGTTTAAGTAGTTCTAAGTTCTAGGGGACTGATGACCATAGCTGTCAAGTCCCATAGTGCTCAGAGCCATTTGAACCATTTGTATTCCGTTGGGTTCAGATCTGGACTCTTAGCAGTCCAATCCATTTCACGAAAATTATTGTTCACAAACCATTGTTTCACAGAGGAATGCTTTATGACATAGCATTGACATGCTCATACAAACTATCAATGTCTCATTCTCTACGAAGTACACACTGTTGTAAAATGTATTATATCTATCCGCATTTAGCGTTTTCTTGACCTCAATGAGGGGACCACACCCTAACGACGAAAATGTCTCATACACTGACATCAGCTCCTCTATAATTCTCTGTTGGCGCTACATACATTAGCAGCTAACGTTCTGCAGCAATTTAGCAAACTCAGACTCTTCCATCGAACTGCCACAAGGTATAGCGTTATTCATCACTCCAAGTCACAGAGCATATTTGAACCAATGAGTGATTCGTCCGCCGATTTGAAACGGTTCTTGTACAACCAACTTCCGCAATGCTAGACCATTCGTGTCCATCAGTACATGAGGCATCCCTGGTCTTGGTACAAGGGTTGAAATGCCCCTCATAGACTTGGGATACCCTATGACTAGTCCACATTCAACGTCACCGAGTCCTTCTGACCGAGCCATTCTATTGGCACAGCTTCTCTTGTGACAATACTCCCTGGCTCATTTTATACTGGCGAGTCCACGTCTCCACATGTAGTAGTCAGTTCCACATTGAATAGGGGTGTCCGGATAAATTTGATCACATAGTGTACATGTCTCGAGTATAATTTACTTACACACTCCGTAAGGGATTGTACAGTGAATGTTGGTAGGTACTTCAAGCTAATGTTACCTGCTTTCTGTGTTACAGCTTTCGCGTATGGAGCGAAGGGAAAGTAACTTTACACACGTTGGTATCTGCCTTAATATGGTATCTTATTCTCATGATTCCTAAGTAAAGCAATGTAGTATGGCATCGTTCAGTGGAAGAGCGCGAAGGGCAGGTTTGTCCGCTAACTGTATAGACTTTTTTTGCCGTTTCCGCACAATGACACCTTTTCTTCGCGAAGTCTGACAGTTGTGTTTTTAAGTGTGTCTGATAACAACAGGTTACTGTAATGGGTGAGTGTAGTGTAGCGTCATGTTTGTGTTTTATGATGATGATGATGATGATGAGGAGGAGGAGGAGGAGGAGGAGGAGGAGGAGGAGAGATGATGAATTCCAGTGCCGGTACATAGCCTACTCCCCTCGGAGCGTACCGTCAAGTCCCCATCCAACGGACGGATCACCGTCAACAGCGTCACTCGCGCTCACTTCATGATACACTGGGAAGAGATTTGGTGTTTCATAAGGACATAGGCGCAGAGTCTGTTGAACAGGAACTCTGAACCATCACACTTTCTCTCCTTTGCAGTAAGAGCAAATGAAAATCGGTCAACAGCACGTGGTGGTTTAGCCAGCCGGTTATCCATGCAAGTACTAGCCAAGGCCAGCCTTCCTTATCTTCGGTGATCTGACGAGATCCGGTGTATTCAACGAGGCAAGGGCAGTGGACATACCCCCAAGTGCGGACAGCAGAAATGTTTCAGTCTCCCTCTCATACGATAAGGCTCCGCACAAACAATGTCATCTTTCTTCCAGAGATTTCCATTTTAAGTTCCCTAGGAATCTCTGTATCACCTTTGAATGAGCAATATCGACCTGTTACGTTCCTTCCATTCGCCTTGTTTACTTCTGATTCCACATAGTCTATCCTTCTCATGTTGTACTATTATCTCTAGCTACTTAAACAAGGTGACACACTCCAGAAATTTACTACCAGTATTGTAATCGAATATTGTCGGTCTGCTCTTGTGGCACACCCTATAGTTGCAGTTTAATTAGTCTCGATCGGAAGAGGAAAGGAACACATTAATGCTCTGTGCAAGCAGTGTCAGACTTTTCGTCTTTCTTGCAGCCCCACGGCAATGAGCTGCCTTTGTAGAGGGGTATA
This sequence comes from Schistocerca serialis cubense, assembly GCF_023864345.2. Classification (NCBI taxonomy): domain Eukaryota; kingdom Metazoa; phylum Arthropoda; class Insecta; order Orthoptera; family Acrididae; genus Schistocerca; species Schistocerca serialis. Next base: position 282,342,825 of record NC_064645.1, on the reverse strand, counting down.
TGACATACAAAACAAGAGAGTTATCAAATTTCGATCCGACCAGCATCCACATACATAAAAAAGTCCCATTGAAAGTAATTACTGCTCTTTGGCACTGAAAGGACGAAAATTTATTCCGTAAACATCTTGAAACATGAGAAGTCACTGAAAAATAAAAGTAATCACTGAAATCATAGCTAGCTACGGAGCCCAAGCTGTTAATTTCCTAATGCTAAAGGTCTGCGGAACTGTCAAGTTGGTTCAAATGGCTCTGAGCACTATGGAACGTAACTGCTGTGGTCATCAGTCCCCTAGACCTTAGAACTACTTAAACCTAACTAACCTAAAGACATCACACATATCCATGCCCAAGGCAGGATTCGAACCTGCGAACGCAGCAGTAGTGCGGTTCCGGACTGAAGCGCCTAGAACCGCTCGGCCACCACGGCCGGCTCGGAACTGTCCGCTTTGGAGAGTGAGTTAAAGTTGTTCTCTTCAGTTCGCCCAACAACTGATTGGGAAATGAAAATCAGGAAGAAATGAGAACGACCTGAAAAACAGAACCGCCAGAGATGAGCGTTTTTTACGTAGAAAGATACACGTTTTAAAAAAAAATGAGCAGGGTGGGGGAGGGTAGGAGTGAGCAATTTAATTTTAGGGTGGGGGTAAGACAGTAGTCAACAATGGCTTCCCATTAGCTGTGTTACCACTCCTTGATTCTACAGATAAACGAAATTTAACTAGAAAGAAGCGGGCCTGTACTTCCTCAAGGAGAGTAACGACATGAAAAAATTGTCTAACAATGGATATTCTACATATACTCATGTATTACAATATTATTCTGCTATACTGAAAATGACGGCGAGCACCCAAGGAATATAATGAGACGCATCTCATCTCTCACCACGATAAGGCACACACACACAAAACGAATACTGTAGTTTAATATTACATTAAATCATAAACTGATCATAATTTTACCTGTTGCAATTGCTCAAAGGTCCCATACTTGTATTTAACAAGGTAGAATAGCGAAAAACTGAAATCTGTCTACCAAAGAGACTCCGCTCAAAGTACTTGCTAGAAGTCGATTGTCATATTCTACAGTAGGTCGTTCATTGCGGTGATAAGTGTCGTAGAATTAGGTGCCACTGATTTCGCTATTCAAGCATTTCTCAAAGGAAGCAAATATCATTCAAAACAGATATTCGATGAGCGGTTCGTCGCCGTTGCCGAGGATCGAAATGCCTGACAGTGTAGATTCGCCCTACACCTCAGAGTCGAATTCTGATGACGAAAAAAATCTTCATCTAAGTGATCATCATAGGTAGTGTACATTTCTGAATCCTGTACAGTTCGTTGGTGATCTGGGTTAATTCCTCAGCAATGTGAGGACGTGTGACAGATTGGGACTGTTTAACTCACGGCCCATTTGGTGCTTTTTGACAAGGTGTAGTATCTCAAATGCGATGCTTACTGTCATTCTTTTAGTTACTCGAATTTTATTGCTAAGAGACATATAAAGTGTCAATTTTTAACTATAGTCTCCGTTTATTTAGCACAATGATTAAATAAATGTTTTTGTGTCGCAATGGCGCCAAAAAAAACAGTACGTCTGTTTTCCATAACCCATGAACTCAAATTGTCTCTTGATCATGATCACCTCATCTGCTTTTTTTTTGGGCAATTAAATGGTTCAATAAATCACGGGAACAAAGATCTATCACTTAGTAAAACATTAAAAGGATATCACAAATCGACGACGATAAATTTTCGCAGAACCACACAAAAAAATTCCCGTCAACCATGGCCGCGGAGTAAATATAACGAGAGCAGAAATTAACCGGTGATTTATTTACCGCCGTTGACAATAGTTTTAATTTTTCCTTTCGGACATTTGTGATTAGTTAGTGAGTGTCTCATACTTCATACGACTTTACACAAGCGTTGCATATTGAAACCTAAAATACTTCAAACCCTTTTCATCAACCTCCTTGAGCGCAATGCTTCACACATATTAGAAGAACACTTTTCACGCAATCAAGAAAAATCTCTCCATCACTCTCTTTCCCCTTTCAGGTATGACACAATTTCCTTTAGTTTACATCATTCCTATTTGCAAAGAAAAGATCAACAAATATTTACATTACATGTTTAGATTTTCTGGAAGTACGATTGTTTACTGTTTACGTATAGATTAATTACTAAAGAATACCTACACAAAAGTTCGAATATCACTCAAACAACAACACAATAAATAACTGAAGATCATAGGGGAAGGATTTACATCTATGTTCGCCATCGTATTGCAAAACATACAACATAGCATTTGATACAACATAGTATGGAAAACACCTGCTTTCTGTTCAAATGTGTGTGAAATCTTATGCGACTTAACTGCTAAGGTCATCAGTCCCTAAGCTTACACACTACTTACCCTAAATTATCCTAAGGACAAACACACACACCCATGCCCGAGGGAGGACTCGAACTTCCGCCGAGACCAGCCGCACAGTCCATGACTACAGCGCCTTAGACCACTCGGCTAATCCCGCGCGGCAAAACACCTGCTTTCTGCTGTCTCTACATTTATGCTTCAATTGATTTTTCTTTTCTTTCATCCTTTGTTCACATTTTTGGCATTTATCTTTATACTGCGGTTGGTATTGTTTCGGTGAGTGTTTTGTGGTCTAGAGTTTTATTATACCGCCTGTCGTGCTTGTCAAGTTAGTGTAGTAACGTATCCCAGTTTTCTTTTTTTTTTTACTAGTTATCCGAAATATTAGGTTTAACATTAATAAATTATAACCTCGAAGGTTTTAGAATTTAAAGGCACTCACTGTTTATTTAGTACGCTGCTGTGTGTCGTATGGTGGCAAAACTGAGAGCAAAACAATAAGTCTTATCTGTAAACTGCACCTGCCTTCATCATGATCTAGTCATTTGTCTCTTTTCTGCGGACAATTGAATGGATCCCGGCAATGAAAATCAATCCACCTAATTAGGAATCGGAAGCAAATATGACTCAATGTGATGTCATTTAGCTAGCGTAAAACAATTCGGACGAGTGCAGAATAGAGATGATATGAATCATCCCACTCCTCCCTCCCCACCTTTCGTCTTCCGCGTCAGTTTTTCCTTGCAGTCGGCGGTCGAACTTCCCCGAATGGGACCTCCCGGCCAACAACGCCATACGATCATTTCATTTCATTTCTTTTTTCCTTCCACTCACGTCCACTGTCATCCGTAACCCACACTATCGACATAGTAGACTGCACTGAACAAATTCCGATCATGGTTGTCCGCGTGATACAGCTTTGCACATTCACGCGCTTTTTTTGGAGGAGCATCCTCAGATTTCTGTATTGGAGTTTATGATCTGTCTAATGATTATGCGCAACTCAGTGGAGGCACAGATTAATTCCGAGCTTGTTAGTTGGCGGTACGTAATTTGTGCTCAGGCCAAATTAGTTATTGCCTCCAGTTAATAATGTTCATCGCAGCAGGAGCACGTAGTAGACGAAGGTAGCTCTAATGTAGTATGAGGCTACGCTGGTAGGTGCCAACGCTGGTCATTCGGCGTTGGTGAGGCTGCCTCGGCCAGCAGCAGCTGGTGACTTGGGAGATGGAAGAGACGGCTCTTGATTTGCCGTATTGGCTTTGGCGACGCTCCGGGCCTGAATAGCGTGTCAGGACAGTCTGGACGGCCGCCAGGCAGCGTTTACCACACCTTGTAACTCGTTCGCCTCCGCGCACGCGCGACACCGCTTTCAGAGAGGCGATTCAGAGAGCAGCCTGTTAGGCAATTACTGTAAACGCCACTAATGATGACACAGCACTCTGCTAATTTCCGTGTACTCCACCCTCCATTGTCACTCCTATTGAAGTTTATTGCGGCGCCTGTTTTAGCAGGCACACGCGCCAATTCTCCCGCTCAATTTGGCCAAAGTGTTAATTTGAAAATCGTGCCAAACTGTCAAAGAACCACAATACCTATCCTCATAATAATATCTAGCCTCACGATATCCTAATCATATGTCATCTAGCTTCATGTAATATATTTTTTTCGCCTACCTAATGTCAACAGATTTCTGTAGTAATATACTCACACACGAAGGGTAGTCATAATGTTTCAATTATCACTTCGAAAAAAAAGTACGTAACTGTTGCTAGGGGACCCAATACCGACCAAAGTTGCGTTGTTTTGTTATGGCATTAAAAAATGGCTCTGAGCACTATGGGACTTAACTTCTCAGGTCATCAGTCCCCTAGAACTTAAAACTACTTCAACCTAACTAACCTAAGGACATCACACACATCCATGCCCGAGGCAGGATTCGAACCGGCGACCGTAGCGGTCGCGCAGTTCCAGACTGTAGCGCCTAGAACCGCTCGGCCACCCAGGCCGGCATTGTTTTGGCATCCCTGGTGCCGTACTACGGTACTGTGTGGCAGGAATTTCGATGTGTATCGAATTGTAAGTACATATCTGCAAACAAACAAAAAATTAATTTCATAAATTTGAAGTTTTCATCGTTGACTGAACAACAGGAATGCAGCCTTATGATAAAATGAGAGTGAGAATGAATTACCTCAGACTGCAACTAAAAGTTCGATTTTAACTTTATTAGCCTCATCTTCAGATGTACCTCATAGCCGGCCGGAGTGGCCGAGCGGTTCTAGGCGCTACAGCCTGAAACCGCGCGACCGCTACGGTCACAGTCTCGAATCCTGCCTCTGGCATGGATGTGTATGATGTCCTTAGGTTAGTTAGGTTTACGTAGTTCTGAGTTCTAGGGGACTGATGACCTCAGATGTTAAGTCCCATAGTGCTCAGAGCCATTTGAACTTATTTTTTTTATTTTTTTTTTTTATTTTGTACCTCATACGTACACATAACCCATAAACTTGTGTCTATGGGTTAATAGTGAGTTGTATAGCTTATTACTCTTTTCTATAACTTCCACAAAGACTGTTGCGAATGTGTATTATAATTAATAATCATTTACACGATACACTTTATACTCATGTCCTGCTATTTTGTACTGTCGTTACAGACTAAGCAGCTAGTTGAGAATGTGTGTAACAGCCGTACACACGATTCAAATATCTGTCAAACTTTACTATGTTTGCCAAATATTTAATCTTGTACAACGCTGTTAGGCATGTTTGTGAAACACGGACCTTGTTTGACGTGTTTCAGAAAAATTATGATTAATGGAAAATTTTACATCAGAGTTCTCTGGGTCCTTTACGAACGATGTAGAATTATGTTCCCATGATGTGGCATTTTAATGAATTAGTTTTATTGAATTAGTTGCGGTATTTTAATGAATTATAGTATCAATTAGAAGAGAATAAATGTCTGCATGCTTGTGTCTTTCTTTCCAATGTAAGGGCTAAGTAACTCTGAGCAAGTTATTAAAAGTTTCAGTGTCCATTCAGACAACAAGTACTTAGTGTAACATTTCCTGTAACAGGTTTTCATGTGTAGACTTTTCGCTCATTTTGAACAATTACCTGAGCCGAAATCTCGTTTTCTTCTTCTTCTTCTTCTTCTTCTTCTTCTTCTTCTTCTTTGTAGAAGCATGAGTTCTGAGTTGTCGACGTAATTTTGTATTTCAGTTTCACGGTGCATGTAACGCGTTTAAATACACGAGAAACTACCAAACTAGGAGAATTAGAGCAAGGATGACAACGACAGTAGCTAATTCTCTTGATAAGCTGTCATCAAGTAAACTCAGATATCACAATCACTGCTGAAAAATTGTAAATCATTCCCTGCTGCACGCAAATCAAACTTGCACTCAATAATCTGCACTTCAGCATTAACAGGCTGTAAAAACCTTCACTTTCGTCTCTTAATATCAAATTAAAATACAATATTAAAATATTCTACCTTTCTCTTACTATTAGATTGTAGTATAATTTTTTCAGACATACACAAAGAGTACGTGAACGTCAGACGTTCGTTTCAATATAAATAATGCTGACGCAGCCTTTCTAATAGCTCCGTAACATCAGAACGATCAATACCACAGTCAAACACAAACAATCGCGACAGTCACTGCTTTGAGTGCTCCGCCTGACAGTTGTAACGGCACTAGCGTCCCTAGTGGCGAGAATGCCGCTTCAGCTATTCACTTGATAACGGCCAGACCCAATCCTCCACAGGTCGTCGTCCTCCTGTCTTAACCTGCAATCGTGCGTTACGTATATTACCGTCCAGGAAGGACATATTTATTGAGAGTCGAAAGCTAGGTACTGGCGAATAAATGCGAAACAACAGTGCCTGTGTTATGAAGAAGAACGATGCAAAGTTCCTTCGTGCACAGATAGCCGAAGCGGTTGAGGCGACCACTTACGCAAAGCGAGAAATCTCGGTTAGAATCCTGATCCGCCATAAATTTTCAGTGTCGTCATCCTGGCATACAGCCGAAGGTGGTTCACGTTGTCAACTGCGAATACATTTCTGCATCAGTAATTTATCGTGAGACGTAAGTCATTAAGAAATAAAGTCAGACAGCAGCAGTAACCGGCCGAAACACTAACAGCAAAAGGGAAGTTACCGATTTTGTGCCATTTTACGAGTTCCTTATCAAGAGATAATCAAGACAGAATTACCCTACTGGCCATTAAAATTGCTACACCAAGAAGAAATACAGATGATAACTTGTATTCATTGGACAAATATATTATACTAGAACTGACATGAGGTTACATTTTCACGCAATTTGGGTGGATAGATGCTGAAAAACCAGCACCCAGAACAATCACCTCTGGCCGAAATCCGGCCAGTGTGGCCGAACGGTTCTAGGCGTTACAGTCTAGAACCGCGCGACCAGTACGGCCGCACGTTCGAATCCTGCCTCGGGCACAGATGTGTGTGATGTCCTTAGGTTAGTTAGGTTTACGTAGTTCTACGTTCTAGGGGACTGATGACCTCAGATGTTAAGTCACACAGTGCCCAGAGTCATTTTTCTGGCCGTAATAACGGCCTTGATACTCCAGGGCATTGAGTGAAACAGAGCTTGGATGGCGTGTACAGGTACAGCTGCCCATGCAGCTTCAACACGATATCACAGTTCATGAACAGTAGTGACTGGCGTATTGTGACGAGCCAGTTGCTCCGCCACCATTGACCAGACGTTTTCAATTGGCGAGAGATCTGGAGAATGTGCTGGCCAGGGCAGCAGTCGTTCATTTTCTGTATCCAGAAAGGCCCGTACAGGACCTGCAACATGCGGTCGTAAATTATCCTCCTGAAATGTAGGGTTTCGCTGGGATCGAATGAAGGGAGAGCCACGGGTCGTAACGCATCTGAAATGTAACGTCCACTATTCAAAGCGCCGTCAATGCGAACAAGAGGTGACCGAAACGTGTAACCAGTGGCACCCCATACGATCAAGCTGAGTGATACGCCAGTATGGCGATGACGAATACACGCTTCCAGTGTGCATTCATCGCGATGTCGCCAAACACAGATGCCACCATCGTGATGCTGTAAACAGAACCTGGATTCATCCGAAAAAATGACGTTTTGCCATTCGTGCACCCAGGTTCGTCGTTGAGTACATCATCGCAGGCGCTCCTGTCTGTGATGCAGCGTCATGGGTAATCGCAGCCATGGTCTCCGAGCTGATTATATATGCTGCTGCAAACGTCGTCGAATTGTTCGGGCAGATGGTTGTTGTCTTGCATACGTCCTCATCTGTTGACTTAGGGATCGAGACGTGGCTGCTCGATCCGTTAGAGCCATGCGGATGAGATGCCTGTCACCTCGACTGCTAGTAATACGAGGCCGTTGGGTTCCAGTACGGCGTTCCGTATTAGCTTCCTGAACCCACCGATTCCGTATTCTGCTAACAGTCATTAGATCTCGACAAACGCGAGCTGCAATGTCGCGATATGATAAACCGCAATCGCGATAGGCTACAATCCGACATTTATCAAAGTCGGAAACGTTATGGTACACATTTCTCCTCCTTACACGAGGCAATCAAACAACGTTTCACCAGGCAACGCCGGTCAACTGCTGTTTGTGTATGAGAAATTGGTTGGAAACTTTCCTCATGTCAGCACGTGTAGGTGTCACCACCGTCGCCAACCTTGTGTGAATGCTCTGAAAAGCTAATCATTTGCATATCACAGCATCTTCTTCCTGTCGGTTAAATTTTCTCGTCTGTAGCACATCATCTTCGTGGTGTAGCAATTTTAATGGCCAGTGGTGTATTTAATCTCACCTGTGTGCTATGGTAGTTTAGTTTTTGAATCTCTGCGTGTTAATCTAATTTATTAGACACAGTTCTTGCATTTTCCTCTGTGTCTACAATAGAATTCCGTAGCGCGTGTCGATTGTCCTTCGTTTGTCTGTGAAGTGTTGTTTTCCACCGTCTCTAGTATGGATGGGGACTGTGACTGCTGTGTGCGGATGCGAGCAGAGTTGGTTACACTTCACTCTCGCCTCCAGGTTGTGATGGCTACGGTTACACAGAGTTGCAGAGAATGGGCGTCACCGTTGCGGGCCGGCCGTGGGGATCCAACGGACGTCCAGCACGTCTAAGACCGTCGATTGGTCCGCACCAGTGACCAGCCCAGTTACTGCTCGCACTCAGATTCACACTTCACCCGTGGTCGACTGGGATGTCGCCCCGAGGCGTGGCAGGGTGCGAAAGACTTCCCAGGGAGCCGCACGTAAGGCCTCCTCGGTTAGTCTTAAAAACAGGTTCCTAGTTCTGTCTGTGGCTGACAGTGTCCCTCAGAAAGATGCAACGCTTGTCTTGTTCCAGAGGAAACATCTCAGCCTGCAAGACCCGGGCAATCACTAACGGTGGGATTATTGGTAGTTGTCGCGTTATGGAACCCCTTAGGGACATGGCTGCCAAGGAGGGGAAGAAAGCCAATGTTCATTCCGTGTGCATACCGGGTGCAGTCATTACAGACGTGGAACGGGTCCTTCCGGATGCCATGAAGAGCGCAGGATGCAACCAACTGAAGATGGTGATTCACGTCAGTACCAGTGATGTGTGTCGCTTTGGATCGTAATAGATTCTCCCTGGTTTCGAGCTGAAAACATAAGTGGCAAAGGTTTCCAGTCTTCCTTGTGAGATGAAACCAGAGCTCACCATTTGCAGCATAGTCGACAGGACCGATTATTAACCTCTGGTACAGGGTCGAGTGGATGGTCTTAATAAAAGGCTCCGACAGTTTTCTAACTGTGTAGGCTGCAGATTCCTAGACTTGCGCCATAGAGTGGTTGGATTTCGGGTTCCGCTGAGTAGGTCAGGAATCCATTACACGTAGGAGACGGCTGCACTGGTTGCAAGGGCTGTGTGGCGTGGACTGGGTGGCTTTTTAGGTTAGAGGGTCTCAGGGTAACACAACAATGGCTTCAGTCTCAAAGGGTGCAGGTCGAACACAGGAAGGACGTAGATCCAGGAAACGTCGGTATAACAGTTGTAAACAGTCGTAGCTCCAAACGCTAATTGAAAGCAGTGATCGCTATAGGCACTGAAAGCTGGCTAAAGCCGGAGATAAGGCCTTTGAAAAAATTTCGGCTGAACTTAACGGTATTCAGGTAGGATAAGATAAACAGATTTGGCGGTAGCATGTTTATTGCTGTTAGAAGTAGTTTATTTTGTAGCGAAACTGAAGTAGATAGTTCTTATGTATTAGTATGGTCATACTTGACAACCAGAATAAAATAATTTCATCCTTTTACCGACCTTCCAACTCAGATGATACAATTGCTAAAAGGTTCAAAGAAAACTTGAGTCTAATTTCAAAACCATACCGGACTAATACAATTATAGTTGGTGGTGACTTTAAAGTACCCTCGATATGTAGGCGAAAATACATGTTTAAATCCGGAGGTACGCTTAAAATATCATTCGAAATTGTGTTAAACTCATTCTCTGAAAATTATGTCGAGCAGTTAGTTCATGAGCCGACGCGAATAGTAAACGGTTATGAAAACACACTTGACCTCTTTGGGACAAATAATGCTCAACTAATAGCGAGCATCAAAACGAATACACAGATTTTTTAACATAGTGTTGTCATAGCGACATTGAATTTGTAAGCCCCAAATCCTCCAAAAATAAACGAAAAATATACCTATTCCAAAAAGAAGATAAAAATTCACTTTACGTCTTCCTGAAAGACAATCTCCAATCCTTCCAAATTAACAATGTAAGTGTAGACCAGATGTAGCTTGAATTCAAAGAAATAGTGTCCACGGCAACTGAGAGATTTATATAAAATAAATTGTCAAACAATGGAACTGATCCCCCTTGGCACACATACGAGTCAGAACACTGTTGCAGAAGCAATGAAAAAAGTATGCGAAATTTAAACGAACATATCATCTCCAAGACTGGCCGTCTTTTGCAGAAGCTCGAAATTTAGCGCGGACTTCAATACGAGATGCTTATAATCGTTCCAAAACGAAACTTTGTCTTGAAACGTGGCAAAAAATTCAAAAAGATTCTGGTCGGATGTAAAGTATGCTAGTGGCAAGATACAGTCGACGCCTTCTCTGCGCGATAGCAATGGAAATACTATCGACGATAGTGCTACTAAAGCAGAATTACTAAACACAGCCTTCCGAAATTCCTTCACCAAAAAAGACGATGTAAATATTCCAGAATTCCAAACAGGAATAGCTGCCAGCATGAGTAACTTAGAAACAGATAGCCTCGGAGTAGTGAAGCACTTAATAAAATGGATCAAATGGCTCTGAGCACTATGGGACTTAACTTCTGAGGCCATCAGTCCCCTAGAACTTAGAACTACTTAAACCTAACTAACCTAAGGACACCACACACATCCATGCCCGAGGCAGGATTCGAACCTGCGACCGCAGCGGACGCACGGTTCCAGACTGTAGCGCCTAGAACCGCTCGGCCACTCTGTCAGGCGTCGTATTCAAAAGGGTAGCATCGTATTCGCTTGGAGTGTTGCTGTCGTAGACGCGTTGTGACTGTATGTTCAAATGGCTCTGAGCACTATGGGACTCAACTGCTGAGGTCATTAGTCCCCTAGAACTTAGAACTAGTTAAACCTAACTAACCTAAGGACACCACACACATCCATGCCCGAGGCAGGATTCGAACCTGCGACCGTAGCGGTCTTGCGGTTCCAGACTGCAGCGCCTCTAAACGCACGGCCACTTCGGCCGGCTGTGACCGTATATGCTAGACTGTGATCCATACACCATTACCAGTATCTTGATACAAATAACTATCACTTTGGCTGTAGGAAAGGTAAAGGCACCAGAGAGGCAATTCTGACGTTGCGGTTGATAATGCAAGCAAGACTAAAGAAAAATCAAGACACAGTGAGAGGATTTGTCGACCTGGAAAAAGCGCTCGACAAAGTCAAATGGTGCTAGATGTCACAGATTCTGAGAAAAAGAGGGGTAAGATATAGGGAAAGACGGGTAATATATTATATGTACAAGAGCCAAGAGGGAATAATAAGAGTGGACGACCAAGAACGAAGAGCTCGGATTAAATAGGGTGTAAGACAGGGATGTAGTCTTTCGCCCCAACTGTTCAATCTGTACATCGAAGAAGCAGTGATGGAAATAAAACAAAAGTTCAGGAGTGGAATTAAAATTCAAGGTGAAAGGATATCAGTGATTTACTGATGACATTGCTATCCTGAATGAAAGCGAAAAAGAATACATGATCTGCTGAATGGAATGGACATTTTCATGAGTAAATAATATAGATTGAGAATTAATCTAAAAAAGACGAAAGTAATGGAAGTAGCAGAAATGAGAACAGCGAGAAACTTAACGTCAAGAATGAAGGTCACGAAGTAGATGAAGTTAAGAAATTCTGCTACCTAGGCAGCAAAATAACCAATGCCAGACGGAGTAAGAAAGACGTCAAAAACAGAATAGCATTGCTGAAAAGCGCTGGCCAAGAGACGTCTACTAATATCAAATATCGGCCTTAATTTGAGGAAGAAATTTCTGAGAATGTACGACTCGAGCACAGTATTGTATGGTAGTGAAACATGGGCTCTGGTGAAACCGGAACAGAAGAGATGGTTCAAATGGCTCATCAGTCCCCTAGAACTTAGAACTACTTAAACCTAACTAACCTAAGGACATCACACACATCCATGCCCGAGGCAGGATTCGAACCTGCGACCGTAGCGGCCGTGCGATTCCCGACTGTAGCGCCTAGAACCGCTCGGCCACACCGGCCGGCTATTCTCGATCGATTTTGTTTGTTAAAGTGTTGAGAAGTGAAACAAAATTTCAAAACATCGACATTTATTTGCTAGGGAAACTATAAACGTACAAACATCTCAACTACTAGCTATAAAGAAATACACCCATCAAAAAAAGTTTTGCATCACCCCGGTTCCCAGAACTCTTGGAGATAGACGTTGGCTGTGGATGTTGTATCACAGACACAGTCCCTTTGACTGTTCGGAGATGTCACTAAACCCGCCGAAAGATCTAAACAACCATGCATGACCAGCGCATTATTAGACGGAGGGGGTCCGACAGCCGTCATTTCCAGTCATTCCACCAGGAAGGAGGTACACGGCTCGTGTTGTCTTTATTTCAACCATACGTGGTCGATCAATACCGCGGTTCGATCGCGTCCGCACTGTTACCTTGTGCCAGGAAGGGGATCTAAACAAGGAAAGTGTCCAGGTGTCTCGGAGTGAACCAAAGCGATGTTGTTCGAACATGGAGGAGATACAGATAGAAAGGAACTGTCGATAACATGCCTCACTCAGGCCGCACTAGGGCTAATACTTTAGTCGATGACCGCTACCTATGGGTTATGGCTCGGAGAAACCATGACAACGACAACACCACGTTGAATAATGCTTTTCGTGCAGCCACAGGACGTCGTGTTACGAATTAAACTGTGCGCAATAGGCTGCATGATGCGCAACTTCACTCCCGACGTCCATGGCGAGGTCCATCTTTGCAACCACGGCACCATGCACTGCGGTACAGGTGGGTCCAACAACATGCCGAATGGACCGCTCAGGATTGGCATCACGTTCTGTTCACCGATGAGTGTCGCATATGTCCTCTACTAGACAATCGTCGGAGACGTTCTTAGAGCCAACTCGGTCACGTTGAACGCCTTAGACACACTGTCCAGTGAGTGCAGCAAGGTGGAGGTTCCCTGCTGTTTTGGAATGGGCCGACGTACGCCGTTGGTGGTAATGGAAGACGTCGTAACAGCTGTACGATACGTGAATGCGATCCTCCGACCGATAGTGCAACCATATCGGCAGCATATTGGCGAGGCATTCGTCTTCAGGGTTATCAATTCGCACCCCCATCGTGCACATCTTGTGAATGACTTCCTTCAGAATAACGACATCGCTCGACTAGAGTGGCCGGCATGTTCTCCAGACATTAACGCTGTCGAACTCGCCTGGGTAGATTGAAAAGGGCTATTTATGGACAACGCGACCCACCAACCACTCTGGAGGGTCTACTCCGAATCGCCATTGAGGAGTGGGACAATCTGGACCAACAGTGCCTTGACGAACTTGTGGATAGTATGCCACGACGAATACAGGCATGTATCACTGCAAGAGGACGTGCTACTGGGTATTAGAGGTACCGGTGTGTACAGCAATCTGGACCACCACCTCTGAAGGTCTCGCTGTATGGTGGTACAACATGCAATGTGTGGTTTTCACGGGCATTAAAAAGTAGGAAATGATCTTTATGTTGATCTTTATTCCAGTTTTCTGTACAGTTTCCGGAACTCTCGGAACCGAGGTGATGCAAAACTTTTTTTTGATGTGCGTATGTTGTGGGAGTCCGCTCTGTTCTGATATTGAAAAATCTAAATAATTTTTCAGTTTCAGATGTCTTGAGTTCGCTTGTGTAAGAGCATTAAATGAAAAAAATATTCAGTTCATCATGGAATATTTGCAATTTGCCACGAAAGCAAATCATAATAATAAAATTAATATTAAGAACACACACAAGTACGACAGCCACTCCTATAATATGATCAAGCTCGACGAAAATAGGTTAACTTGACGTTGTTAGCAGACGACGATACCGTTAAAACTTTCTTCCCGAGAAAACTCGACGTACCGTGATGTGACGTGGCGGTCCGTTGACGGCCTGTGTGAATGCCGCCATTTGAAACGCATTATGAAATATTTTGACGTGACATGAATTGACCTGATGGGACGTGTCGGCCAATGTGAATTGGTTTTAAACAAGCAGCGTAGTCCCGAGATCAAGCGACAATTCCAGCTTAATTCTGACAACATGCGCAGAATGCAATGCTCACTTCTCTACGGGGACAACGCGAGAATTTAAATTTTGTGAGAATCGGCCGTCGGCGCATGGCGGCTAGCGTGGCCCATCTCAAAATCGTAGCGCATTCTGCTCTTCTGCCCTTCACGTGAAAAGGGGAAGACTAAAATAGTAACAGAAAAAAATAACGTCCTGTAACACATAACAGGTCTTACTAAACCGTCATTGCACATACATTGTACTGGGTATTGCACTGAATGAGTGTCACTTATCCGATGCATTTGAAATGCAGACATATTACAATAAAATAGACATATTACAATTTAAAAAAATGAAAATCATTTAACTGCAGTCTATGAGAAACTCATTCCTACTCTCAATCGATTTTTTAACTTTAAACATTTGTGGTGACAGCAAAAAGTTAAGGCTAGCCCTTGCACATTACTTCGCAGCATTCCCCCGCAGCTCTCCTTCATGTACAACTGCCACTGGCTATTAATTACAGGAAATGGAAATCTACAACTCTACCACTAGGCACTAATCTTGGCAATCGAAATTTTTGCACGGTTAAAGGAGATATCTTTAGCATCAATGAAATGTCCAGTACACTACTCAACTACTTCTGTTTCAGTTGCTGACAACTTGACTAATTATCTTCAGTCTCGATATGCACTTTACTTAGTTTGCCATTCACCTTTGCGTCCAGTTCTACATGCGCGCCACATGTCCTGCACCAACACGTAACAGAAGAGCCCAATATGGCCGTAAATGTCGTGTAGCATTACACATCCAGTCAGTGATTGCAGATGGCGGAAAATGGTTTGCAAAAGGATGGCCATACTTTCCCTTTATATAAATTTATACAGCTGATTATAATTTGCAGACAGAAATCGTGAGTGACTCAGTGAAGCCACTAACAACTGTATCTGTCTCTAACAGAAAACATAGTGAAACACCACTGATGAAAGGCCTTGCCAAAAAGCCTGATATCACCATACGTTTAAACATTTTCAACGCTTGCCTTCTATGTACACGGCACCGCAGGGGTATTACGCTCCATGCGGGCGGCAATTTCACGGTACGTCAATCCTCGTTAATAACGCAGGCCCCGATCAAGCAGCGTAGCGTGCCTATATGACACCGTTTACCATCGACGACATGTAGGGCTGTCTCGCGCAACGTTTATCGCTGGCGGACATCTTCATACGACTTCCAGTATTCCGCCATCAGAGTTTATCCTCTTCCTTTTGTACAGGGGGGGGAAGTAAATTCGGATTCTGGCAGATCTTTAAGCACGCTTTGAGTGGACAAACACGTATACCTGGATTTCTTTTTTTCTTTCTCGCGGCCTCTGACAGATATGATGCAGCCCGTCGGTAATTTCTGTCCTATACCATCCTACCCATCACAGACTGGCACTTTCACTTTATGTCCTCAGTTGTTTGTTGGCTGTATTACAGTCTCACCCTCATTTTGCCAACGACCGTTTCAAAGCAGGTGGAGGAGGGGACACAGGTTCAGAGCACTCGCTTGCCCTTGGTGTGGGAAACTGTAACGATCAACGGCATGAGGATGCAGAAGCCAATGGAAACCGCTGCATTAAAGACACGTAACTTGTATCCACAGGACATGTGGCCTGTAATTGAAAAAGTGTCTTGATGATCTGTCCCTTGGCAAAAGATTCCGGAATAGTCCCCCATTTGGATCTTTGGGAGGGGACTGCCAGGGGGAGAGGTGACCATGAGAAAAGGATTGATTAATCAACGAAAGGTTAACGTCTACGAGACGGGGAGAGGAATCTCAGAAGCTTGAATGTAGTAGGGAAGCTAGAAAGTTAGAAAAGCGAAATGCAAAGGTTCAATCTAGATATAGTAGGGGTGAGTGAAGTGGAATGGAAAGAAGACAAGGATTTCTGGTGAGATGAGTATAGAGTAACATCAACAGCAGGCGAAACTAGTACAACGAAAGTGGGATTCATTATGAACAGATAGGTAGGACGAAGAGTGTTTTACAGTGAACACTTTAGTGATAGGGTTGTTCTTACCAGAGTCGATAGCAAACCAACACCGGCAACGATTGTTCAGGTATACATGCCGACGTCACAAGCCGAAGCTGAAGAGACAGAGAAACTTTATGAGGATATTGAATCGGTAATACAGTACGCAAAGGGAGATGAACATTTAATAGTCAGAGGGAACTGGAATGCAGTTGTAAGGAAAGGAGTACCAGAAACGGTTACAGGAGAATACGGGGTTGGGACGAGGAAAGAGAGAGGAGAAAGACTAATTGAATTCTGTAATAAATTTCAGTTAGTACCAGCGAATACTCAGTTCAAGAATAACAACAGGTGGTGGTATATTTGGAAAAGGTCGGGTGATACGGAAAGATTTCAGTTATATTACATCATGGTCAGACAGAGATTCCGAAATCAGAGACAGGATTATAAGGCGTATCCTGGAGCAGATACAGACTCAGATCACAATTTAGTGGTGATGAAGAGTAGGCTGAAGTTTGAGAGATTAGTCAGGAGGAATCAATACGCAAAGATGTACTAAGAAATGACGAGATACGCTTGAAGTTCTCTAAGGCAGTACATACAGCAATAAGTAATAGCTCCGTAGGCAGAACAGTTGAAGAGGAATGGGCATGTGTAAAAAGGCCAATCACAGAAGCTGGAAAGAAAAAACATGGGTACAAAGAAGGTAATTGCGAAGAAACGATGGGTAACAGAAGAAAGACTTCACTTGATCAATGAAAGAATGGAGTAAAAAAGTGTTCAGGGACATTCAGGAGTATAGAGATACAAGTAGCTGGTCAATAAATAAGAAGTGCAGGAAAGCTAAGACGAAATGGCTACAGGAAAAATGTGAAGAAATCGAAAATAAATTATTGTCTGAAGTACTGACTCACCATACAGGAAACTCAAAACAAAACATTAATAATGCAAGTAGATACCCACAGTTAAGGGCAGAGAGAGCGGATAGGTGGAAAGAGAACATTGAAGGCCTTTATGCAGGGGAAGATTTATCTGATGACGTCATAGGAGAAGAAAAAGAAGTCGGTATACAAGAGAAAGGGGATCCGGCATTAGAACTTAAAAGAGCTTTGGAAGACTTCAGATCGAATAAGGCATAAGGCATAGATAACATTCCATCGTAATTTCAACAAAACGGGTATTCATGTTTGTGTGTAGAATGACTGACTTTAGCGACATGCCATCTGACTTTCGAAGACACATTATCCATACAAATCCAAGATTGCAAGAGGCGACAAGTTCGAGAATTATAGCACAATCAGCTTAACAGCTCAGACATCCAAGCTTCTGAAAATAGTAGTATACGCAAGAATGGAAAAGGAAGTTGAGGATTGTTAGATGATCGGTTTGGCTGTAGGAAAGGTAAACACAGCAGAGAGGCAATTCTGGCGTTGCGGTTGATAATGGAAGCCAGCCTAAAGAAAAATCAAAACGAATTGATAGGATTTATCGACCTGGAAAAAGCGTTCGACATAGACGAATGGTGCAGTATGTTCGAAATTCTGAGAAAAATAGGGGGAAGCTACAGGGGAAGATGAGTGTTATGCAATATGTGCAAGAGCCAAGAAGGAACAATAAGACTAGAAGATAAAGAACGAAGTGCTCGGATTAAAAAGGGGGATAAGACGTGGATATAATCTTTTACCCCTAACGCTCAAGCTAGACATCGAAGAAGCATTGACAGAAATAAAAGAAAGGTGTAATAGTGGAATTCAAATTGAGGGTGAAAGGATACCATTAGTACTATTCGCTGATGACATTGCTATCCTGAGTGAAAGTGAAGAAGAATTGCGTGATCTCTGAATGAAATGAACAGGCTAGTGCGTACAGAATATGGATTGAGAGTAAATTGAAGAAAGAGGAAAGTCAGGGAGAACAGCGAGAAACTTAACATCAAGACTGATGGTCACGAAGTAGCTGGAAGAATTCTGCTACCTAGGCAGAAAAATAACCTCTGACGGAAGGAGCAAGCCGAACAGCACTGGCAAAAAGAGCGTTCCTCTCCAAGAGAAGCTTACTGATATCAAAAAAACGGTTCAAATGGCTCTGAGCACTATGGGACTTAACTTCTAAGGTCATCAGTCCCCTAGAACTTAGAACTACTTAAACCTAACTAACCTAAGGACATCACACACATCCATGCCTGAAGCAGGATTCGAACCTGCGACCGTAGCGGTCGCGCGGTTCCAGACTGTAGTGCCTAGAACCGCTCGGCTACACCGGCCAGCTACTGATATCAAGCATAGGCCTTAATTTGAGGAAGAAATTTCTCCGAGCGTACGTTTGGAGCACAGCGTTGCATGGTAGTGAAACGAGGACTATGGGCAAACCATAACAGAAGAGACTGAGAATTTGAGCTGTCGTTCTACAGAAGAATGTTGAAAATTAATTGGACTGTTAAGATAAGGAATGAGGAGGTTCTGTGCAGAATCGGAGAGATAAGGAATATGTGGAAAAAAACTGACAAGAATAAGGGACAAGATAGTAGGATATCTGCTAAGACATCACATAATAACTTCCGTGGTATTAGAGGGAATTGCAGAGGGCAAAAACTGTAGAGATTGGAATACATCGAGCAAATAATTGTAGAAGTTGGCACAAGACAGGAATTCGTGGCGGGACGCATCAAACCACTCAAAACATAGATGATACAAAAAAAAAATCTCTCTTCCTCTACCGATTTTACCCTGTACAGTTCCCCCGTAATATGATGGAAGTTATTCCCTGGTGTAGTAACAAACGTCCTACCATCCTGTCCCCTCTTGTCAGTGTTTCCCAGATTTCCTCGCTGATCCTGCATAAAACCTCCTCATTTGTTACCTTATCAGTCCTCCTAATTTTCAACATCCTTGTATAAAACCACACGTCAGATTCTTCGAGTATATTCTTTTACAGTTTCCTCTCAGTCCGTTTTTAGGTCTGTGCAATGCTGCGCTCCAAATGTACATTCTCAAAAGGCCAAAGATTACATGCCTGTCTTACACAGGCGCAAAAGTCATGCTATAGTGATATGTACATATTCAGATGTATCACGTACACAGGGTATATAAGGGCAATGCATTGGCGGAGTTGTCATTTGTACTCGGGTCATTCACGTAAAAAGGTGTCCGATGTGATTACGGCAGCACGACAGGATTAAACAGACTTTGAACGCGGAATGGTAGTTGAAGATACAGATATAGATATATTCCGAGACCAACAGTGTGTCGAGAACATCAAAGTCATGCGTCATCTCTCACCACGGGTAACGCAGTGGCCGATAGCCTTCACTTAACGACCAAGAGCAGCGGCGACTGCGTATAGTTGTCTCTGGTAACAGATAAGTAAGTAATTAAATGACCGCATAAATCAACCTGGAACGTACGATGAATGTATCCATTAGGGCACTGCGGCGAAATTTGGCGTTAATGGTCTACAGCAGCAGACGACCGCCGAGAGCGCAGTTGCTGACAGCACAGCATCGCCTGCAGAGCCTCTCCTGGTCTCAAAGACTGTATCGGTTGGATCCTAGACAAGACAGTGGTCTGACCAGATGAGTCCCGATTTCAGTTGCTAGCTGCTGATGGTAAGTTTCGAGTGGGGCGCAGGCCCCACGATGCCATGGACCCAAGTTGTCAACAAGGCACTGGGCAAGCTGGTGGTTGCTCCATAATGGTGTAGGCTATGTTTACGTGGAATGTGCTGGGTCCTAGTTATGTTCGACTTTGGAGACAATTTGCTACTGTTCTATGACTTCATGCCCCCCAAAAACGGTGGAATTTTTATAGATGGCAAATAGACACATCAACCGACCACAATTGTTCGCGGTTTGAAGAAAATTTGGACAATTAGAGCGAATGGTTTCCCCCAGAGATCGCCCGCTATGAATTCCATCGAATATTTGGAGGACATAATCGAGTGGTCAGTTCGTGCACCACGCTGCGCCACGCCAGGCTAGAAGAGGTCCGACACGATATCAGCAGGTATCCCATGGCTTTCTTCAACTCAGTATATATCCTTTCTAATCCAAGTACTTCGCTTTTTATCTTTTTTTTTCACTGTAGTACGCATTCTATATTACCCGTCTTTCCGTATAGCTTACATCTATTTTCCTAAGAATTTCTAACATCTTGCACCATCTTACATTCTCAAACACTGTTTGTAGATCGACAAGTCCTATGGGTGTGTAGCTATTTTTTTTTTTTCTTAAGCATTCTTTTCATTATCATGTGCAAACTCAGAACTGGTTTTATCGTTAAAAATAACACAATATTGTAATATGTATTATGGAAACATTTATACTGGAACAAGCAAATTTTATTTTACGAGAACACTGCCCCATAGGGTATAGAATTTTAGTACATTATTCAGTAATATTTAAATTTCTTACATATTGAGATTGTAAGTACGAAAATAACGAGATGGTAGAATATTATGAAAACAAGATACGATGAAAATAATGAAGCTGCTTGGTTTCCAGAGTAGCTCTAGATATAAGTTATCAAAAATTCCTTGACATGTATTGCAACCGACACAAATCATACTGTTAAATTCGTTGTAAATGAATGTTGATGCAAGAGTGAATTCTAAATTAACTATAACTCAAATGCGGCATCAATATGTTACGTCTCAATTAAAGAGATAATATAACTGCCAATGTAATAAGATAAAACGACCTAGGAGTTTGATGTTTGTTAAGTGTGATAACACAAAATCGTAAGCTTTCTGAATCTGGTGCCTCTACGTTTCGGTTCGCAAGGTTGGCAGCTTTAGTATTTGATGACACTGACCCATGTCCTGTAGACACCAGCTATCTAAAATTACACGACACTATCGCCTCCACCTCACTACAAAAAAAAGTCGTGTAGCAGGAGGGCTAAAATGATTCGTCTCGACGGTTACACTGTATGTATATCAGATATATATATATATATATATATATATATATATATATATATATCAGATCGTTGCAGTGTTGCTTCTCACAAAATATTAGGATGATTCACAAGACTTTTTAAAATACTTTTTGATATCCCAAAAAAGTTTATATGAATTAATTTGTTCATGATCGTATTCTGGTTTTGGCAGCGTTTTCCGAGATTTCTTTAAGAACTTGTTGCATACCGCAAATTACCGTAATATTTTATTTCATTTTTCGTATGGCAGTATATACATAACGATTACAAAACCACTGCATGGCAACAGTGATGCACGGTTTTCCAGCATAAAATGACAAATGGCTCTGAGCACTATGTGACTTAACTTCTGAGGTCATCAGCCCCTAGAACTTAAACCTAACTAACCTAAGGGCATCACACACATCCATGCCCGATGCAGGATTCGAATCGGCGACCGTAGCGGTCGCGCGGTAGCAGACTGTAGCGCCTAGAACCGCTCGGCCACCCCGGCCAACCTATAAAATAACAAAAGAGAACAGTTATATATGGATATCAAGATCTTTTATGTATTTTATCGCATCCCTCGTAGCTGTCAGGAAATCTTCAAAAGGACCTGCGGGACATGTCGATACAACATGAGCAACTGTCTGTCGTTCCGCAGAACTGTCACACGGTGGTGATGAAGATTTGTCCCAATAGCACATCTTCCGTGGCCATTTCGGATGCGGTTCAGGGTAGTCCATATGCCAGAGGCTGGTCGAATCCAGGGGGTTTCTTCTGAATGCAAGACAGTTTCAGGCATTGTGGAGGACAGTTTTGTTGCCAGCACCGTTTCCATTCATCGATGATATTGAATTCAGTTACTGTGAGAATCCTGGCTGTGCTTACAAAGGTCTCCAAAAACGCGCAAGTCCGCCTCCGAAGCTGGGTACTCCACACAAACTCGTATGAGTTGCGAGTTCAAAAACTCTTTGTTGAGGCAAGAAGAATTATTGCATAAACAAAAGTGATTTCACATCATTCGAAACGTATATTGTCCATGATCAACTTCTTTGGGCAGTCTGACGAACCTTTTTAACAGCGATCCAGGAATGTTAATTTTATTTCTCTTTAGCTGTAGTGCTTGATCGCATATTTAATGAATTTATAATCCATTTCGGCCTTTGATGACCATCTTGAGATTTGTTCTACGATGTTAAACATTAAAAAATGTGCAATCAAAACTACAGAAAGTAACATCATACCGTACAGCACTGCCATACGAACATAGCTATTAAACATAAACAAGATAAATGCATCTCAGTGTGTAGAGAAGACCATGGAATAAAAACAATTACGCCAACGTGACTACATCCGTTAAAATCAAATGTGGAATACATCCAGCATGCCACCTCAGTCTACAGTTTGTGCATACGCTCTCAATATGTCGGATGTCGTATCATGGTTTCTACTTCTGAAGATGCTGGACGTATTCTGCATTTGGTTTTGGCTCAAAAATTGTTCAAATGGCTCTGAGCACCATGGGAATTAACTTCTCAGGTCATCAGTCCCCTAGAACTTAGAACTACTTAAACGTAACTAACCTAAGGACATCACACACATCCATGCCCGAAGCAGGATTTGAAGCTGCGACCGTAGCGGTCGCGCGGTTCCAGACTGTAGCGCCTAGAACCGCTCGCCCACTCCGGCCGGCGCATTTGGTTTTACTGGTGGTGCTGTATTGGGGTATTGTTTTTATTACATTATCCTTTTTACAAATTGACATTCTAGTATGTTTATCTGGCCTCTTTTTAA